>NW_017728914.1:1706024-1748194 GCF_001723895.1 Crocodylus porosus | reverse complement strand
CCATTAAGAGGTCATCAAGCCAGGCTCCCTGGCTTCGTTCTCATCACTGCCAAATCAACAGCTGTTGACAGAGGCACCGGTAGAGAGGGTTGTAAAACTTGTGAAACTGGAAAAAAATGGTAAATCCCCATCCAGAACCAACTGCCCTTGGAAGCACTCCAGGGCACCCCCTCTAGGTGGCCAAGCAGTTCTTCATTCCTGGATGGGACCAGGGGCAGATTATGGGGTGACGGTGACATTGTCAGTAAGGGCTGGCTGCTGCCATTGCAGGAGCACCCATGGGTCTGATTGTGGGGTGAGCTTGTGCAATCATGACCAGTGTGGCAGCCAGAACAAGGGAAAAAAAATTATGAAGCATGAAGGCTACAGGCTGCAGTCCTGTGAGAGAGCAGGTGCCATTTGCTCTGAAGAACAAATGAAAGTGCTCCAGGGCTCCCCCTTTAGGTGCCCAGGCAGTTCTTCATTTCTGGATGGAACCAGGGGCAGATTATAGGGTGACAGTGCCATTGTCACCCTGGCCAGGACATTGTCGGGGTGGGGGGAGGAAGGGAAGTGTGCAGGTGTCCGTGCAGATGAGCAGAAGATTGATTCATGTTGGGTTGGCTGGATTGCAACACTTGGCATCTGAAAAAACACATTATACACAAGTACCTAAAATTTGCAGGTATCCTCATTCTCTCCTATCTGGACATTGAAGCGGCATCTGGTGGATTCACTCTGTCCTTGAGTGAATTTCAGTTTACATGTGATGGATCCATAGATACATTGTTTTAATTCATGTTGATCCAAACTAAAATACATCAGGATGTGTTTTATTTTGAATCACAAAGAGGACATTTAAATCACAGAAAACTCATATGTTTAACTGTAATGCAGTTAAATTGCAAAAGAAGGCAATTTTTGTTACATGTACAAGTGCTCTTTGATGTTTAGGTAGAAACCACTTGTCTTGCATAATTGGCCATGATCACTATTGGAGATTAATTTTGGCTCAAATGCAGGTTGTTTAGGAACAAAACGAGTTCTCCATCCTTATGCATAAACTATTTCAATGAAAGCTCTTAAATGTCAATAAATCCTCTAAACTTGATTCTTTCTGGGTAGTTTCTTCAATACAAGTATGACTGTACTGGGTGCAGAGTAGTTCCATTAAAAATGCAACTTGCTAGAAAGAGCATAACTGACCACTTCAGTTTGATTACTTAAAGTGAATGAAATGGAAAAGGGGAACACACAATTAGTCAAAATAAACTATGCCTTCCAAATGCTTTGTTTAGGAAGTGATAATGAGATAAATAAGGAAGGGACATAGGCCTGGCAAGGAACACCTGGGTCACTGAGACTCACCCCCTATTCTCACAAGTGATCACATCCCCATAAACTTCATAAACTTGTCAGGCTCTATCCTATCTTTCTTGCTTCCACTGATACTATGGAAAGCTATTCCAGAAACTCTCTCTTCCGCTCAAAAACTTTCCAATGTTCAGACTAAATTTTAGTGATGGCCAGTTCATACCAGTTTGTTCTTTTCCTGACAGTCTCAGAGCTTTGCCCCTCCTGATTTATTTAGGGAAAGCAGTCATCTTTCCTCTCCCAATCTTTGGTTGTTAGTCTAAACAAATCAACCCTTTTTTAGTCACTATTCCCTGATCAAACTAGTAGCCATTCTCTGTATGTGTTCCAGTTCTATGTAAAGATATCAGATGGCATCTTCCAAACTATTCCAGTGACATAGGACCAAGAGTCCCACTCTAAAACTATGCGACTTACATTCCAAAGTCACTTAGCTAGGATTTTCAAGAGCACCTGTGATTTTTACATCCTGGCCCAAATTAAAGTCCTCTATCCAGCTGAAATCCAGGACTAAGTTTTGTAAGTTGCAATGACAGTTTAAACAGACAGAAGAGGTTTATAGCCAATGAAGTAACATGGAAATATTGCACAAGATTAGTTATTAAAACTGTTATAGTTACAGTTAATGAGTGAGGAATAGCTTGCAGAGGGGCTTGGGAAAAATCAGCATGGCTCTTGATACAGAACTGCTTTTCTTGTGCCTGCTTCCGGTTACTGTCTGTTTCCCACATTCTTCTGCAGGCTTGCCACACCTTCTCCTCTGCCACATCTTCCTCCTACCTATTTGTCAGAATTTAAAGATCGAATTAGTTCAGATTTGCTGTTTCCGCGCTAATATGTTAAATCATTCCTTTCATAGAGATCAGCAGGAGTACAATCTTTCTTGCGAAAGGATTTACTGCCTCTGGCCAGATACTGCTTCAGCCCTCTTCCATTAGTTTTGTGATGCAAAAGCAAGTATAACACTGGTATATGTAGGAATCGGAGTTTTTTGCAGGCACTGGGCTGTGCCTGGGTGATGTGGAGAATGAAAGGAGCCAGGTGGGGATCCAGCTGGGAAAGTAGGCTTTTTAGAGTGTAGGTAGTTGGGTGGGACTCCTGGCAGCTTTGAGGATGTGGCTGGGATTTGAATCAGTCCAGGGGTTCGGGAGGGGGAGGGGGTAGGAGGAGGTGTGAGGAGCAGAGAGGGAGAGTATACAAAACAATGCAAAGCCAGTCTTGCTTTCCCTACCTGGGTCTTCTGCAAAATATAGATCCAAGGGCGCCAAAGGGCGGGGCTCTAACTCTCAGCCCATGGAAGGAAGGGTTCACAGTGTTTACTTCTGTTAGCACTACTTGCATTTTGGATCTTATTTACTTACAAGGTAACAGGCTTTTATTTAAATCCACGTAAATTGCATTATTACATGGGGCTCTATGGGTATCCCTTCTTTTAAACAAAATAGTGTGTTGGAGTAAGGTTGCAATGATAAGTAGTTCTAAAGTGGAATATGCTGAAGTTAGGATTGTGCCCCTGCCCCACTCCCTCCTTCACTGCTGTGCATGTGCCCCTCCCCACCCCTGCTGCAGCTGCCGGAAGCCCATGGCTGGGCTGACTTGTGGCCCTACCGCTGCCCCATGCTTGCGCTGGGGCTAAGCCCTGTTAGTCCCCCATTTTGCTGCCTATGAGAAGCACTAATATTCATCTTCGTTATTTGTACTTGTTGGCAAAACCTGCATGGTAACCATGATTCAAACTCCATCCTCAACACAGCTCTGTGGGTCAAACTGCACCATTTTGTTTTGTCAAAGCATTTGCAATTTACCTCATTTGTTTTTTCCTTCAGCTTCTGCACCAACAAACTTTTGAAGAAATGCCTTGTACCACTGGCCGGTTGGGGTTGTGGGCCTCAAGTCAATCTGTATGAATTCTGAGGGCTCAGTAGATTGAGGCAGTTCCACTAAAAGAGTTCTCTCTTTCCCTTGAGGTAATTTCCTTTCATGACAGGTAGGACAGGAAAATGTTCAGTCTTTAACCTCTGTAATTAAAAAAAAAGAAAACAGGTCTGATGTGCAGTTCAGCATCTGCAGGAAGCATCCTGCTTTGTGAACATGAGAGCACTGTGCTGTTATTTGAAAGCTTCCTAGCAAGACAAACCTGTTACCCTCATACAGCAGCAAGCTGGTGGTCAGATCAGGAGTTAATAGTTCTTCAGCTCCACTGAACCTCTCCAGCCTGGGCCTCCTTTGGCAGATTTGCTGGCACATCAAGAATAACTGAGGATTCTGATTTGTTCGAGTCCAGTCTAAGTCTGTTCTCACTGCCCTCATGTGGCTGAGAGCATCTACAACTAGTTTGCTTTCCAAGTTTATAATGAACTGTAAAGGCCTATTCAGACATGGCCAGTTGTGAATCACTGTGGTCTGTGTACACTGGCAGCATCTACACGAGATGCTGACTGCGCAGCTGTTACTGCACAGTCATTTAGTACTTGCAGCCACTGCTCAGTAACATCACTATACAGATTTTTGGTGACACTGACTGGCAGTAGCTCGTTACGACTGTGCAATAGCTTATAACTACTGTGCAGTAGCTTTGTGCCACACAATGCTCCTATGCAGGAGTAACAATCTCCTGTGCAATAGTAACGAGTTCTTGTGCAGTAGTAACAAGCTACTGCATGGTCAGCATCTTGTGTGGACACAGCCACTGTGTATACCAAGTAGAGTTGGAAAATTAGCCTTGAGGGCCCCCAGAATAACCAGACACTCCAATTTTGTACTGAATACTTGATTTTCTCTCTCATTTCATTTTCATCTCTGAATCTATGTAGTCTGTGCCTACTAAGCTTGATCTGTTCAAGTGCAAATCCAGCAGATACTTTGAAACATCACAGATTTCCACAAATGGGCAGGCTGGATTTAGGTATGTAAGTACAACTTAGTTCAGATGTCCTTCCCTCAGTTGTTCAAGAGCTTTTGGAGTTCTGCTGTCCAAAATGATCTCTCCTTATCTGGTACAACTGGTTATACAACTCTGTAGAATCTGTAGAAGCTTACAAACTGCTGTACCTTCTTTTGGTGGTTTGTTGAACTTTCCAGTCTCTTTATAGGTACTTGGGGCTGATGTTCCAACCTATCTCACAATAGCTTCAAATTCTATAACCATTTCTGCACCTAAATAGCATTTACCGAGCTGCATCAGTGCCATTTTTGGCACTTATACACAGTTCCTGATTCTTTTACCTGTGCAGTACGGGTACATAAGCATCTGCATGGCTACTGTGCATGTTCAGCAGACTACGTGCTGGTCTAGTAGGTATGTGGCTGCGCGGAAACATCCTAACTATTCTCCGTCCTTTTTATCCTTTTGAAGCAGCTGGCCACCACTAACCTGTTAAAGCACTCTGCTGGGAAGCCTGAGAGCATGAATGGCACCTGCCCTGGCAGCTGGTGGGGCATGGTTGCGCTGGTGGGAGCCCAGTGGTGGGAAGACGCTGCTGGAGCTGTTGGCAGGGGGTGGCAGTGCACAGAGGCGATCAGGGACCGCCCACAGATGCTGCCAGCAGTGCCAGCGGTGGGGTGGCAAGTGGCAACTGAATGTGGTGCCTTTTTGCAGGGAGTGCACTGCCACGTGTAGGGGGTGCACATGCACCCATGTGCACCCGCTATGCATTGCTTCTGCTTGCAAGATACAGATTCAAATGCCTTCTGGGTTGGTGGGACCTACAATATGCATCTCCTGATTCTTAGACAAGTACCCCAACTACTCCATTGGCAGGATTAAAACACAAGGAGATCCTTCTTCCGTTTGTCTCCAGGATTCATGCCTAGTTATATGTGTAAATAGATGTGTAGGTGTCTGGATAATGCACAGCCTCCTGAGCATGCTTAGGATGCATATAGACACTTACCTGCATGGGTAATAGAACTGCAACCTGAGTATAAGTGCCATTTAGGCACATAAAACATAATAGAATTCTGCCTTGTGTTTTTCAGGAAGGTGAGTGAATTCCTTACAACTGGGGAAATGTCAAGTTTAAACTCTGGTTCCTTCAACAGCTTTACAGTCCTTTCCATTCCTCCCATCTGCTCCTGACACATTTTATGGAAATAAATGAAGTATGAACAGCACGTGCCCCCAGTGGCTGGGGGGACATGGCAGCAACAGGAACAGGGCAGTGGTGAGTGGGGAGCTCTCGCAGACGCCACCGGCACTGTCAGTGGCAGGGAGGGGAGGGCTGGTGAGCACTGGCCATGGGTTAGCAGCCACCCGCAGGTGCTGCCAGCAGCAGTGGCAGCAGCCAGGGGTGATCATAGACCACCTACAGACCATGGTGAGTGGTGACTGCCTGTAGGCGCTGCCAACAGTGTCGGCGGCGCCTTTTTGTAAGGGGTGCACTGCCATGCGCAAAGGGTACATGTGCACCTGCATGCACCCTCTACGTGTTGCCCCTGAAATGAAGCCTTCTAAATACTTAAGGATGTCCTCAGTTCTCAAAACTTGGGCAAGATTATTTACTACTTGCTGGAATATGCCCAGTGTATGTGTGACACCAAAAGATATCCTGCAGTTGCTTACTAGTCTGCAGGGGACCACATGACCAGCTTGATCTTTCAGTGCCATAATTTGATGGTATCCAAGTAACAATTCAAAACTACTAATATATGTTGCTATTAACATTTTATCCAGGTATCTGCAATATTACTAGTTATTACTCTTTATTTGTTGTTAATTTTTAAAAAACTAACAGCTATTCTGAACTATCAGCGACTTAACTTTCCTGTAGTCAAAGCTTATACCATAGCACAGGGGCAGGCAATTATTTTTGGCGGAGGGCCACTTACTGAGTTTTGGCAAGCCATCGAAGGGCACATGTCAGACAGCCAGGGGCAGATAAGTATTAATTTTCCAAATTTTTTAGGGGTCCCACAGGCCATATGGAATGGCCTGGCGGGCTGCATCTGGCCCATGGGCCGCATTTTGCCCACCCCTGCCATAGCGTGTGTTTTCTTGCAGGCTTTCTAACAGTTGGACAGTTATGGATGTCCAAAGTGAGCTCGATTGCACCATAGGACCAGTCTCCACCACCCAATTTAGCTTCTTTTTCTTTGCTACTTGATATTCCAGGAACATTTGACATGGGAGAACACTTCCTAGTTTATGCACAATCCAGTGCTTCACTGTATCACATCTCCCAAGCTCCTCATTATCCTTGCAGAACATGTTAGTGTACCATAAGAACAACTGCTTTAATCACTAACTTTCTTTTCCTTCTCTGATTAAGTTTAAGTCAAGCCCCAGCTCTTTTGCTGACCGGATGCCTTCATAACCCTAACACTGGTCTCTGTGAGTAGCTTTGAGACACCAGCTGCAGTGGGCACTCTTCCCATAATCTGATTTTTCTCTAGGTGCGCCTTCTGGTCAGTTCTATTACTTTATTTTCCTGCTTGCAACACACACCTTTTTATCCAAAGATCAGCCCCCCAAAATTGGGGTGCATATAGTAAGGAGGGAAACTAATCTTCCATCTGGGATAGAAACATCTTACTTTGATTCCTGCTTTGCTTTGCAGCAGCTATGGCATTACTATTCAGGCAGCTGAGAGAGTCAATTGACTTGAATGGCTCATTGTCTTCACTCTACAGGTGTTAATGATCATTTCTCTATTTTAATGGCTTTGATGTTTCAATATACAAACCAAGTTTTCTTAGGGAAATGTTGGTGTCTGCTAGCTGCTTTTGGTCTCTGTCCTCCTGTTTCACAGTTCTGGAGACTCCTTAGCTCTTTCCGAATCATAGATCCACCCATGCAGACCAGTCTTCAGCAGCTAGAGTTTCAGCTTCAGTTAAGCAGTAAAGGGAGGGTGAGTCAGATGACGATTAGGTTCTGTCCCTGTTTTTTGCAGCCATAAAAATCTGTTCTTTTTCTTTGGTTCCACCTTTGAAAAATGAAGTGCATATTATATTCCAGGGCATGTTGTATGCAAGAAAGTACAGCAATTGCTCTTTCCCAGAGGTCATTCTTTATTTAGTCTAAAACAGAGTTTTGGAAACCAGTAATCCTGCCTGGATGTTTGTGATGCCAAAGAATCCTTATAGATTCACTGCAACAGTTCTTCTCTGTAGGGATATTATTGCATGATGACATGGTTTCACCACAAGTTTATTACAATTTACCTCTGTCAATTGATTCAGGCACCTTTAGGTGGGGGCATGACAAGCCAAGATGGCACCTGGGGCAATCTGAGGAAGAGTGTGTGTATGTGTGTGTGGGGGGAGAGGTGACTAGGGGGACATATGGTTTTGAGTGCAGAGGGTAGGTGCAGGGCATGTGTCCATGATTTGGGGTGGGGGCAGAAGCAGTAGCTTTACCAACACTGGGAACTTCTAAACAGTCCTGGCTGAGCTGTTGCTGCTGCATGCTCTCCCCAACCCAGCTTTGTTGCTCTTAAAGCAATAGCAGTTGGGAACTCTTTTAAAGTTCCTGGTCTGGTGATACTGCCAGAGCACAGACTCCATGGGGACAGAGGGCAACTCTGGTGCCCTTTCTAAGTTGGCATCTGGGGCTGATGCCCTTTTGCCAACCTCTAGTTACGCTAATGCCTGTAATGCCTCAATGGTCACCATGCTCCCACCCGCACCCTACACATGTCCAGAACGGCTATCTGGAATATTGGCTAGGAACGTATTTGTTCTGTTAACACCCAAAGAGTTCTTGTGATCACCCTCAGATTAAATCTACTGCCAGAACACCAACACGAGAAATACTGGTCACTATTAACACAGTGTGGCACCCCCTGAGTGGGGGAAGCTGCGTGAAAAGAGTCCAAGTCCAAAGGGGAGTTGTCTTCCTCCAGTAGTCTGTAGGGTTTATTAACAGTTACTGATTAAACTTTTGCAGTGCTAGTTTTCTAACCATTTAGCATTGGCTGTTTTCTGTGTCTCAAGCTTTTTTAGATCCTTAATTCCACACCACTGTGGTCTTCTAGATATCAGTGTCTATAGACGTATAGTAACAAGTCTCTGGGTATTTCTTCACATGTGCTGTTCTAGTAGTTGATAGTGGTGGCCTAATTGCACCTGCAGATTCCGCTTTCTAAGGTGTGACCCTTCTGCTCGGGCAGTTCTGCCACCACTGGCCTTTTTTTTCCATGCTGCCTGAAAATATAATCTTGCACAGGACCAATTCAGAAAATGGTCTCTCACATCTGACCTCTAGGACACTTGTGAATAGCTCTCATCTTGGCATACCCTATTTCTCTAGCCACATCACTAGTAATATTTTGAAGTACATCAGCTATAAAGGAGTCACCCTGAGGATTAAATTAAGAGCCAATATGTTTAAGGAGACCTGCCTCTACATGTGAAAATCTGATCCACACTTTTCTCCAGTATGTTTTTCTCCTTCACCTGTGAGTTATGAAGTTTTCCTATTAAATCACTTATAAATGGAGTTTTCATGTAGAATTCTCACATGGCTGCCAGTGGGCTTATTGCTGTCTCCCCAGTCCTTGGTCCATGTTTAAGCGCAAGCAGCTTCTGTTTCACTGCAGGCCCTGTCTGATCAGGGTGCTTCAGGGAAAGCCCTATCAAAAAGCCCCCTCAGTTCATATCAATAACTATATAAGAGTTCTCTACCTGCTGGCTCCTGGCTTGTCTTTCTTTTCAGTCTTTCAGAATACTTAATCTGCCCTCACAACAGCTGTTTAGTATTTGTGGAAATATCTCAAGCCCTAGGATCTGCACTGGAAGCTTTGGCATCACCATCCAAAAGCAATGCAAGATGCTGGGCTGCGTTCTGGTCAGTCTGCATGTTCGCAGCGAGTGAGATCTCGGAATGGCGTGTGCTCATTGAGCCTTGCTTCAGTTCCATGGTGAGTACCCTTCTTCTCGGGCAATAGTGCTTTCACATCTTAAAACCACTACCACCAGCTGAAACACTCACTTAATGAAATGAAAGGGTTCACTGGGGCACTGCAATTGATAACAGTATATAAAATGGCAATTTAGTGTTAGATGAGAGCACAAACACCACCTGCTGGTAGAGGCACAGGTTGCACTGATCATCACTGGATCTGCAGGTTTCAGACCAGCATGTAGAAGGAAAGCTGTTGTTCCTAAGCCTGTCCACCCAGTGGAGTCCTGATCACAGAGCTGGAGAGACTTCCACAAGAGTTGAGGAAGGGTGTGGGGGGGAGTATACTATTAGATCTGAGAGAATGACCAGTTTTTCAGGTATAAGATGGATTACAATTTTAAAGAGAAATTCTTTTAAGTCTACCTGAAAGGAAATATTTTCCCCCCACTGAAAATGGGAAAAACAACAGTAATATTTAAAAAAACTTAAATTTAGATCCATTTTGAAAAGAGGTTATTTCAATAAAAGCATTGAGTTAAAAACAGTAAAACAAAGTTCTGACATTGAATTAAAAATAGTTTGGCAAGCACCTTTTCAATAAATTCAGCATGAACCTGCAAATAGATTTATTTTACTCAAATCTTCAGTTTTTGGTGAATAAAGTATTTGATTTAAAATCTCTAGTTCTAACTAGTAGGCTGTGCAAATAGGGAAGTATTCTATTTGGATTTAGATTCGGCCAATTTGGAGGACAGTGATTTGATTTGAAGATTCAATTCAGCTGAATCAGCTTCAGAAGATCTGGGGCTGATTCAGAGAGATTCGGTGATTTGGATCGGCTGGGGAGAGGCCGGCACAGCCGGGCAGCTGCAGGTTCTTTTACGGCTCCTCCGGCTGTGCCGGCCTCTCCCTGGGTGGGGGAAGCTGCAGGAGAAGCCCCCATGGCTGCCCTGCCAGGCCCCATCTCCTGCCCAGCCCCAGCCTAGTCCCAGCACTTAAAAAACAAAAAAAACCAAAAAACCTCTGTACTTACTGGCAGCAGGAGCAGTGATTGGGGCCTCAGGGTGCTCATGGCAGCGCCCGCCCCCCCGCACAGCATGGAGTAGTGGGGAGCAGTGGGGATTGCCCCCCCACCCCGCTTGGCATCAGTTGCACCATGACATGGGTACAGCGCATTCCCGCAGGCTGCTGCGCACTGTCTGGGAGCTGGGGCCATGTGCTGTTGGGCTCTGGCTGGCTGCTGGAGCTGCCCCAGCTCCCAGTGCCCTGCCAAGCTCTGCTGCACCTGCATGATGCGACAAATGCCGCCTGGGTGCTGCATGGGGGGGCTCTGCCATGAATGCCCAGAGGCCCCAGTTGCCACTCCTGCAGCTGGTGACTGTGGAGCTTTAGAAAACCAAACCAAAATAACAACAACAAAAATCCCCGTACTTTTTGGCTCTGGAAGTGGTGATTGGGGCCTCTGGCGCTCATGGCAGAGCCCCACCATGCAGCGTGGGGAAGTAGGAGGCAGCAGGGATCACCCCCCCCTTGGCACTGTGCGCTGTCTAGGAACTGGGGCCTCATGGTGCTGGGCTCCAGCTGACACGTGGAGATGCCCCAGCTCCCAGACAGCGCATGGCACCCTGCCAAGCAGCGCTGCACCTGCGCTATGGGGCAGCTGCTGCATGGATGCCAAGCTGCCTTGCCTGACCCCATTCCCTGCACCCCACTGTCCCACACTGCATAGGGGTGGGGCAGAGCGGGGAGGAGGGGGGCTCTGCCACAAGCCCTCAGAGGCCCCAGTCGCCGCTTCCAGATCTGGTGAGTGTGGGGCTTTTTTTCCCTTTTTTTTAAAGTTCGGGGAGGCTGGGGATGAGTGGGGGATGGGGCCAGGCAAGGCAGCCATGGGGGCTTCTCCCACAGCTCCTCTTCTTTACAATGAGCATTACTGCAGACCATAATTTTTCACACATTCTCATAAGATACTGTAACAATGAAGAAAGAATTGCTACTTTATAAACATCATAAGATTTTCTACATATACTAAAACTACTCAGCAGAAAGGTTTTAATTATTTGGAGCTGTTGTTATTCTTTTTAACTTTTAAGGCATCTACACTTAAAATTCTACTCATTCTTATATATATAGCTCTGCAGTTTCAGAAGAGACTAGTGATTTTAGCTGCCTCATTTTGGGGGTTGCCAACAGGAGGTGCCTTAAATGGATTTGTTTTCAGAGTGCATGTACTCAGCACTTTCTGAAAGATAAGTTGCTCAAGGTGTGTCTCATGTCATGATACATATCTAAAAACCAAGGCACCTTAATTCAGTATTCTCTTGTGAAAATTTACACCATACTTCCTCTCACATCAGATGTGCTTACTTTAAAAATATATTTAGAAGAAAATTCTTCAGGGAAAAAGCGACACTGATTCCCAAGTAGTCTTTGCTAGTATTACTTTTTTTAGCACATTTTGAATGTGTAATTCGGAAATGTCAGTGTTCAGACATTTTTTTGAAACTCACTATAAGTGTAGGGTTTGCTTAGTGTCCTGCAGTAGTTGCCAGTATTTGGATGCTTTACAGGAATATGGAAATAATGTGCTATGTCCAATTTTGGTTATCATGGAGCTGATCATAAATCCCCAATTCTCTGGCTGGCTCAGCACCAAAGTGTGGTCAGTGAGTCATCTTCTGTCACTTCTGATGGGGTTCCACAACTTCTGTGTTGTGTAAAAATCAGCTACTTAAAAGAAGTATGACATGCTGGTAATTTTATTTTGTAGGACTCCCTTCCACTAGATACCATGAAAGCCCAGAGCTTAATGGAGTTTAAAAAAAAAGATTAGGTGTATATACAGACAAAGATATTCATAGATCATCCACTCCTACATTACACAGGGTAAAATATATGTTGTCATCGATGCACATTCCTCATTGAATAAGCCACCAATTTGCTCCATGACATTAGGAACAAGCCACCTATCTTGGCTATGTTACTTACTAATGTGAGAGGAACAGGATACTGAGCTAGGAGGGCCCATTCATCTTTTCTGGCATGGTGATTCCTACATTCCCAAGTGGAAGTGCTGTGGCTAATATATAGAACTCCTGTCTTAAGACATTTTAATTTGAATTCTAGGTTTTCACTGACCTATCTTCAAAAGACCACCCCCCCAATACGTAAATAGTGATGTAAGCAAATTAGTGTAGATACAGTTTAAGCAGGGCATGGACTAGATGACCTCTTGAGAGGTCCTCTTCCAGCCATATCTTCTATGATTCTGCATTCACACAGATTAACATGTATGAAAAAGAAAAATGGGTCTATACCAAGCCATTATTTAATGTTGACTAATCAAGGTTATTGAATTTAAACATTCCTGTCATGGTATCTTTCATAAAAAAAAAAAAAAAAAAAAATCACTGTTTCCTACAGAGCCCCCAGATCATAAATTCTTTGAAGTATACTTTGCATCATCAGGTTTTGGAGAGGTAAATCATATTCACCTATGGCAAGTCATTTTGCATTCACTTAATGCCCTGGAGACATATCTTTAGCTGATGTAAAATGTCATAGCTCCACTAAAGTTAACATAGTTCAGTACAGCTTTGGCAATTTAACAACAGCTGAAAATCATCACTGTAGTTCATAGAGATGCATATACATGGGTCAGCTAATGCAGCTATATAGAAATACACAGGGCACTAGATACAGCGTAGAATGGAGTTATGAGAATGTGAAGGAGATCAGAAGCATTAATACTGTGCATACATTATTAAGTTATTTATTTATCATTTCCCTCCCCCACAATTCCAGGATGAGAGAAAAACAGAGCCTTGTAAGACGTCATAATTCACGAGTCAGATCTGACCAAAATAACCTCCTGCAGTGTCTGTGGGGTGCAGAACATTTTGGAAGCAGCTTTGTAACATGATTATCTTTCCCAGAACAAAATCAGTATTTCAGGGGATTGGTTCAAAGTGTCCCTAACCCTTATTCCATTGGTTTATGCTTAGATCATCCTTTCACTTTCACTTGTTTCTACTTCAGGCCTTTCACTGATTCTTAGTATAAGCAGCAACACTCCTCAAGCTAGAAAAAAAGCAATGCCCTACTCTTGGGGGGGGATCTAGGGTTTTGAAAAGTGGGGTGCAGATGGTATAGTGCATCATCCCATAAAACACATATTTCTTCCCCTCTCCCCTGCATGGATCTGCCCCTGGCCCGATTCCATCAATGCCTCCTGAATGTTCTTTATGTGAATAGGCAGACAAGATTCTTTGGGTAAATCTGATATCTTTTATTAGACCAACTAAATAGTTGGATGTTTTTTTCTTAGCAAGCTTTTGGGTTTAAAAACCCTTCGTCAGGCTAAGGAAGCATCTGCAGTTGGTGCGTGCTCTTCCTGGAATATAGGCTCTTTCTGGAAGAGCACACACCAACTGCAGATGCTTCCTCAGCCTGATGAACTGTTTTTAAACCCAAAAAAGTTTGCTAAGAATTTTTTCCCCAACTATTTAATTGGTCTAATAAAAGATATCAGAGTTACCCAAAGAGCCTTGTCTGCCTATGTCCTTAGACCAACACGCCTACAACCTGCACCCCTGCTGTATGTGAATATGCTCCCATACAGAACATGTTTGATTCTCTGCAGACTAGCATTCTTCATATCAAAATAAGCCTCCAGACCTTCTTACCTGTTGAGTTAGTTTTGTTGGCAAGGACAGAATAAAGGTACATCCAAGTGTATGCTGAGTGAGGCAGATGACTGGCGGTAGGAAAGAGCACGTGGATCAGGAAAAATGATGCTCTTTTGCTGCTGCTGGACTGAGAAAGCAGTTGGAACAGGATCCATTGCTACAAGGGTTTGACTTGCCTTGTGGAGGCTTGTCATGGCTGGAGCAGGAGTGACCTTATATTTGCTGTCCTTAGGTGATTATTCAAGAGCTCCAGTCTCAGTGATTCTCTGCTGGGGCTGAAGGGGCCACTGAGTTCCTCAATGGAGAGAACAGTCGTTTTTGGGGCTGAAGGGCTGTTTCCCATGTACCTTCAGTAAATATCTAGGAGAAAGATGATCAGTTCCCAGTCTTGCTGTTCCTGGAAAAAAATGGCAGAGTGCTTAAATTATGAGTGGCACTGCTGCCTGAAGTAAGCCCTGGGAGTGACTCGGCAGCAGCCTACTGCAGGCAGCCCCAGCAGTACCTCAGTGATAGGTGCAGTGTTTTTTCCCTGCCTGATCCATTAGCATTCTTTCTTTTCTAGCATGAAGAGTCTTGCTGCTTATCCTGAGAAGGAGTGAGGCCTGTAGGTAGGAGCAATCCTTTACCATCAAGGACCAGACTTGAAGCAGATGAGCTGCACCCCTGAGAATGTAATAAAGACACACCGTGCTTTCTGCACAGGACTGCAGCCCAGGGGAGCTTTTCCTTCCACCATTTTCCAGCTCTAGAGCTGGGGGGGGGGAACCTCACTGCTGTGTCTCATTATTCCAAACCTTGGCAAGGACCCAGTTGCAGTATTTTACTACCAACTTCACTCTATTGCTGTGAACTTGAAAGGATTTTCCCAAGTAATGATTTATTTTTAGAATAGGAATTAAAATACATGAACAGAGGAGGAGGAGCTGGGTGCCTAGAGGAGCAGGTAGGCTGTGTAATGATAAGACGCTGTCCTGCCACAGTGACTCCAAGGTGACCCAGCCCCCTCATACTGAGGAGAGATTTGAACTTACCTTTTGGTCTTCTTGTGAGGGGGGAGCTGAAGAAGTGGAAAGGGTAGACAGATTATCAACAGAACCTTTCACATTCTCATGAATGAATCATCTTGGTTACCTACGTTTCCTATTAAATAAGAATTAAAGTAGCCCTTTCACGGGGCAGAGCATTAAGTCTGAAGATTAAAGTAAGCTACTAAATCTAAAAGAAAGTATGGGCCAGAGACGATAAAAACCAAACAAATATAAGTTAACATCAGATACACTGGAGAAAACGGGGGAGGGGAGGGGAGAAGAGCAGAACAACTATCGGGATGGGACTAGTAGGCTAAACTAGCTGATAACAAGGACTTGGGCACAGCCAAAGGAAAGCTGATAATTTGAGTGGCAGTCCTATTTAGAGAGGGAGAGCAGGGAAGAACCTGCCAAATGATTCTTGACAAGTCCAGAGATATATATATGAGAATGCAACTGGCAAGGAAAAGCCAAGAAGCTGAAGAAAGAATGCTGTCTTATGGAACATGGCCATCCAGTGCAGATGATGCAGAGCTACACCTGGGTAGGCCAGAGTCCACTGTTCTATTTTTTATATCTGGGATCCAATGTTTCCACATCAGCCTTGGTTGAAGAAGCCCTGCACAGTGCATAAGTTGGTTGCGTGCCCGGAGGAAACTCTGTAGGGGTAAATGTAAAGGTAAACATTAGGGGTAGTCCTTCCTTGTGAATCTGAAACCCTTTTCAGGGATGCTCATTTCATTCCATGCAAAAAGCACAGAGATGGTTAGTTGTGTTAGTCTGAAGTCAGGCAGAAGGTAGGTCAGGGTGGCACCTTTGAGTCTAAATGGTTCAGAGAGATATGACCTTTCATAGGCAATGACTTACGGCTGCAGTCATCTGAAGAAGTAAATTGTTTCCTACAAAAGTTTATGCTTCTGAACCAGTCAGTTCCCAAGGTGCCACCCTTCCCTACCTTCTGCCATTCTATGCATATAAAAATGGGGTGGGTTATGGGTAAATAATGGGTAACCTCAGAGACATGTATTTAAGTCTTTTCCTCATGAAAGAGGCACTTAGCTGCTTCTCAAGCCTTACTAGACAGGAAAAACCTGGCAGTCCACACAATGGTATTCCTATTAATGCACAATCAGGTACTCATGTCCAGGGGTGGATCCCGAATTTCCTAAAAGGGAGTGTGGAAGCAGCACCCCACATTGCAGGGATATCTGCACCACCATGCTCCCAGCAGCCTCCTCCTTACCAGTACTGACACTGTGGAATCCTCCAGGGACTTTTCTAAGTCTCTAAAGCAAATTAAAATTTCCTTTCCCTTTCCTGCATGAAGGTCCATCTCCCCTCCTCCTCTTCCGCCCCTCCCCACGTGCTGCTGTGGCTTTCCCCACCATATCAGGGGAAGATGGGCTGTGCAGGGGCTGAGCTCAGCTGGGGATAGGGACCAGAGAGAGACAGTGGGGAAGAGGAGGGGGTTTTCCCTTCCTGTGACTGCTCTAGGGGGACTGGGGAGGGAGGTGAAACTACTCTCCCATTGTGCTGTTGCTGCTCTCCCCACCCCACTTTGAATCCAGTCTCCATGCAGCCCAGCTCATGGACAGAAGTGGTTCTGGAGCTTCCCCTGCCCCTGGGACAGTAGGGAAAGCAGCAATGGCAGATTGGCCAGAGGGAGATGGGGAGGGGGTGGGTCTCTGAGCACCAAGGGAAAGGGAGGGGTTCACCTGCTTTAGGGACTTAAAATAAGTTTTTGGAGGTTCTCATGGTGTGGTCCAATCCAAAAGGACTGGGTTTCCACTGGAACCCTTCTAGATCCACCCCTGTCCATGTCTTCTGTGGTCTTGTTCATCACTTCTTACCTTGAACATGTGCAGCCAGCATGCCATATCTGTTTTGTGCAGTCTGCCATATGGCACTATCAGAAGCCTTCATTCATAGTCATAGTATTTCCTGATCCCAGCACCAGAGCCAATGCATTGTGGCTTACTGGGTGGCATCTATCCATGTGCTTCACTGAGAAATGGAGTAATTAGATCCTCAGTAGAGCATCACCATCTACACATGCGCTGGTATTAGGACACAATAAACTCCACTGTAAGATGGTACTGTCCCTGACAGTACTATCTTACAGCAGAGTACTTGCATGCACTGAAACACAAGTGTAGACAGTGATGGGGGTGGGCTGGGGCACAAGGGTGCTGAAGTGCAGGGGCTGCCTTCTGCCTAACCCTGCACTTCAGCACCTTGTGTCCCAGCCCCTCCACCCCTCGACGCTGCCATCTGGAACCTGGGGCTGACCCCCCAGATCCCCCGCCAGCCTGGGTGCAGTTAACCCAAAGTGCTGTGCCTGGGTGCAGTTAACTCTGGCATGAATTGCACCAGAGTTTATTGCTCCACCTTAATGGCACATGAAGATGCACACAGTGAGAAGTATTTCTTTTTGGGAGAAACACTTGCAATTTGTACTTTTGCTGTTTAATCTAAAAATATGTCAGGCAGCAACCAGAGCTTTAAATCCCACCAGTGCAGTGACAGCATAGAAGGGGCTGGTCCAACTGGGTGCATCTACAAGAGACGCTTACTGCAGTTGACTAATTAGCTCCGCAGTAAAGCATCACCATCTACATAAACAGTGCTATTAGGCCCAAGTAAACTAATTAACTCCACCATAGGACAGCACTGCCCAACACAAGTACTATTCTATGATGGAGTGTAACAAGGTGCCATCACCGGGGCATTTGAAAATGCCTGGATGCACCCCAGAGTCCTTTTTTCTTATTTCAATTTGCTTCTGGAAACAGACTCCCCTTTACTCATCTGCCATGACTTGTTGTTACCTTGAGTTCTTAAAAGGGAAGCTGCCCCAGAGCTTGTCAGACCCATTCTTGGCTCTCAAACACCGGGAAGTGATGAGCTCCTGCCTTAAAGGCTATTTGCACTACTTCGACCTTCCCTTATCATGCCCCATGCCTCACAGGTGTTGTCTGCATCTTCTGCACATTTTGTTCGGGGCCTCAGCTAATGCAGCTTCTGCCCCCCTTTATGTAGCTAAGCCTTCCAGCTCAGACCCACTATGCTGGACCTGGCTTTGAGACACTAACTTCAATCAATCTGCTTTGGGCCCCTGGCCCTGTATAGCTGTGCCCCCTGTAGCACCAGGCTCTTTGGCCCCCTGTAGCTGCTCCCCTGTGGGTGCTAATGAGGTCTCCACCTCCCCTTCAGCCTCCACCACAAACCACCAGACTAAACTACTACATAAATAGTAAGTCCCTGGCCTATAACAAAGAAAAGTGAATGGGGGTAGTTAGCCTTCTTACCTATGGGCTCCACATCTCTGAGTCCCCACTGCCAGTTCCTCTCACTTGTAGGGCTGCTTCAACTTTGCTTGGAGCCTTTCAAAGTCTACCCTCTGTCTCAGCCTAGGCTCGAGCTCAGACCAGGGCTTATATAGCTCTGGCCTGGGCTCTCTCACAGACATGTGACAGTCCCAGTCAGCTGACCAGCCTGCAAGGCTTAGCCTTTAAACCCTGCTCTGCTGGCAGCCTGTGCTCTGAAGACTCAAGTCTTAAAGGGGCCACTCTGCTTCCTAGTAACAGGGCTAAGATTTCCTGTTACATGGAATTATTTACTCTGCTGTAACACAGGTGTAGATCAGTGTTTCCCAACCTTTTTTGCCCCATGGCACACTTACCTAAATAAAAAATCACCATAGCATACTGGATGCAGGGGGGTGGGGGTGGCACACAGCCAGCCAAATGACATTTTGAGCTGGAGCCATGCTCCCTATCTGTCTGTGTGCACAGCAGCAGCCAGGCAGGGGGTGTGGCTCTAACCCAAAATGCCGCAGCACACCTGGACATGCCTAATGGTACACCAGTCTGCCACAGCACACTGGTTGGGAAACACTGGTGTAGATGATGACTGGGGCAGCCTGGGACAAAAGGGTTCTACAGGGTGAGGCTGCCTGTTGGCTAGTTCCCACACTGTGACACCCTAATGCCCCAGGCAGCCACTCCACAGCATGCTGAGCTGGGGCAGAACAACTCTGCGCTGGCAGGCTGACCCCCCAAACTCCTGCCTTCTGGGACTATGCCGCCCCCGCTCAACATGCTACAGTACCAGGTACACATGAAGACACTGCACCCAGGAGCAATAAATTCCAGCGTGACCTGCACTGGAATTTATTGTGCCAAATTCATTTCATATGTAGATACACCCACTGCATAGTCTGCTTAACTTTCTCTAGCACTTCTCTTTCCAAAAGAAACAAAAGGACATAAGTTAACTTCTGGGAGGAGGTAAGTGACCCTGGTTTGATTTGCGGGTTATGGGTTCTGCAACCTGTTCCTACTGATTGTGTAAATAAAGATACCTTAAGAACTTCAAAATAATAATAAATGATCCTGCCTTTGGCCAGGGGGCTGGACTGGATGATCTCCTGAGGTCTCTTTCTGCTCTGTTTTCCAATGATTCCATTAATGTTTGGTGCATGATACTTAAATAACTTTCAGTGATATAGAAGCCAGACATCGTGACCTTTGTTAATGTGCATCCAGCTGGGTGAGAGATGAATCAGTTTCAGTTCCTAATGATGTTGGGATTTTGGGGGAAAATCAAGTTACCTTTCAGTTTGTCCTTTAATACCTCACGTGTGTGAGATCTACAGAAGCCTTTCAATGAGGAAGAAAAGCCAGAGTGCCTATTCTAAGTCCCAGATATAGGGAGATTGTGGAAAAGCCCCAGCAGTGGCAGTGAAGGTACAAAAGAATTTTAATCATAAGGGTTTGTATCTCAGTTTCAGCATACTTCTTCTGAGACAAAGGTGAAGCCATGAATTGGTGGCTGGCCCTGGGATTAGATGTTATTTTAAATTTACCCTTGCTTGATCAGTATACGAGAAAAATATTGGCATCCTGATATTTTTGAAAAAAATGCAGCTTAATTCCACATTTACAAACTCCTTTGATGAGACAGGGATGTCCAGTTTGTGTCAGACTTGCTTGAGATTTGAGAGGTTGCAAATTTCCTTCATGACTTGCTCTATCTTAGCTTGTTGGACCATATCTACAGCCCCTTGCTTGGGTAACTGCACCCTTCAGTTCTTGCACTGAACCTTAACTGCTCTCCAGATAACTCCCTCTGCATCTCATAGTGTCACTGATTCTGGATCTGTCACTAGCTTGGGCACCCTTATCCTGTCTAATACCAAGGGGGTTGAGATAGGCCTGCTTGCTCCACTGAGTTCTGAGCGCAGAGCAGGCCTCATTCAACCATTTGCACACACAGTTCCATGGGTCAGTTCTTACCACTGCCCTCTGGTATCTACAATCTTCATTTTCTCCTTCTTAGGATTGAATTCTCTACCATCTATGCATGAAGCACCTCTCCTTCATCTGGTCTTCAGTGCAAACTCCAGCTGGAAACCATTTCTGGTGAAAGAACTATTCCTGATGTTCAGCTTTCTATCCTTAGCTGATTCTCCCACTCTGACTGACAACCTTAATAGTTTGAGAGAGAGAGCAGAGAGTGGTCAGCTGTTGAGATTAAAGGGATATTTACCTATGTGTTAACTGAGGTCCTACTCCTGTACTCCATAGTGGGATTTACAAAACCTGTCACACTAACAAATGTAGTAAAAGAGAGGATTCAGTCAACTGCTGTGCTCCTATGCTGACTACAGAAGTGCTTTTGCAGCATGGGAGGGGGCCTGGTTTGGATGGGTGGTGACATTGTTATACATGCCAACAAGAGCTTGGCTTGCTTGAGAAGCCATATGGTGGGTTTCAATGCTCGAGATGTGACACCTCTGGGTGACAGACTTTACATAAGTGTATGATTTTGGTTTCTTCTGTGGGCAGTCTGGGCAGTGGTTTGAAAATTATGTTGCGATGTGTTTCTGGAGGAAATTTCTCATGCTTAATATGAAAATTTCTTTCCATGAAGAGAAAGAGCCACTGATATTTTTGAGATAATATTTTCTTCCTTATTACAAAATACTTCCCACAGGAGGCATCATAGGGCTATGTGTCATGGAAGGAAAATTACCCTAGCACTAAACCTTTTAGCTAATTCCTTGTTTAGACTTTGTCCTTCTTTGAGATGTTACTGTAATTTCAGTATGTGGAATCATTTATTAAATTTAAAGCAATAGGGATATTTGTTTCCATTTTTGCAAAAGTTAGTCTGGAATTTGAACTTGGGCCCATTACAGGAGTCATACAATGGGAGATAACATGCTTCTCATTAATGTTCGTTTTGTCCCCTCTTAAGAGGATTCTATAAAATATGGATGGGAAATTATTTCAGCTGTATAAACTTAAGCCTCCAACTGAAATGAGGCTTTGTTTATATTTTGAATTCAGGCTCCCTTAAGTCATGGCACAAATCATACCCATGGAACAACACCCCTTTGCTTTGCCTTTACAAAATCATCTTGAAGACCACATAGCAGCAACAGAGCAACTCAATTCAGCCATGGTGTGAGAGAAGCTAGATTCAAGTCCCAGACAGGCTCTTACAGGCCTTGGGAAGATGGAGACATCTTCATCTTTTCTACATAATTCTTTGTGCATACTTCACAGCATTGTTTTGTAAGAGGACTAACTAAATGGAGAGCAGTGCTCTAATGTTGAGATATACTGAAAATCTCCCAAAAGTCATTGCAGAGGAGGAACTTTATGCATTTGAGCAGTAGTATGAAGTTACTGCCTACCTGTCATTCCAAAGTACTGCAGAACCTTTGGATTTCCTCCCAAACATTGCACTTGTAGCAACAACAGAAGGAAAAGACATCCTGTTAGCTGATTTGGCTGTTTAAATCACATGCATGTGTGACTGACATGGCTAAATCAGTGCTTTATATTTTATTGCTGCATGTCTTCTCCCGTCCGGGGAGGACTTAACTGTGAAAGTGCCAGATGTGAATAAAGCCACACAAATCCGCTGCATGTCACCATGATCAGCTGCTTCTAGCTACAAAGACATTTTATGTGGCTAGGTATATTCTGTTTGGTGTCTCTGCATTTTTCCTACATCTGGGCCCAATAAAAGGAATAGACACATGGCCATGGCCAGTTGTGGGGAGTGGTCAGGTAAGCACAGCTGAACCAGGCAACAGACAGACAGGTGACCCTAGGGAAATTAGCTACAGTTATATTTAAGACATTGAGATTTGCGTTAGGGAGCAGAGATGTATAGGGCAATGGTTAGATTAGGGACTAGAGAGGCATTGAGTCCTTCTTTTCCACTAGATCTAGGGAAAAGCAAGGAGCAGGAATAGGGTACACCTAGCCAGGAAAGAGTGGGAAGCTGGGAGGGATTCCTGAGGGCACCTAGGGGTGGAAGGGCTCCATGCAAGGGAGCAGGGTGGGAGTTTTGAGGGAGGAGAAGGAGGGGGAGGAAGAAAGTGGGGCTCCAGGGCCAGATGGGAAGGACATGTGCCCCCAAGGCCGTGCCTTCTTATGCAGTGCTCTGCATCCCTTCCCCAGGTTCGCCATGTGCTGGTCCCTGTGTTCTTGAGGAAAACAGGTAGGAGGCCACTGCCAGGCCCTTGCTTGTGGCTACTTAACCCCCTTGAAGCATAGCCCTGTTAGGCCTCTGGCATAGTGACTGTGAAGGCTGCTAGAGGTAGGCAGGGTGCCATATGTCCAATGGTAACCTCCCAGGCAGAGCTCCCTGTCACAGCCTACTTCTTCTCAAGGAGATACGATCTCATCCATCATCTCAGGCCTCTTCACTTCTTTTGGATGGACTCCACAGATCATTAATTGCCCCCACAGAGTTGACCCACTACAATTGACCACAGGTGAACTCAATAGAGGGGTTCTCAAAGAGCAGCTCCCCAGCTAGCTCCCCCGAGTGCTGGGATATAAACTTGATTGTGGCCTGAAGCTCCCCAGGGGAAAAGTTGGGGCAGTAAATAAAGGAGGTGCAGCATGGCCTCTGAACCTCCCCAGAGCTGGCTCAGCTCCCACCATGATGGTGTTGGCCTTGTCAGCAGTGGGCAGTCTGTATGCAAACCCCTTTAAGGGACGTCTGAGTGTGAGGCTGGGCTGTGGACCCATTGAGATCCTTCTGTCTGCTGGAACAAGTCTGTCCTAAAAGTAGGGGGGGTGGAGGGAGGAAGGCAAGGCATGGGTAGTTTGGTTATTTAGAGATGTAGACCCTCACTTAGTCATAGAATGCCAATTTGGTCTAGTCATCCACATGGTTCTTTCTGGTCCTAACTTGGATACCTATGTGGGCAGTATTTACCTGTCTTTGTGCATTTGAGGGGCTACTGGGAGTTTTCAGGCTCTATACATCCTCCTATGTGCAAGCTACTATTATGCATGGAGGTGGGTTGGTAGAACCCAGTCCTGTGAGCCAGATGCATGACCTAGTCTGGACCCTTGGATGCCCACGTGTAGACATGCAAGGCATTCTGTCCTGTGGGCACCTAGACTGGCACCTATGCATGCCAGGGAGCAACAGCATGTCACTTACACTTTAGATGTCAGCATAGCCTTTTTTGGCTCCCCAAACTTTTAGGCATCTATGGGAAATAATAATATGCTTCCCTAGCTATGTATGTGAGATTCATTGCAAATACATCTTAAGCTTATTCCAACATAAAGAAAGTTACAAAGAGAAATAGTCCAGAATAACTGGAGTCAAACCAGAATAAGGACAAAACCCAGAAGCTTTACAGATTTTACAAAATGTTTCAGCTGGAAAAGGTAAGAAAACCTAATAGATAGCTTCTAAGATCAATATTAGAAATTACAACTTGGAAGAAAAATTGTTGGTAAAAAGTTAATTTTTCCTCTACAGAAATGGTTTCTGTTTTTTTTATTGTGGTTTATTAGCTGAATTCCCTGGCTATTTAAATATTTTAGAACTCAGTCAAATTATTATGGAGCATCCCTGGCATGAGTGAGATAAAATATTACATGTGGATACAGCAAATACCACAGTTCCCTCAATTATTACATTAAATGATTTTTTTATAACATACTAAGTCCACACAGCACTGTTTAGTAAGGAAAGATACACACTGAATATAGATCAAGTCTCAAAATAACTAATATTTTATACTGGTAATAAGAATTGGTACAATGTAATGTTAAGAGTCAGCAAGGTATGGAATTTGCACAAAGCCTTTTACTGATAGAATGGTGTGGCAGGGCACGTTTGGGTGCCTGCCACTTTAAGGGCAGAGGCAGGCAGCTACCAGGTGCCTGATGAGGGTGGCTATTTTGAACACAAGGCATATAGAGGCTGCAGTTTGCTGCTACAAGCAGAGGCAGAAATATTACCTAGCTGAGCTGCAGCAGGAACAACCTTGGAGGCAAGGGCAGGAGCTTATAGGGATGGTTTGGAGGCTCCTGCTCCTGGGCATGACCTAAAACTGCACCCTGCCAGGAAAGGGTGGCTTGCTGGGGCTCCTGGTGGTGTGGGAACCCATCAGGAAATGCTAGGCTAGTTACCTTCCCGGTGAAAGGCAAGGTGGGGTGCCTTAACCCCAGCCCCGACCTTTGGGTGGGTTTTGGAAGCAGCTGGGGGAGTAGTGGGGCCAGGTATGCCCACATGTAGGCGCCTGAGCCCAGCAGAGATACGAGGTCCCAGGGACCCAAGAGGGCATACTGTGGAGAGCATTGGGAGGCCCCACACAGAGTAGGGCTGAAGTGCAAGTAAGCCTGAAGGGCTGTGCTTGTGAGGGGGCTGAGTAGGACTGGTCAGAGTAGGCCTGAAGAACAGCCCAAGGGGCATGCCGAGTAGGGTCAAATGAAGTAAACTTGAACGACAGCACAAGGGCCAGCCCCATGAGAAGTTGTGCCCAGTGAAAGGCTTGGGGCAGAATCAGCCCAGGGTTTGTTATAAGGCCAGACCACGTGGAGTAGGGGAACTCGTGGGAACCAAAGGACTGTGTGGCAAGGCCAATATGAGTGTAGCAAAGTCTGGTAGTCCAAGACGGGCCGCTCAAGGAGAAGCAGGGCAGTGAAGTGTGGCCCAGTAATGGGCAGTATGCCAGAGGCCCCAGTGAGAGAGGGGAGGAGTGGAAGAGGCCTCCTGTGCAAGGGAAGGTGATGTGAATGTGTGTGTGTGTGTGTGTGTGGAGCCCAACTTTGGATTCCATTTGCTCTGGTCTCAGACCGGGAGTAATATTAATCTGGATGCCATCTGCAAGGCACAGGCTGCAGTGTAGGGGAGGTTCAGAGCCGCAGATAGCGCCACCTGGCATCAGGGCAGGTAATGAGTAGCCTCCCATATTTACCATCTGTTTGTAGGAACAGCAAAGTCATGGCTGGCAGGACCATGTGGATTGCCCCATAGTGACAGGTGGGCAAGCCGATATGAGACCCAGCCCCGAGAGGTACCCTCTCTGACAAATGGTCTGAGAAGCAAATGTGTGTGCAAAATGTTTTGTTTTTGAAAGCAAGCATGGTCTGCAGCAAGACCATTAGTAACAATGCTGTTCTATTTCAACCAGCATGGAAAGTTGGAGAGGAAAGAAAGTGAATCAGGTCTTGTGATGCTTTCAGATAGGTATAGCCTAATGTGCAGAGAACACAGATAAGCACTATAGAGCAGGCCCAGTTACACCTTTGAGTTGTATCTTGTTTTCTTTCCCCCCCAGTTCATTGCTTTAATCTTTTTTCCCCCTCCATCCTTCTTCAGATGATACAATAAGTGGTTTGAGGCCAAATTTTGGTATTTATGAGCTTCACCATTGCATGCAACTGCATATTTTGCATACCTAATTCAACAGAACTTTTTGAAAATCTAGCCATTCATTTTATCACATTAAAACCAACACAGGAACCAAATGCCTGATGGGTTGATCTAAATGCATAAAGAATGCTTGCAGGACCTAATTGTTGTTGTTTTAAAGATTATTTCAAAAGCTTTAGAAGAATGCCACCTATTTAAGATGCCAAGACAGTACCAGGGAATGTGTTTAGACTGAAAACTGACAAGGCATTTTAAAAACAACATTAGCTGGCTATACTGCCATCTAGTGGTTGTTTAAATATAGCAATGGTAAAAGCATGCTTTTTTGTTCCCTTTAAATAACAAATTTGTCATTGCTGGTTGAGGCTACATGTGCAAATAGTGCTGGCTGGATTTACTCCAGAGTAATTCACCCTGGGCAGGTGTCTACCTGTGTGTGCGTTTGGGAGCAGATTTTCTTCCAATTGGAGGAGCCCAGAGAGGGCTGCTCCCATCTTGTTCTACACCCTGAAGCAGCACAGAGGAGCTCTAGGTTCTCCTTGGGTGCTAGCCCAGGGGTTGGTGGGGAGCCACAGGGCCAGAAGACATTTCTCTTGTTGAAGGGGCTGGGAGTTTGCTTCTTGCCCCTGGGAGTGTAGCCCTCTGGGAGTTGATTCTTGCACCCAGGGTGGGTTCTGGTGGTGAATCCAGGGCAGGGACAATGTCCCCCTGCCCTGGCAGTCTGGAGCTCCTAGCCCCGGCTCTCTGATCAGGGGCAGGGGGCTTGGAAAGAGCTGCGGGGGGAGGGGCAAGTCCCAGTCCCCTGCCTTGGTCCACCGGTGGTGCAGCTAGCCATGAGCCCCTGGCTGGGCAGGGATTCTCTGCCCAGCTGGGGGCTCATGGCTAGCTGCCCCACTGGCAGATTGGGACAGGGGGCTGGGACCTGCCCCTCCACAGTGCTCTTTCCAAGCCCTGTGCTTTGATTGCCTGACTGGGACATGGGGCTGGAAAAAAGCTGCAGGACTTGGACCTTCCTGAGACCAAGACAGTTCCTGGCCAGCCCCAGGCTGAGCAAGGAAGTCTACATTTGCAGCCTGGAACTGGCTGAAGACGGTCCCATTTTGTGCATGGAATCCAAAAAGGACAGTCCTCACCCAGCTCCAGGCTGCATATGAGATCTCCCTATGCAGCCCAGGGCTAGCCAGGAACTGTCTTGTCTGGGGAAGGTCCTAGCCAGCTCCAGGCTGGGCAGGAAATTCTCCCTGTGCAGGGAGCTCCCAGCCCCAGTTCCATGATCACAATTGTGGAGCAGGGGCTGGGAGCTTCCTGCTGCGAGGGCAGGGGGACACTGTCCCTACCCAGACTCAGGTGGTGGAGCCTATCTCAGCAGCAGGCAGCTCCCAGAGACAAGGAGCAATCTCTCACCTCCTGCTGCCCAGCTGACTAGGAGCAAATTTGCTCCCAATCAGCTGTCTACATGTGCCTTACTGCACAGTAATGACTTGGCAGTTAATTTGCTATGCATTTTCAGATGATAAATTAACTGCCAAGTAGAGCAAATTACTGCGGGGCAAGGGTCTGCATGTGTAGATGGTGATGCTTACTGGATGCACTACATGTGATGCTAAGTCACCGTAGCAATGCACTATGGTGACGCAGCATCAGTGGGCAAAACCCACTATGCTGCAGCTACATCACCATAGTGGTGTGCTCCCTAGGTATAGCACATTACTATGGCGACATGGAAGCTAAAAATAACCATGCACCTTGCGGACAGTACAGTATAGGCTGTTACTGCACCGTCATTTAGTATTTCCAAAAGGAAGTACTAAATGACGGTGTAGTAACAACAGCACCATAGGGGCATATGCAGATGTGCCCAGTATGCAGTAATTTGCTCTACTGTGCAATAAAGTGTCCTATGTAGACACATCTACTGAGTAACAGGATCTATGACCATACTTCTCTTAACCCAGTGTCATGGTGAAATGTCTAACTGACTCTGGTGCCAGAACGTGTCAATTTTGGCTTTCCAGTGGAATGGACAGGATAGAATGACAGTTCTGTACGCAGTATGTTCTCTCCAGGTGTCTGTCTTCCAAACAGGGTGTAAAGGCTTCTGTCGAAGACTCCAGCTATGCTCTTCTCATTTGATAATATTGATAGTAACATGCTCATGTGTGGCACATTATTTCTGTTAGGTAAATGGCACAAGGGGATCAGGAGAGGTCAAAGGTGTTCTGCATTGAGACAGTGATATGCATCACTTGATGCTGTGTCATCCCCATTACCTTCAGTGGATGGAGGAGCCTGTTGTCACCTCACAGAATGTGGCCCATAGACATATCAAATAGGTGAAGGGTCAGAACAGGGGAAGGAACAGAATCACAACTGAGTTTAGTCTTCAGTAGCTACCACCATTTCATCCTTGCAACAGGCCCTATCCAAGAAGTACCTGACCCTGTCCTATGACTTGGAGAACTTCAGCATACGTTTCCAAGGTAAGAAAGCCAAGAGCGCTTTTGCTGTTTAATTTGCTTGCCAAGGCTTGGATATTAGCTCAAATGGTTAAATGTTCTCCTGGCAGGTGGGAAGCAAGGAGAGGAGGGATGTGGTTCAATGTTCAGAGCATTGGCCTGAACTGTGGATGATCAGGTTCAATTCCTTCTTTGCCACAGACATCCTGCGTGGCCCTCGACAAGTAACTCTGTGCCTCAGCTCCCCACCATAGAATAGGTAACAATACTGTGCTACTCACTCATCAGAGAAGAAATCTATTAAAGATTGTAAGATGCTCATATACTACTGGGGGCCTGTGGTATGTCCTGCACCCTCATTAGTATGTTCATGGGCATGCACCTTGCAGCTGTTTAAGAATGGAAATATGGTGAACTTCTCTGGCCACACCAGGGGCTATGACAGCTGCAGGGCCAGAACAAGGGACACTTGCAGTTTGCCTCCTGAGGAGACCAGAGCTCCTGGGCTGGGAGGAGAGTGTTGGAGTGGACAGCTCTCAGTGGGAGCAGAGTTGCTGTTGGGGCTACCTGTGGAGGAGTGGAGCAGCAAGGCCCAGAGCAGCTCTAGAAAGGCTGTACCAGAGAGGACAGGAGAGACCCGAAGTTCATAGAGGTCCTGAAGAATCCAAGACAAGAAATGAAGGAAGCCTGTGGCTGACAGTGCTGAAGAGTGTGGAGGACACCAATTAAGGAGGTCAGAACTGATAGTGGACATGAGCTGAGAGATACCATGACTGGCAGAAGACTATGAGAAGAGACTTTAATGGCATCAGGTAGCAAATGAGCCCAGGTGGTTGATTACTGCTGGTGTATGGGGGAGTACACACACACACTAAATAGCAGAAACACCTACTTTACCCTATGTAACAATGTGGTATCAGAAGTATATTACAGAGTCCACATAAAAGCCAAAGAAGTTGAATAGACAGAGAGTGTGGCTTATACCACCCAGGATTTCCCTTCCCAATTTTCCTCCTTTCTTATGTCCTTGCTGTGGAAGAAGAAGGAAGGCTCTACTGGAAATGGCTATAATGCAAGGTGTGGGAGTACAGGAGTTCAGTGGTATTTGATCCCCTTGTGTTGGAAAATCTGCCAGGACTGGCAGGATCCAAATAAATTTGGAGGGGTTAAATTGAGACTTTTTTGTAAGGCTCTGGCTCAAAGACAACTTCATCAAATCATCTTAATCACATTCTAGAGAGCTAGGAAACCTTGGACTATTGCCAGCTTTGGCCATTTGCAAAGGGCCAAAGCCAAGCTATAGAAAAGTGGCTAAAACAAAAAGCTCCAAAGCTGGTTTCTGAGTGATACAGAGTGACCCACTGCAGACGCGACAACCGGCCTGGTCAGCAAAGGAAAGGACATAATCAACATGTCCAGTTAAACCAGTAATGAGATCAAATTAAACAGTGTATAAGGCCTGAAAAGAGACACTAAGACTTCAAATGATATAATCCAAATATACTATAACATAGCTTTAGCTTAAAAATGTTAGTAGTAAGTGATTGCTGTATCCAGATTTACTGGATGTAGTTTTGTTTCCCTAGATACATTTGTGCTAAGTCTCTTAGATAAATTGTAAAAACAAAGCAGTCTCATCAGTGAAGACCATAAACTTAAGGTGAAAAGAACACAGAATGAATGCAAGCAGGAAGGAGATGAGAAATCCTTTCTTCTAGAACTGTAACTTTCCCAAGGACATAAATCCTATCTGATCAACACCTTCCAAATACACAAGAGAGCTGGTTCAGTCCAGTCTCAAAATTTTCAGTGAAACAGACATTAAAATAAAACCAACCAGAAAACATTTATTAGAATATTAGAACAAATTATCTATAAATATAGGATACAGGCTGAAGGAAAATGTGAAGATCTTAGGAAATTCAAGAAGACCTGCAGCTAGCAAGCATGCCACCCTCTTCTTGAGTTGCCCTGGCTGACATGTGTAAGAATCTATGTTGTGCGGTCAGATAGCCAGACAGACTTTGGGATAAGTGCTCATTTGTTGTGTTTAGGGGTGCAAGATGGATCAGGCTGGACACCTCTCTTTTACCTTTTTTATCGGTAGGCAATTTACCAGCTCATGTATAATCTAGGTAACTAGGACACCACCTTTCTAGGTATCAGATGGCCAGACAGACCTTCTGGTTAAAAGCTGTATTTGATTTTATCATCTATTTGAATTTTGGTGGCAGGCAGATGTGAGAGTGCACAGACATGCATGCGCACACATACACACACACACATACACATGCACATGCACACACTGCGAAAACAAAGTAGCCTTTTCAGTGAAGATTGTAAGGTAAGGTGAAAAAAACATAAAGCCATGGCAAGCAGCATTTGATGATGATGAAAAGTAATGTAAAAGAAGAGTAAATATGTGATGTACAGCCCTCTACAGCTGTAATTTAATCAAACCCAATATAGATTTAACTTGGAAAATTCAGGGATAAAACTACACAGGAATAAAGTACATTAGTGCGTGTACTACCTGTCTGCAGTTTATGCTAGTGTTACAGTTTGCTCAAGGCTGTCTATCCCTTGCTCCCTTGCCGCCTAGTGGCCAGGCGCTGTAATAGCTATGTAAAGCATGCTGTTAGTGGTACCCTCAGACAGAAGTTCCTTCCTCCACTCCAGATCCCAGTGCAGTTCACATCAGTGTACAAACCCTGCAGAAGTCACACCAGGGTAAACATGACTTGTGTCCACACCTTATTACAAAATCTCTTGCAATGGAAAAAAGGACTTCTATAACGACCAGTTGGAGAACATTAACAAATGGTGAATTTTATATTAGTTAATAAAAGTACTTATACCAGATGTCTGAATTTAAAGGGTTAAATTCAGGATAAAGGCATCCATCATGATGCATGTGTCCTTGGCTCAATATAGAATACTCATAATGAATGGTTAATGAGTGAGCTAGAGAGTAATTTGTGGAAATTACTTTATGAATTTAGTTTCATGAATACATTTGAGGAAATCATAAGCTGTTTGTGGAGAATCTATGAACAAAACAGAAGCAAATAAGTAATTCACTGAATTAGTTGCCAGGATCCTTTTATGAATTTCTAGTTTTTATAGAAACATTCAAAAGAACAAGGAAAAGTGACTTGGGTCCAGATCCTGTAAGATATTTAGGTACCTGACCATTATGTGGTTCAATGGGAGATATGCATGCAAGTACATTTGAAGATCTGGGCCTTAGTCTTTCCTAGTACTCTTCATAAAAGGGATAGTATTACCATATTTTATGCATACACCATGCCCGCATATGTAATACACACCTTTTTAAGAGGCAGGATGAAAGAAAAAAATGCTCCTTGCAGAAACTGAGTAGGAACAGCTAGGGAGCCAAGCCTGCTGCCAGCCATGTATACCAGATGGGGCTCATGGACTAACACAGAGGGCTGACCCAACACACCGTAGACCCCAAGCACTGGATTGAACTTTGCATGCTGGGTCCTTGTCCACATGCTGGTCCAACATGGCCTACCAAGTCTGACCCCACACCAGCTCTGGGCTTTGCATTGTGTCTGAACCTTCCTGCCACATCCAATCCAGCATGCCATGCCCTATGCATTGGCCCTAGTCTCAGGCTGACTTCATACACCAGCCCAGTCCAGCATGCAGGGCTATGTCATCTGGCTGAGGGGCTCCCTATGTGTTCAGAAATTTGTCATCAGGAGCAGTGATAACATTAATTGCTGTGGCTCTTAGAGCTGCAGCAATTAACATTGCCACCACTCCCCAATGTCAAATTTCTGGATCAATGGAGATCTATTTTTCTCACATATGATATGCCAGATCATTTTAGTGAAAATGGTACATGTCATATGCAAAAAAATACAATATTGAGCTATATCTTTTGGATATTTTGACTCTATGTTTCCCAACATGGGTTTGCATTCCAATATTGGAAGGGGGATGGATGAGAACAGGACTCAATTGTATGATATAAAAAGACAGTAGTTATTTAATGAGATACAAGAACAGTAACCAAAGAAGGAGCAAGCAATAAATGAAACCTTTTTTTTAAATTGTAGATTTTACTTGAACCAAGTAGTGATAGCTGCGGAACATGGAGTTACTTGAGTAGTGCATATTGGTTTTATATGCTTAGGCTTGGATCCCAGAGCAGGGACAAAGATTTGTAATATGACAGACCACAAGGCAGGTGGTAGAATAAACAGTTGAATTTGTGATCTCTAAATCTAACAGCATGAACTTCTACTTGTTTAGAGACTTTTTAAGCTCATAAACCTGTATGTGGTCCAGCTACTAGAGGAAGGCAGATAGACACGTGATTAAAGCATGGGCACTACAGTAGAACAGTGATTTTCAACCAGGGGGCATGGTAGCTTGAGGTACCATGATATCCTTTTAAGGATGCCTTGGGGTGCTGCACAACTTTTAGGTGATTCACATGATTTACAAGGTAAAGTCAGATAGTATATATACATGTGCACTTTACTCTGGAGCTGACTAATTAAATTTGCCGTAAAGTATCACAGTCTATACATGCTCTGGCATTAGGACGCAGTACATTAATTAACACCATTGTAGGTAGTACTGTCAGGGACAGTACTATTGTATGGTCAAGTAATTTACTTTGCCAAAATGCATGTGTAGATGGTGACAAATGCTGCTGGGGCATGAGGGTGCTAAAGTGTGGAGGCTGCCTGCTGCCTAGCCCTGTATTTTAGCACCCTCATGCCTCAGCCAGCCCCCATACTGCCACCTGGAGCTTGGGGCTGACTCTCTGGGCCCCTTGCCAGCCTGTGGCCGTTCTGCTCTGCTTCAAAGTGCTGTAGTTCCAGGTGTACATGTAGACACTGTGCCCAGGAGCAGCTGACTCCAGCACAAACTGCATGGGAACTTATCACTGCACCTTAATAGCACACATAGATGCACCCAGAGATTTCATACAGGAATTTATAGCGTTAAAAACCATACTGACATATAGTTTTTGCATGAGAAGAATTGCTCTTATTACTTTATCAAGAAAGGAGTGAGAAATCAGAGCTGGCATTTTCCAAGCACTACCTCAAGTCTCGTGCAGGAGGCTTTAAATCTAAGGAGGTTGAGAACTACTACAGTAGAATCTGGAAAAATTGTTTGAGAGGTTTGCAACCTGTTTAGGTTGTAGCAGGTTACTGAATGAAGGATGAGCTACTCAGCTGTTTGCTGCATCTTTGACTGCAAAGGATATCACTTCTTTGGTCAGCTGGAGCACAGCCATGGTCCCCACGCAGCTGATCAGAGAAGTGCCACACTTTGAAATAAAAGCTGCAGCTAACAGCTGGAGCACCTCAGACATCCTGCACAGTTGTTGGTGTAGCTCTAAATCCCTGGCTAGTTTTCAAGCCCTTGTCTTTGCAGGGAGTTGGGGGCGGGGATTAGGAACCTACAAAATGTCTGGGTTCTACTAGACCAGGGTAAGAAAAAGACATGCCTGTTTATCAGCTGGACTTTATTTCCTCCTAGGCAGATGCCATGCTTGGCACAGGAAGTACCAGCCATGCAAGCAAAGCCAAGCTCTCTAGGAAAACTCTTAAAGAAACATCCTGCAGGTTAAAGAGACCCTGTCAATAATGGCTGCTTCTCCCAACTGGTACAACCACAAAAGACACCAAACCAGTCCTTGCTCCTAAGTATGCCCAGAATAAACCAAGATCTAACATTACAAAGGTAACTTAAACAGGTAAGACAGCCAACATGTAACGTAACAAATGTAAAGGGCCAAAGACTTGTCTGCACTTCAGGATGTGGTGAACTTAAATGCATCCACTGCTACAAAAAGCATCTTGGCATATTCCTTAGTGAAGCAACAGTACAAAAGCCAAAAAGGTAAACAAAGTGAAAAACAATGAAAACTCCACAAACATATTTGCAGCAGCTGTCTGCAGAAAACTGCATCAAAACATGCCATTTGCATCAGCTTAATGCCATGCCAAGTTGAAAAAGTGGAGACCTTGTGATGAGACCAGGAGATGAGAAGGACCTATGAGCTCATCCAGTCACTGTCCCTGGCAATGCCTTTTTCACCTTTACTGCACAAAGTCACAGAGCACATTCAGGTTCCAACTCTTATTTTCTAATATAACTGCAATGTTTGCTATATGTGGTGTCTGGATACTGTGTAGAACGGGTCTGGTAGTTGTAAGGATTTGATCTCTGTCAGGAAGTGGTTTGCTTCAAGGAAGTACATTTTGAAGTATACATGTTTAATTTCTCTGCTGATTTTTGTCACTTTCATAAGTGTTATCTTTATTTGTTTTAAATAATTAAAGTTGGTTCTAGTTGATGAGAATCCCCAGAGATAGAAAAGTGGTTTATATTTCAGACCTTTTCCACAGCCCCCCTTTTTAAAGAAGGTGAATGTTGGAGAGAAATGTTTCCAATTGATAGCTCTAACAACTGGCAATAGCTCTTGCAATAAAATACTGTATTTATTGGAACTCAAGACAAGGTTTTGCCTCCCCATTCAACATGAGGGAAAAAGGGCTGCTCTTAGATATGACTACCAGCCTGGGGCAGGCGACTGCTGTGACTCTAGCTCTAGTTCCAGTCCCGACCCGAGCCCAGGGCTGCAGCTGCAGCTGCAGCCATGTCTGCCACCTACCCTGGGCTGGTGGGGGAGGCAGGACAGGGGCTGAAGCTGCTGCTACTGCCGGAGCTGCTGCCTGCCCTGGACTGGGGCTGGAGCCACTGCCATGCCCTGGGCCATGCCCTGAGCCAGGCCCAGGGCCAGGGTCAGAGCTAGATCTGCTGCCTAGGGCAAGTGCCAGGGGGAACAGGCACTGAAGCAGGAAAGTGGTGGGGCAAGTGGGGGCAGGGGACTGGGGCAAGTGGAGTGGGTGTGGACACAGGGGGCAAGGTGCCGGGAGGGTAATGGATGAAGGGCAGTTTGATGGGGGGGTGGAAAATTTTACAGTCTTGGTTCAGTTTCTCTAGAGGTTCCTTCCTGTGTATCCATACAATGAAGATGTCATGGGCTGTAGGTATACCAGGAGGATGAGTCGGCAGCTGCAGATGGAATGAACTTCCAGGTCTGTCATAAATATTGTGGCATATTGGGAAGCCATATGTGTGCCCATGGCAGTGCCATTCATTAGTAAGTGCAGGGAGTTCTGAAACAGTTGTGTGTGGGGACAAAGTGGGAGAGTGTGATGGGAACAGAAGCAGGGTCTTTACTGGGGATGTTTTTCATGGCTTGTAATTAGAGGTGCACTGATACAGCGGTCTGGTATCGGATCAACACCGATATAAAGAAAATTGGCTGTATTGGAAATTGTCCTGATGCGGCCGATAGTTTGGCTGATAAATGCCCATGTGTGCACACAGCCGCAGTGCAGCACATAGGCAGCAAGGAGCACAGCCTGGCAGTTTGGAGAGCCGCGTGCAGCTGGTAAGTCTGTTGTGGTGGAAAGGGAGAGGGGAGGGAAATGGCTTGGGGAAGTTATGGCAAAATTTGGGGTGGCTGCAGCCCTGTCCTGTAACCCCCTCCCAGCGCTGCTGCCACCCTCCCCAAGCCCAGCCCCTGCCAAGAAGAGCCTGGCTCAGCCCCGGCTCCAGTCCACAGCTGCAGCCTGCCCACTGCACCCCAGGGCCACACTCTCCATGCCCTGCCCTGCCCCAGTTGGGCAGCATCTGCTCCATCTCTACCCAACTTCCTCTCTCACCACAAGGGATGTTGATCTGCCCCCCCATCCTTCTTATCTCCCTCCTCCCCTTCCACCACAACAGACTTACCAGATGCATGCAGCTGTATCAGAAATTGGATCGGTATCAGCTGATATGCCTCCTTGAAAATCAGCTATCAGTATCGGCCCCAACATCTTTGTTGGTGCACCTCTACTTGTAATCCTTCCTTATGGAGGATATTGGTATGCAGAGATGTGACATCCATGATAGATCTCTGATTATTTATAAGGTGCTTCTATATACAAGTTGCTTCTATATATAAAGTATGTATTTATTAGGGCTGTGTGAAGCTTTGGGTGCTGATTTGATTCGGAGGAGATTCGGCCCAACTTGGTAGCCGAATCTCCAGATCTGAATTGAATCAGGAGACCAATAAAAAGGTCTGAATGGATTTGAAGCTCTCCAAATTGATCTGGAAAAGATTTGGAGAGCTTTGGAAATTTGGGCAGTCCCTGCTCACCACCACAGGGAGGTGGACCCAGACTCTACCGGTAAGTAACATCATGACAGAGCCTCCCATGCACCATGGGGCAATGCGGAGGCAGCGAGAATTGCCCCCCTGCCTGGCAGCAGCTGATGAATGCTGGGATTTTTTTTTTAAAAGAGTTGGACTGCTGGGGCGAGGCGGGACAGCCATTGACAGGGCTGGGAGAACGGGTGGGTGATGGGGCCTGTTTGATTCAGAGATTAGGCCATTTGGTGGTGGCCAAATCTCTGAATCAGATTCAGCTGAATCAATGCAGGACAGTGATTTGAATCACCAAATCCATGGGCAGCTGATGCCTCCTGAGTTGGAGGGACATGTGCCCCACCCAGCAGCCAGTCAGCGACCGAGGGTGGGGTCCCCCTGCGGCCGATCACGCTGACCTGGAAGCGCAAGCAGCGCTCCCGGAAGTGCAAGCAGCACTTCTCCTGGCACCTCCACTCCCTGGCCAGCACTCGCTGTGGGGCACTGGCACTCCCGCCTGCCCGTCACCTAACCAGGGTGTGCTGGCTGTCAGGGGGTACACCAGCACTCTCAGGGGGTGCACGTGCACCCCCTACATGTTGCCACTCAGAGAATCGAATCACTGTCCCCTGAACTGGCTGAATCCAAAGTGAATACTAGCTTCTTCGAACTGACCTATTATTTATACTCTGCTTTTATTCTTAAAAGCTGCTGCCTAGGTTTCTGGGTTTCGCTTTGCCACTAATTGAAGCTATAATACCAATTGCAACTACATTTTGGGCATGGGTATTTTGTATTCCGCAATTCTGCAGCCACGGATTTTGCCACAGAATTCACCTTTTGCTGCAGACCTCTACTCCAGAATTTCAGATTTCAATTTAAAACATTATGCCTCAAGTCTTCTTGGTTGGAAAGAAAACTGAAACGTTAACCAAGTGTACAAGGAGATGGGGGATATTGCTACAGTTGCTTGTGTATGTTTATTATATTAGCACCTACAGCCCCCAAGTAAAATCAGGGCTTTGTTGTGGCATGCACTCCACAGACACATAGAAAAAGACAGTCCATGGCCAAAAGGGTACGTCTACAACAATACAGTGTTATTTTGAGGCTCCTTTGAATCAGCCTGAGCTGCCCCTCTCCATCTATCTTACACTGCATTCCATACCAGCATGTCTACCTTTAGCTTCCTGTTTAGGAGCCCTTCCAGGAATCAGTCTGTGGAGGCTGAGCTCAGATGTTTAGAGAGTAGCAGGGATCCTGGTTTTATCTGTTTAAAAATCCAAACTTCTCTGATGCAAATCCCAAATTCTCTGATTTAAAAAACCCCAGATCTGTGTTTTTTCTGCAATTAAAATGAAACACCACTATCTTTATAAATATCCGTTGAACAGAATATTTTATTAATATATTTACCATTTTAAAACAATTTGGAAGCCTACCAGTGTCCCATTCATTATAATAAAATAAAATCTAAATACCTAAATATTTTGGTGTTTGATTTTGGTTTTTTTATCACAGAAAATCAGAGCTCCTCCTGCCTCTTCACTCCAGGCCCCAGCCCCCCAGTGTGGGAGGAAGGGGGTGGGTGTGTGGAGAATAGGTTGGTTGTGTGGGGAAGCGAGTGTGTGGGTATAGGTAATGTGTCAGGGGGGCAGGGGAGCATAGGTGACGTGTTGGGGAGCGGGGGGGTGGATTTCTGCACACAGGTTTTAGCCTGGCTGGATGAACTCTGGGTAGAAGCTGCCTCCGCAGTCCAGTTGGCAGGACCTGGCTTGGGAAGGAGTGCTGCACTGCCATGACCGCCAAGATGAGGCATGGTGGCAGCAGCAGCAGTGGGCACCTCAGCTTGGCAGCCATGGTGGCATGGCGCTCGCTTTAAAGGAGAAAAATCTACATTTTGCCACATTTTCCACAGCAAATGGAAAACCCAGGTTCCTAATCATTACATACAAAAATGCTTGAGCAATGACCTTAAGGAAACCTCCCAACTTGGATACTGGCGCCGGGTTTTGACTGGTTTTACAACTAACAGGAACTTGGTGCTACAGTTATTGCATCAGTATTGTAACAAACTGTTTTGTGATGAAAAATGTTTGTGTTCCTAGATAAGCTTGTTCAAAAACTCAACACTATTTCTTACTTAACAGGAAATGAGAAGGACCACAAACAGAATTTGTTGGACTGAAATGCAGAATTTTCTTTTTCAAATGCAAGGTGCAGTATGAGAGAGGCCTGATTTTCTGTTTCTCCTTAGATCAGGAATTTGCCTTTGTTGGAGCAAAAACCCAAAGAAATATAATTTGAAACTTTATCTGCACCTACTATAACAGAGGTGATCTAATTTTTCAGTCTGTTATAAATAATATTGTGATGAAGGATCTGCAATTAAGCTGCACATCCATATGGCATTGTAACTACAAATTAAAGTAAATATAAATAGGAGAAGGCATTAACTTTCCAATAAAAAGGAAAATATCAAAGTCTGGATCATAAAGGCTATTGTAAAACAAGCCCACAGCATAACACACAATAGTGTACAGTTCATAACGAAAGAAATGCATACAGTTCACAACAGACTCAGTATTATTTTGGTATACTACATCTCTCTCATCATTCTAGATATATTCTATTCACACACACACACACACATTTATATTTGTATTATATACAAATATAATGTACATTATACAAATGTACAAATATTATGTACATACTACAACTATATTTAAGTCCATACATAATTTAGGGAATAGAAAAACCTATTCAGATACCCGAGAAGTTAATTTTAAGAAACTCATATTAAAAATTACCTGAAAATGTGCATGAAATCTAAGACTTTGGAGGAAAAAAATGAGATACTTTGCAAGCAGCATGTAGCACACACTTTTAAGTTCTAATAGTTTGAGAGTTTACATTGCATGGTTCTTCTGTGCATTTGGAATCAACACGTGTATGAGAGTAAAACCAAGGAAGATTATGAGGTGAAAAAAGGATTGGAAAATGAGTGTAACATGGCTCTGAGGCGCAGTCTGCTACTGAGAGTGATTGGTGACTGGGTAACAGTTAGTGGAAATGGTCCTAAGGAGCTGTAAAGCAAACCTCAGTCGTGAAAGAGTTGCTCTGCCTTGGAAGCTCGGTTTGACAGAAGCTTGCTTCATCTTTGCAAGTTTTCAGCCTAGTCTACACAAGAAACTGGATAATGCTTAGTCCATGGCATGGTCACTGAGAACTTTGCTAGAAAGCAAAAGACATAGATTCAAGATTCCTCGGGGTGAGGAGGGCCTAGAACTAGGTTCTCTCTGCCAGTGTCCTGGGTATTGGGCTACCATGTAGACCATCCTTTCCTCTTGTTTATTTCCCCAGTTATGAATGTAGGCAAATTCTGTTGTGCCATGTGTGGAAATGGACTCCAAGCTCTGAATAAGAGGCAAAAATTGCCATTATGTGGCTATACAATTGCCACTTAGGCATATGAGACTGGAATAGAATTTAACCCTGCATGAGCAAAAAGAGTTTTGTGTACAGGCGTTAGCTGTATCTGCACTAAGAAAGTTTGGCATTACCAACAAATGCTTTCTAGTGGAGACAAGGATTAGGGCTTTGTTACACGCTGCATGCACTCTGAGCTGCTCAGATACTGACTGATGTTAGTACTAGCTCGAGTTTGGAGCAGGCACACCTTAAGGCTAAAAAACTTTTCTGTTCCCTGCAGGCACAGCTGTGACTTGCCACTAGAGGGCTGGCAAGCAGGTGCCTGATTAGGAGCTACAGCTGTGATTTACAGGGCTGGTGAACCAGGACAGGCTTTTATCCTTGCTTTATGTATGTGTGTGTGTTGGGGGCGGGAGGGTGAGAGATGGGTTGGGGGAAACTGGGAGGTTGTGAATTAATGAGATGGAGCTGGTTATGAAATCAGAGATGGAAAGGAAAAGGGGGTGGGGGAAGGGTGGTGAAATAAAGAAAGTCAGCCACTGCAGGATAAAATAAAACGTAAAATAAATAAATAAAAAGAAACAAAGAGGAAGTAAATTAAAGAAGACCTCATGTTTTAATAAATTGGGATTTGGGATTGGAGTGTGGGAGGTGCTGGTCATGCTTCCCAGGGTGGCTGGGAGGTAGGAGTAGTGAGGGAAGGCACTTTTGGGGGAGCCACTTGCCCCTGCCCTGGGAAGAAAGCCCCAGCGCATGAGGACCCATCTAGCCCCCTACCCTGTTCCCTCTTCCACCCCACACCCCATTTGTATATGGGTTGAAATTTCAGATGTATGTGTATTAGCTCAGAGAAGATGTTTGCGTTTTATTGCATTTATATCTGCTGAAGCTACAGCAGGATTTAACTAGCAGTGGATGAGTCTCCCAGGGAGGGAAAGTGTTCTGAATAAAAAATGATATACATTCCCTCATAAGAAGCATGGGTGGTTTTTTGTAGCCTGGGATCAGGGTGAATGTGTTTTAATGGATTTTGAAGGAGTTATACCTTTGGCTTTGTAAGCCTCTGTGATGGATGTTGTAAGCCATTTAGCTACAGATGTTTTCAAGGCTTCTGCTCATTTGATTGCCATGTGGCAGGGAACAGAGTGATGGTTTTCAGGGATAATTTTATTCCTTGGGTATAAATTTTGATTCCTCTTTGAACAACAAGCCTGCAACTACTTTTTTTTTTTTAATATTTAGCATCCAGCAGAAAGATGGTGGGACAATATCCTCACATCTAGAGAAAAAGCTTTCTGCTAAGGAGCAAAGGCTGACTCAGTCCTTGAAACCATGTTGTCATCTTCATGGAAGAGGCAGTACTGGTCTCTATGGATACAGCCCTTACTTTAGAAATTTTTCTAGTAGCTGTGATCACAAAGGATACTTTTATCAAAAGGAAAAAAGGGAATTGAACTCAGAAGGTTAAATGATGAGCTGGCTATGGCTCTGAGAACCAATATAAAATTTCAGGTGGAGGATCTATGAGTTGGTTTTCAGGGAAGGTAGACAGTAGGCACATCTACACATGTGCATTTACTGCACAGTAACTGAAATTACTGTGCAGTATGGGCCTGCGTCTACATGTGCATGCCTGTACTGTGCAGTAAAGATGGCAACTTATGCTAACTTGAGCATAAATTTGATACGGGTATCATGCAGGTAGCAAATTTATGCCTAGTTACTGCACAGTAACATACACATAGACACCTTACTGTGCAGTAACACTGTGTGTGGACTGATTTGGGATTAAACTTAGTCACACGTCAGTCCACCCACAGTGTTAATGCGCTTTAATGCCTGCATGTGTAGATGTCGGCCTATTCCCGCTTACTGTGTAGTAATTTACTGTGCAGTAAATTTAAGCTGGTGGAAATGCACATGTAGGCACACACACTGTCTTTAAGACTTATCTGATAAGTAAATCATATGTAGACCTTTGGGAGCTGGTTTCTGGCACAAGGGATAAATCTACCTGGACAGGAGTGTAAGAAACATTTCAGTTTGGTCTGATGTGATTATTTAAATACAATTAGTTGAATCTTGGAGGTCTTCTTCAGTAGGATGTACTTGCTGTGCCTTTTCTCTAGGCCAGTGGTTGTCAACTGGGCATATGCATACCCCAAGGGGTACTTAAAAAGGTCATAGGGGGTACACAGAACTGATGTGGCTGATAATTGCCATGTGCGTGCATGCATGCAGCTGCAGTGCAGCATGCAGGCAGCCAGGAGCTCAGCCCAGCCACATGGAGAGCAGCTGGGTCCAGCTGGTAAGTATGTTGTGTGGGAAGCACCTACATTGAACACCTTCAAGAGTAAGTTGGATGCTTATCTTGCTGGGATCCTATGCTGACTTCCTGCTCTTTGGGCGGGGTCTCGACTCGATGATCTTCCGAGGTCCCTTCCAGCTCTAATGTCTATGAAATCTATGGAA
>NW_017728914.1:1689711-1705924 GCF_001723895.1 Crocodylus porosus | reverse complement strand
GCTCTTCCCAGTGGGGGGTTGGGCAAGGCTGCAATTGGGGAGGGTGGTGGCAGTGTTGGGAAGAGGGCTGGGGGGTGGGGGTGGGCTACAGTGAATTCTGGAATGGCTGCAGCTCCCTGCTCCACCCAGCTTCACTCCTGTAGGCTCCTAAGGTGATGGAGGGAATGGGGGTTGGGCAGGGACAGATGCTGCACAGCTGGGGTGGAGCATGGCATGAAGCCACAAGAGGCTCATCTGGGGGGCATGTGGGATGGTGGCTCCCACCACTGCATGCACCCTGGGAGGGCATGGGGGGGGTGTATGTCCCCATATCTGCATGCAGGGCAGGGGCAAGGGCAGTGCTGAGTTCCCTTTCATAACAGAGAAAAAGTAACACGTCCGAGTTCAAAATCCCTGATCCTCCAAAAATCCAAATTGTCCTTGGTGTTTTGGATTAGTAATTCAGCCAGGTAGGTAGGTAGAATTTCCCAGTATCTCACAGCAGCCTCTCGAGTCATAAGAGATATAAGAACACTAAGAAAAAAGTAGGCTTAAAGGAAAGGCTTGTTGTTTTCTATTTTACCTAATTAGAGGACTCTCAGTACTTCCTAGTGCCGGACTCTCATTACTTCCTAGTGCCAAGATGTTCTATGCTGCTGTTAAGAGAGGAGAGGCGTAGGTACGGAGTCTTGAATCTCACTATGAGAAGCAGGGTCAGTTGTTGGCCCACTGGTAACATTTACTAAGGACTGTTTTCCCTGCCACACTGCTTGTATTAGGGTGGAGAGAACTAATGTTGGATGTGGAAGAAAGGCAGACCTTTCACAATCCCACTGCTTGTGTCCACTAACACTGTATAGGGTTGGGAAGGAATGAAGGCATGAATTGCTGTAGTTTCAAAATCTTTCATGAGACAAAAGTCTCCATTACTGATTTCACTCATATAAGGCTCTGAGATTTTAGGCTGTCTTGGGAAAGAACAAATGGAAAATATATTGCACTACTAGTGGGACAAGTGGGTACAGGGGGGTTTCAAGAGGAAATGTACAGTCTGTACCCTTGTGATTTTCATACCAATGCGGCAGTACACAGAACACCTGAGTCCTAGTGGAAGACAAAGAATCTTGATGGCACATTCACCAGTTGTTGAAGTTTTTTCCTGGAGATCAGATGGGCCCCAAAATATAACTGGAATATCAGAACATGGAAGAAGCTAGTTTAAAGAGTGGGCACTCTTCTGCCTTTTGCAGATGCATCAGCATTGGGCTTTGCTGGTTGCTCATGTGGGCTGTTGCTATTACTGCTACAGTCTCATACAATACATTGTGCAAAGCATGAAGTGTGTAGAGGGTGGAGGAAAGTCACTGGTGATATGATACAGTTCAAGTGCTAGGTCTTTTGGGAAAATGACTTTAGGCCGGTGCCTACCAATGTTGCTTACCCTTCCACGTGAGATTATTAAATGTAATTATTTGTGCTATAATAATGCTAAAAGGTCAGGGCCCCATTTTGCTGGGCACTGCAAAAACATGCACTAGTGCTATTTGTGTGATACAGATACCAGCTTGCTCCCTGCCTAGCCCTTGCTGTGGTGTCTAGGTCCCCCTTTCTCTGCTGGCACAGATCAGGACATCCCTTAGGACTTTTATATTTAGTGGGTTTTGCATCAGGGCTGAAACTGTCTTGTTCAATTGTTTACAACAAGACAAGCTGCCATCTTTTAGGCTCTGTTCTGCAAATATCCCCATTTTTTCTTAATACTGTCAGATTGTAAAATTAAAGAGGATAACTCTTGAAAAGCTGAACCACTGATGGTCATTATTCCTTCTCAGGAATGCTGATGCTTCTTTGGGCTTCCCTAGGACATATTCCCTAAGTCATAAATGTGGCACTTGGAGGGAAGAATAATACATTCTTTTGCTTGCAGTTTCAAAGGAAATGCTTATTATGGTGGCTAAGATTTTCCAATTACTTTATTCGGTAGTTCCCAATCTTTCATGGCACATAGGCACCCATACTGAGCAAGTGATATGCTGTGGACAGCATTATACTTTGCTTTTTGTGCAACCTGAAACAACATGCCTTATAGGAGCAAAATTTCTTATGAACAACTTAGTTTTGTGGGCAATATGAAGCTGTAGCAGGAAGCTTGGTGATCCTGCTACTTTAAGAGAAGGTAGGCTGCATGAAAAGTAGCCTGCAGGTGTGGCAGGGGGCAGTTAGGAGCCACAGGGACCAAAAGGGACTGGGATAGCAGGATATAAACCCAGGGCTTGAGCTGACCAGGCAATCTAGCCCTGAGAGCCATGGATGGAAGAGCTTCTGAGCAAAAGGGCTGCAGCAAAATTCCTGATTAACACCAGAGCTGAAGTAAGCAAGAGATTTAGGGATTAAGAATGTAGGGGCAGTGGAGGTCTTAACTGGCCCAGGAGCAGGGCCACAGCTGCAGTGATGGGAGCAGACAGAGTCTGGGGCTCACAGCTGGTGAGGGCCTAGGAGCCCATAGGTCTCAGATGGCCTAAGAGTGGGGCCAGGGACCCAGGGATAGGGGTCAAAGGCCAAGGAGGGCCACAGCTAGAGACTGACAGGGATGGGGAGCCTCCGGATACAGAGAGGGGCTGGGATGGTCAAAGGCACCTAGCAGTGGTGGAAATTGTTCCTGGTATGTAGGCTTGTAGGGGAGAGAGGCCTAAGACACACACACCCCCACCCACCCCACTGCCAGGAATGAGTTAATCACAGCAACAATCAAATGCAGTCAGACACAAGCACACAGGTGAACAAAATACCTCTGAATCAGACTGGGTGTCCAGCTGACACCCTCATGGACCAACATTCAGTTCATTAGGGCATGTCTGAGCCAAACTGGATCAATCAGCCTATACAAGCTGATCCCTTTATGTGTTTCAAACTCAGCACGTCCCAATCTTTTGCTTAACTGTCCTAGTAGTGGTAGCTTCTTGACAAATGGACCCCACAGTATTTTTCAGCTTTACAGGGATCTTTGGCTTAGGTAAAAGAAGCATTGCTACAGAGCAAGTGGGGAAGGGGAATAGAGAAGGAAAAATATACTCGGTTGCCACCAATTTGACTATAAAAGTTATTTACTGCTATGTATATGAAATTTATGATGACACTAGTTAGTAATAGACATGCAAGAAAAAACAAAAACAATTACAATATTACCCTGGTTCAATTGAGTACTTGGGGAAACCTAGCTCAAGCTTAACTAATAAAATTCAGGTTCAGAAAGCTATGCCTAGAGAGAAAGAGAGAGAGAGAGCGCAAGAGCTGGGCTCTCACTACTCCAAGACACTTGGGTGTTTTGTTAACAGGCAACGTTCCTAACATGATAATTGAAGGTTAAACAGGCGACAAAAATAGACAATCTGTTTATCCCAGTTTCTCAAGAACAACAGTGGATAGTGTCAGAGAGATTTTTCCCTGCTGAAGCACACTGTTTGCTGCTTTACAGCTTTCTTATACCCTTAGTGCAGCCTCTTCAAAGCATTCTTTTAATTGTGTAAATCAAAAGGGTCCCAAGCCATAACTGACAGGGAAAATCCTGTTATTTAAACAGTTTCAATTTAAATGAATTACCTTTTTCAGTGACAAGGGATTATCTGGTTTGGAACCTCTCAAGAAACTGATTAACAACCAGGAAAAACATAAGTTTTTAAGGAGTAACCAGACACCTAGGAGCCAGCTTGAAATTATTGATAAACTGGAAGGGATACCGCTTTATTTCTTCTCAGATGGCCTAGCTATGCTTGCACTGTGAAGTCAGCATTTTGTATTTTACCTGTGGTGAATAAGCCTCAGCTTAGATTTGGTCTTTTTCTAAAACAGGAAATCCCAAGGGCACATGGAACAGACTTAAGGGGATTACTTGGAGTGTTCATAAACTTTGTGGGGAGGACTTCCACCAGTCGTCCTGGGAAAAGTATGATAACATTTGTGGTCAGGGCTGCAACGGGCTGGATGTTGTGATGAACCCTGAACCATTGTTGAAATATCATCTATACCCCCTATGACTTGGTCTCTTGCCTCAGCATTACCTAACCTGGCAACTGAGTTTTAGTCAATCAAATTTAAATAGGCCTCCCATACTGGGACCAGGGAATGTATGGCCTGAGTACTGGTTAAACTGGGGGGCAGGAATCCTTTGTAAGTCCAACAAGCTGTGTGCCAGGGTTCCCTCAGGAACACAGAGATGGCAGGTAACACCATGTAATTAGCCCTTTTGGTGATGAGCAGTGACATCTGGGGTCATCAGTGTGAGATCTTGTTTGGGGAGTCCTGGGCAGTCTCTCTCTTCTAAAGACATATCACATCAAGGTGTGGCAGGTGAGTTGAAGGGGAGATGGCTCCAAGTAAAGAGGACAGAGGTTGAGGGGGGTCTAGGGGTGTCACAACCACCCCTGGGTGGGCCCCTGATGCAGTTGCCTATGAGCCACAGCTTTGGGGACTACTTTTTCAGCCTTTTGTACACTAAAAAAAACGTAGGCCCTGATTCTGTAGCCAGGTGTGTACGAGAGATGAGCAAGATTTCACATGGATGTTTGCTTACACTGCTCCCGTTGCAGAATCAGGGCATTATTTACCACATTGATTTTTATTCCTATGGATAGTGACCTACTGAAATTGTGGCAGAAGTGTACTGCATAGTGGCTTCTTTAATTTTGTAGTTTTCTGGGTGCTGCCATTCTGCACATCCCTGCTGATTGGTAGAGGGCCTTGCTGTTTGCTCCTGATCAGTAGAGAGGCAAAAACTACTGGGTTTTTTTTTGCCTCCTGGCTGGTCAGCAACAAGCAGCGGGGCTGCTGGGGCTCCACAGCCAATTGTGCCAGAAAGCAAAACTGAGCCATACTTAAAACAGTGGTTTTTGCCCCCCTGCCAGTCAGGAGAAAGCAGAGAGTAGTGGAGCCCCTCCACGAACTGGGGTCAGGGGCACATGGAGGAAACTGCAAGATCAAAGGAGATGCCGCTCAGCACACTTCCGCTGCAACTTTGGTAGGTCTCTACCTAGGCCATGTATAGGTGCTAAACTTCTACTGGGAGAACTGCCTGATAGAAACTGGGAGCATACAAGCATTTGCTTTGTTTTTGCTGGAGGAAAAGTGCCCTCTCTGGGATAAAGGCTGTTCAGATGGACACCTGGAAAATAATTTCTGTGAGTTTCATCTTACTAGAATGAATGCCTGTGTATTTCTGTTCAGCTCCTCTGTGGTTTGAGGAGGTGAGTGAGCAGAAGCTTCCTCTTGTGTCTTTCCCCAAACTGGGATGTTTCCAGTGGAAAGGGCAAGGAGCACTGCCCTGCTGCTCCCTTCCCTCCTCTAGACCAGGAGGGGAGGGGAGAGGAGAAGCAGCTTCCCACTACTCAGAGCCAGTCCCCAGACTGAGATGTTCCCCTACTGCTCCACAGCCCCTGGAGGTCAGGAAGAGTGGAGCAGCCACCGCTCCCCATGGCTTCCCCAGACTGAGATAACCCTGGTTTGGGGAAGGCGTAGGGAGTAGAGGGGAATGGGTGGCTGCAGGACGGAACATCTGTACTGAACCTTCTCCCAGAAAGACCACCACCAAAAATTAATGCTTGTTCATACACCTAGGCTAAAACATAGTTCTCTAACATGCTTGTTCCATTTTTAACTGTCACACCAGTCATATTAGAATACAGTTTGACCTCAACTGTATTTGGCCACAAGCATATTTCACAAGATGTTTTAAACTTAGTCACTTCTGGTGGGCAAACGGGGTTTTACTGAAATAAACTAGATCCTGGAAAGAAAGATGTTCAGCAGAGAGGTTAGTATTCCCCTCTGAATTATCTGGCACTTGACTAAAAATAGAACAGATTTCTGAATTCATTCTGCTATTTCACACAGGAAAAAGCTGCTTTTTTCCAGCTGCCAAGTGAATGAAAAGTTTAGTTTTTGCCAAGAAAAGTGTTAAAGGGGGATAAATAATGGTTAAATTCTCTCTGGAATGATTTTATATAAGATCATATACTTTAGCCATGTCAAAATCTATGTATTTATTTCAACAGGTCATCACAGTGCTGTTCAAACAAAGCAACTTTGAAAAGAAATCACTCCCTTCTACAATGATGGTAAACTCATGAGAAGTCCCAGCTGCCTTTCCAGCAGTGAAAAAACTTCCTCTTCCAGGCTGAAAAGGGAGAAGAGTGAAAGTTTCTGAACATATGAAGCTGAAAAGGGAGGAAGACTAGATGTGTCGGGGATAGGTTTTCAGTTTTCAGTGATCAGTTTACAGAGCTGGATCCAGATAAAAATCTATTTTTGGGTCTTATAAAATGACTGGTGGGTATCTGACCAATTTACAGTGTTCACATCACTAAAATCAATATCACAAAAATCAGCCCTAACCAACCATATCAAGGGTAACTAAAACAAAGCGGCCATATAAATCTGGACTATTTCAATGGCAAAGATGGCCTTGCAAAACCACCATTAAAGAAAAGTAATATGGAGGGTCAAAAACTAGTGGCTATCAATTGATTGAACCAAACCAAACCTACGATGACCTTCAGAGTCCACTCAACTAAAGGAACCTACTTTATAACATTAGCTCTGAAATGTCTTTTCAAGAGAAGACTAGAGTATCCAAATAAATTATGTTGCCCTATAACTACGAGTCAAGGGGGAAAAGGAAATGATAGCTGCACAAAGTGTTGTGTATAAAGCCTGAATTTCTTAAAAAAATTTTTTTTTTAAAGAATTCACATATATAATCAACCCTCTATTCACAGAAACACTGAATTCCCTATGTGGAGAGGAGACACCAGGGATATAGTTTGAATTAGTCACAACTTCAGCTTTCCAAGTCCCTGGACCCTGGGTGATACTTGTGTGTAAACCCACCCCTAAAGCATCAGTCCTAAACACAGACAATATGATTTTAGCTAAAAGTCACAGTCATGAGGCTTCAAGAATACGTATTTAAGAGGCAGAATGAGGACCAGAGAATTTTATGAAGACATGAGCAATAACTTATGATGCAAACACAATGAAATGTGTAATAGCATCCCTACCCAGAGGAACAGGATCAGTAGATGCAGAAAATGTATTTAGCAGCATAGACTAAAAATTAAAGAATAACACCTGTCAAATTTGGCTCTGGCTCCAAAAACAGTATATGCATCCTCTAGGAGGAATAAACCAGAACTCAGTCTCAGCTCTACACCAAAGCATAATCTTAAGGATACAGTGTGTTATCTCCTCAGAGCACTTTCTAGAGAATACTTCTAATGATCAGTATGACAGAATTGCCTAGAAGACCCATGGAGGTAGGTGCTGTACAAAGACAGATCCAGATCCTGCCTGGAAAATCTTAAAAGATAAATAAAGAAGACAAGGTATGTGTTGTGGGGAGAGAGATGCACAGAAAGATGAAGTGATTTTTACCACAGTTATACAGCAAATTAGTGGCAGAGGAGGAAATTAAGGGCCAAATCCCATCTCAGTTTTCTGTGTCTAACCGCCATGTAAGTGCTACTTCTTGGCACTTAAGCAGATCTTCCACTTTTAGTAGAATAGGATACCCAAAGTATGCATGTAACTGTTGGAAGCAAAACTGTTGCAAAGGCTCCTACTTCTTGGCTCAGCAGCATTGTAGTTATTCTACTTCCACAGGGGGTAGGCGACCCAGGTTCTCTTACCCAGAAGGGATTTGGACTTGCAACTCTCATTTTCTAGCACAGTGTTCTCACCACCAGGCTGGAGCTGTTCAGAACCCCTCTACCCTTCCTCTTGAAGATGGCCTACTGGGTAGCCATGAGGGAAAGATACATGTCATGCTAGGAGATAAGAAAGCATGGCATTGAGGTATGCACTGCCCCAGAAGGACCTGGGCTTAGGGTAAAGCCCCCTCCCTTCCATAATGGTGCTTATCTTGCTGAGTCTCTTTCCCTCTGGCTTGCTTACTGCATCCTGGCCCTAAATATGTGTTCCCATTTTGTCAAGTTCAAGAGGAAGTTCAGCTTCAACAGGAGGACTAGAGTGTGCCCTACACCAGGAGTTCCAAAACTGTATTATGCATACCTCTGGGGGTATGAAAGATGTTTCTGGGGGGTACATGGGAGAAATTGTGTAATGGCAGATATAATTGTCATAATAATAACTAGCATTTAAGGGGTTTTAATATAAAATATATGCTGGAAGGGGTATGCGGGCAGCTGGTAAATGTGGAAGGGGGGGACTCAAAAAAGTTTGGGGGCTTCTGCCCCAGGCAGTGTCTCATCCATGGTCTGATAGAATAGTGTTTCACAGCCCATGGGTTGCAACCCAAAAGTGGGTTGGAAGAATATATGAAAGGGTCGTGAACAATCTTTAAAAAATGGATTCTCCTTTAAAGGAGAAAAACATGGGAAACTGGCTTTTCCTGTGCTGGCTGGCAGAATTCCAGCCTGCATTGGGCTGCTTGAGGACCCCCCACCCAACACACACACACACACACACACATACACACTGGGGGCTTGGGGGCAGGCGGCATAAGTTAAGAGCAAAGGGCACTGGGTCAGGATTGGCCAGCTATGTTTACAAATGAGTCCTGGTACAAAAAAGATTGAGAACCACTGTGAGAGAGCACTTTGCTGCAAAGGGGGAGATACAGATTCAAATTCCCTCTGGATAAGGGATGTGTAGAATCTGGGTTTCCCACTCCCTGGTCAAGTAGGGTTCTGGGTTAAAAGGTGAGGGAGCCTTCTCCGTAGCTGTAGTTTTTCTATAAGTTTCAGGGAGTGACATTACCTTGGTGATTGTATTCCATCCCAGAGCCTTTGTGACCCTGCTGCAGCTTCCTAAGCACGCTCAGAAGGGAAGTGCTGGGCAAAGGCAAAAGTGGAAATAGAATCTAAACTCTGCATACATGCCACTGAGGTTTGTAAAGGTGAAACAGAATTTGGCCCTAAGTCTCTTAACGGTATCCAGCAGACCACACTGCTTCCTAAACTGTTTAGAGTATAATAAGAAAGATAAACAAACAGACCTCATATAAAGAGCATATGCAGCAGGGGCACTATACTGGCTATTTCCTTACATGTTCATGACACATAACTGTACTTGGAAGATAAGAACTGTGCAAATGCCAACTCTGCAAGAGCCCTTAGAAGCTTTGCTGAAGTAACTGAACTTGGCTACCTCTGGCTAGAAAATCAAGACCTCCTATTTCCAGCCCTTCATGTGAAGGATTTCTATTGAAGCTAAAGGGAAATACTGGACACAGTGTTGTTGAAAAGCAAATGACCATTTTTGCTCATTAACAGGTCTTACTTGGAAAAAATCTGGTTTAAAAATCAAGTCCCTCAAATGGTGCATGCTATATATGAAGAACAATAAGGAAGCAAAAAGACTAGTAATGCTATATAGAATAAACTAACTTTTGATCAGCAACAGAAAAAAGATTTTAATGAGTATAAGAACAATCCTCTATTAATGGATTGGAGAATGCCAGGGAAAATATGAATATATTGCCTTTATGTTAGTCTTCTCTTGACATGTGCCATGTTCCTTATATGAGTCTTCTTTTAACAAGGCCAAGGTGCACTGGGCTATTGTATGTTCAGTGAAATGGAATAGATTGATCATTAATTAGGAATCTGAAGGAAGTTTTCAAAATTCTAAGCCACAAGTAATGCTGAGAATCAAAAGAAAGGGAACTAATATATTTAACTGCTAATTGTATTTGTTACTGGTTGGTCTGATGGGCTGGCTGGTATAGCAGGGAAATGATATTAGATCAGAATTAGTCCACACAAAAACATTATATTAACACCCTGCATCTCACTGATGGATCTCAAAACATTTTCCAAACTTTGCTGTTCTTATTTCCCAAAGGGAGAAAATGGGATAAAAAAATGTTGCTTGGGGTTACTTAGCATACCAGTGGCAGAGCACAGACTAAGCCCATGACCCAGATGGCAAATTTCCTGGTCTATTTACCAAATAACACCATTTTCCTTCCTCTTATAATCTTAAAATAAACCTACAGTTCTTTTGCTTTCCTTTTTTGCTGTCAATTTATATCTTCCCCAAGCCTTTCGTCTTGTGATGCCTTAGCAGTATTTCCTCTCAACAAACTATGCCTGCCTAGTCACCTGCTGGATTCCCAGCAGGGGCTGTCCCATTGTGAAAGCACAAGCATGTCTAACAAGGACAGGAATGTTTTGGGGGTGTCTAACAAATTTCATAGAAAATTAGGTTTGGAAGACACCTCAGGTCATCTAGTTCAAACCCCTGCTCAAAGCAGGACAATCTTCAACTAGATCATTCCACCCAGGATTTGTCAAGCCTGACCACAGAAACCTCCAAGGATGGAGATTCTACCACCTCTCTAGGTAACTTGTTTCAGTGCTTCACCACCTTCTTAGTGAGAGTTTTTCCTAATATCTAATAGGGCTGTGCGAGGCTTTGGATCTGGAGAAGCTTCGGATGCTTCGGCATCTGAAGCAGCATGTCTGGATCAAAGCTCTGGCTTCTTTAGGCTTTCTGAAGCTTCCAAAGTGCTTTGGAAAAGCTTCAGAGCCGCCTTGGAGAACCGGCCATAAGGCATAATGGGGAATCAATGAAATATCTATAGCTTTGCTGTTTGTTGTCTGATTTGGATGAAATTTGCAGGGCTGGTAGCCACTGTTGAGAGCATGAAGCCTGCCAAGTTTCATGAAGATCGGTGCAGGGGTTCAGGGTTTTTTCAGGACTTGATCAGGGTGGAATAGGCTTGCACATAGGCGCTTATATGCCATTTAGGTGCCAAATAGGTGGAATAGGATCCGGCCCTGAGTGTAGAGCAAATCCCAATGACTTGCTTGGTGATTTCCTCATTAAATAGCAGTGCCATATCTGAAATAGAACCTGCCTGAGGCTTTCCATACTGCAGAACAGTGGTTCTCAAACTGTTTTGTACATGGACCCATTTGTAAACATCGATGGCCAGTCCCAAGCCAGTGCCCCTCACTCCTGACCTGCTGCCTTCTGCCCCAGCCCCCCACTGTGTGCAGCGGTGGGAGGGTGTGTGGGGCATGGGGACCTCCAAGCAGCCTCTCAGGCTGGAACTCTGCTAGCCTGCAAGGGAAAAGCCACATTTTCCCATGTTTCAAATCCATTTTTAAAGTTTGTCTGCAACCCACTTTTGGGTTGCAACCCCATGGTTGAGAAATGCTGCTGTAGAGCCCAGATTTGGGCACCTATAAGGACCTATGTTGAAGGGACATTAAAGCTGTTTCATTTAATTATAAAAACAACTAAGATAAAAGATTCAGTGGAATTTAGAAACTGGCTGCTGTCAGAAGAGAAAATACAAGAGATACAACAGAAGGCACATGTTTAATTAAGGATAACACTTAACTGCCTAGTAAGATTCCCTGCTTAGATCATAGCTGACCAAAAGGAACTACCTGAACCCTGAGAGCAAAAGGGCAGATGAAGGAAGCAGAAGGCCCAGGCTCCAAAAGGGGTGGTCCAAAGAATACAGGCAAGACGCTTTCCCTACCCAGTCATTTCCTGTCAAAGGCTTATAAATGGGGACCTACTTACTTCGCGGTGTTGTTGATTTCACAGTTTTCATGGACAATCCTGGATTTTTTGGTTTCTGTGAAATCCACAACAACAACAAATTAATAAGAATAAAATGCTCGGTGCCTGGAGAGGAAGGTGCTGGCTGGCAGGGCAGCAAGAAGGGCAGCAGACAAGATGGCAGCTGCTTCCTTGTCCCTCCTCTCCCTGCTGAAGCTTCTTCACCAATCAGTGGCGAGGGGCAGGGTGGCATGAAGGGCAGCCAGCAATCAGGATGGTGACCACACCACATTCCTCCTTCCCCCAGGACCTCTCTGCCAATCAGTGCTGGGCGGTGGGGCCGCCACCAAGCAGCATGGAGAGGCAGGGCTGCTTCGAAATGCCCCTGAAATTGGCTTTGTACGCCATGAGCAGGCAGTGTAAAACCATTTGTTTTGCTGTGATTTAAGTAGGTCCCTACTTATAAAACCACATTAGAGCTGAAAATGGCGACTCGTGAGGACTTTGGAATATTTAACCAAAGGAGGAAAATTAACTCTGGGAAATAATGGGAAAATATCCTCCCTGGTAGATTTTATTACATTAACCTGTCCAGCTCTATTGCACTACTTAACTCAGAACTGTAACATGCCCCTGGCAGCCACAAATAATGTAATTTTATATATATGCAGCACTTCTTATCCTGAAGCATTTCCTACACTTGAGTAGTACCAGGGAACTAGAACCACCTCTGGGAGGAAGCACTGTCTATGCAACAGTGAGGAGGAAGAGGTGAAAATATCAGCAAAAGATTCTGTGAGTGATCCCTTACTCACATGAAGTGCCAGGGAATCTTTAAATACCTGTGGAGAGAGCATGGAGGACCTCACTTTGGAAAATCTCATTCAGAAGTCCCCACTGATAGCCTGCACTGAATTTATCTCCTTCAAAGGACATGGCTGAAAAAGCAAACTGGTCCTGTCGGAATTTAAACCTGCAGCAGCAGAGAGGATAGGAATTAGAAACCTGAATTACAGTCCATTAAACCACTTTTTTTGATTAGGCGCAGCTAGGAGAGGGAGAGCCCTACACACAACTGTGCTTTGTGATACTGCCTTCAGCTAAAATTTATGTCATTATCTGAATGAAATGTTGGGGAAAGAGATCCCTGCACAGAGATTTCTGTGTAAAGAGGAGGAAAGTCAGAGCATTTTCTCCGTTTCCAGACTGGAAAGGATCAGTATAGTTCCTACCAGGGAAAGCATTTCCCTTCCTCTTTATATTTTCCTGTGGTTTGTATTATCATTTACAAGATATTATTTATGGAATTTTACATGTCAAACCTTGTAATGTAGAGATGGTATTGGCCGTTCTGGGAATTGAACCAATACCAGATGGCAAGGCTCTGTTTTCCAGGCTCTTTCTAACTGCATTCAATTTTCCTTCCATCAATCATCTAAGTTCCGTTTTTAACCGGTCTTCCTGTATCTGCTGCTTAGTTTGCAACTACCTTCTTTGGGTGCCTGCTAAAAGCATCAGCAAATCCTCCCAATCATTCTTACTGTTAAAACTACAGCTTAAGCACAAGATCTAGGAAATCCATCTAGAGTAATCACTGATACTGAGTACTGATGTACTGGAAACTTTGAAAATCTTTAAAGTCATTGCCTAAAGTGGAAGACAGAGAGACTTGATGATTTAAAGTAAATGAGTAATGACCAGGGGTTTTCAGCCTAGGGGAAGCAGTCTCATGAAAGTCACAAACAAGTGAGAAAGGGTTACTGCTGTGCCTTTGCCATGTTACTAGCTGGGAGGGAAATACCATCAAGATTGGAAGGAGTTCTTGAGTGGTCCTGCTATGGATGACGTTTTGAGCCACTTGGGTCATCAGTTCCAACTCAGCCCAAGTTAGTAGCGGGCGCATCTACATTTGCTATTAATGCAACACAATAAACTCTGGTGCAGTTCATGCTGGAGTTCATTGATCTTGGGAGCCATGTCTAAATGTGCAACCAGGACCATAGCACATTCAACTGGGGTGGCGTAGGCCCAGCTGGCAGTGGGCCCAGGGGGTCAACCTGCCAGCCTGGAGCTGCTCTGCCCCAGTTCAACGTGCTGCTGAGGGTCTGGCTGGGGCATGAGGGTGCTACAGTGTGGGGCTAGTTGGCAGGCAGCCCCCACACTATAGCACCCTTGTGCCCCAGCCAACCCCAGCCACTGTCTACACGTGTGTTGTGGTGAAGTAAATAACTCCACTGTAGGACAGTACTATCCTATGGCAGAGTTAATTAATTTACTGTGGCCTAATAGTGCCACACATGTAGAGTGATGCCTTGCTGCGGAGCTAGTTACACAACTCCGCAGTAAAGTGCAGGTGTAGATGCCCCTAGTGACTTGAAGTTATTGCTGCTTGATGACCTATGTAAAAAGAGCAAGTCATAGGTCTAGTTCCTTATGGACAGCTATCAGCACTACATGCAACGCCGATATAGCTGGCATTTACTGACACTTTTACTGACAGTCTTGGTTTGCAGAATGCATTTAAAGATTAGCATGGCAAGAGGAATCATAAATTGCAAAGCACCCGCCAGAGCAAACTAGCAACACTACTGGCCACACTACATATCTGGTGGTCAGTCACTAAGGCTGGCATCTACTAGCACAAAAGCCTAACGTGAGAAGGTGCCTAACTCCTTTGGGGTTCCTTGAACATGATTTTATTATCGCTATTATCAATTCTCTGTCTTGCAATAGCACTTGGGAACCCAGGAACTAGGATCCCATTGTGCTGCGTAAAAATACAGAACAAAGAGAGCACCCTTGGTCTAAAGACTTTCCAATCTAAGTTAAGAGTCTGCAATGGAAAAACACCTTGATTCCAGCTTCATTATATCATATTTATTCGCTGAATAATTACAAGTGGATAAAGATCAGAGCATTGTCTACTGCAGTGGTTTTCAAACTTCCTAAGCTCACAGAACTTTTTCATACATTTCTGCTGCAGAACCCCTACCCTATCTTAAAGACTGATGCAAAGCCAGGAGACTGGGCCTGGCAGTGGCAGAGCTCCACCTCCCTGCTCACTCTGCTATTACCCTGAGTCTCTTTGCGGAGCCCCTGGCGACCTGGTTTGAAAAACACTGGTGTACTTCTATTGATCACAGACTGATCCAGAAAGGTATTGAAGTACATGCTTAACTGTAAGTGCCTGAGTAATTCTGCTGGTTTGTTAGACTACTTGTGCTTAAAGTTAAGCAGGCGCACAAGTCCCTGGCTAAACTGGAGCCTTACTGCAGGTTTCTCCCTACCTAAAAATAACTCAGGGTAACCTGAATTTGGAGGGGTGGGGGGTGGAAGAGGGGAAGAAGTCTAAAAGAAAAAGCCAAGGAAACATGCGTAGCAAATGTTCTTGAAATGAAAAATGTTACTGAGACTCTATTATAAATGTGCCTGCTATCACAATGCATTTCACATTTGCAGAGTGACACCAGGAGCATATTTTCAGCATCCCTGGTGGGGGAGTACACCTTAAAAACAAATCATGTAAACATATGGCTTCTTACTGGCAGAAGAACTGAAAAAATCATGCATCTTATTCCATGAACAAGAATTTTTGGGAGAAATGTTCATGTATTAACATTTTGTGATAACACTGGTTACAAATCTGACCAGATACATGGAATAAACGCTTTTATTAATTCTACCCATTCAGGGGAATTCCACCCCTTTCCCAATCATTAGGAGATACATATACACTATGAGAAACATGAAGTACCCTCTAATCCAAAGACACATATTACACCACCGTCACCTGTCAGCCCATTTCAAAATACGACCAAAATATGACTACCACCCTACTTCAGGGATTTCAATGAACATTTGCCTACTTTTTCTCTTAGATGCTTGTTGGGGCAGGGGACTGTGTCTTAATCAATCTCTTGTACCACTGCCAATCACATTAATGACACAATAACAACAGTAATGATGATGATGCACCTATTTGATGTCTGTCTCCTATTGAAGTCAATGAGAGATGGTCGGACCGAACCAGAGTGGATGCTGATGGATGCTGTTCCATCCCCTTCTTTGTGCAAATTACTACCACAAAGGGAAGGCAGCCGCCGAGGCTCTTCAACCCGAGTCCTCTGTCTAGCTCTTTTAGCATCGCTTGCAGGGAAGGCAGGCAGCCCCCTTCTAAAAGAGGTCCAAATAAACAACTTTTCTGAGATGAAACCGACTCCTCCCGGAAAACCACTGCAGTGGGAGAGCCTTGTTATTATCTTGCTTGTTTGTTAAGAGACAGCAGGGGTCACCACATGAAAGAAGCCATTGTCTCCTCAGCTCTCAGCCTTTTCAGCCTATTAGTGGTTTTTTGTTTTGTTTTTTTAAGAAAACCACTGCATTTGAATGGCATATCACGCACTACAGGCAAAGGCAGCCTAAGAGAACAGATCCGGACATGGCCACCCAGCCCCCTCCCCTGGGCCGCCTGCTCCGAGGGCCGGGGCCACCTGCAGCAGCAGGGCCGTTGCACGCAGGTTCCCCGCGGCCGTCCCCTCCCACGTGCCCGCGGCCCCGGGGCTTCCCCGCCGCTCGGCTGGATGCAGGAAGCGCTCGTGCTCGGAGCGGGCCGGGATGCAGCGGGCGTGGGGCCGGGGCCGGGCAGGTCCTGAGGGGATGTGAGCGGAATCCCAAGGGCCGGAGGCGCCTCGCCCGCCCCCCACGC
>NW_017728914.1:1675379-1689505 GCF_001723895.1 Crocodylus porosus | reverse complement strand
GCGGCGTCCCCCCGCCCTGCGGGGGTCCCGGGCAGGGCAGGGGCTGCGCGGAGGCCGGGGTCCCCCAGGTCCCTCGCAGGCAGGCGGGAGGGATGCCCCGGCTCCAGCCCCGTGCCTCGGCCGCCCCCTCCCCCGGGCTTTACCTCGGCAAGGGCCCCGCCGGGAGGTGCTGGAGGGCGCTAAGATTACGCCGCTTCCGGTTTTCCAGCGCCTCTGTTTCCCCTGCCAAGCGGTGGAGAAGCGGCAGCCCCCCAAATGGCCTGGCCAGATGCGGCAGGTCTGCTGCTCAGCGCCGCGACTGGAGGAGGCTCCGCGCACCGCCGCCGCCAGCAGCAGCAGCAGCGCCCGCCCCGCTGCGCCCCCCGAGCCGCGGCCGTCGCAGCCGCAGCCCCGCAGCCCGGACAGCAGCAGCAGCAGCAGCAGCGGGACGAGCAGCCGGCGGCATGAGGCACGATCCGACCCCCGGCTTCTCCATGCTGCTCTTCGGGGTGTCTCTCGCCTGCTACTCCCCCAGCCTCAAGTCGGTGCAGGACCAGGCGTACACTGCGGCCGTGGTCCTGGAGGGCAAGGTGCAGTCGGTGTCCCCCCCCGCCGGTAACAGCAGCGGCAGGGATCCCCCCGGCTCCAACGGGGGGGTCCTGGTGAAGGTCTTAGACCTGTGGCCCCTCAACAGCGGGGGGCTGCAGCGCGAGCAGCTCATCAGCGTGGGCAGTGCGGGCTCCAAGGCACCCTGCTTTAAAGTGAAGAGGAACCACCGCTACATCTTCTTCCTGGAGCCCACGGAGAAGCCCCTGGTTTTCAAGACCTCCTTCGCCCCCTTGGACACCAGCGGCAAGAACCTCAAGAAGGATGTGGGCAGGATCCTGTGCGCAGACTGCGGTAAGTTGCCTGGTGCTCCCTCCTGCTCCTCGGGGTGCCGCTGATGGGGGGGGGGTAGGTGTAGGGGGCGTCGCGGGCTGCTGGGGTGCCATCCAGGGGTGCCGGCAGAGAGTGGTGCCTCCCTCTGCCTGGCACGCCACAGCACCGGGCACCTGCGCTTGATGGAGGGCGGTGGGCATGTCATGTGCCGCGGGATTTCTGCCATCACGGCTCAGCATTGCCCTGGCGGTGTTGCGGGGTGGGGAGTTGGGTGTTTTGAAGCACTTCGCTGTGCCGTGGGATCCTGGAGCGGGCCGGGCTCAAGCACAGGCGCCTTCACCCCACGATCCTTTGCCTCGACTTTGTGATGGAGCCATGCTCGGGGGAAGGAGGGGGTGGCTGGGAGGCGACCTAGTCCATGCATTTGCTGGGTTGGATCTTGCCCTGCTTTCCAAATCCCTTATCTGCGTGTTGAACTCCTCTTCCCGTTGTGTAAGGCTCGCAACTTATGTAAACAACGCCCCTCCCCAGCGATACCAGTGGGGGGCAGCTTGACTTCTCTCGGTGCCTGCTTTTTCTTTGTGGCCGGTTGATGTTCCTGTGGGCTCTGTTCCTTGTTGAAAATCGCTTGGATGGGTCTCTTCCTGAGGGAATACTAGCCTGCCCTGGCTCTAATATGCCTTGTGATGCCAACATCATAGGTATCTTTTGGGATCTCGCTGCAAGTCCTAATTCTGTATGGTATTATCACCAGTTGCGATGATAATATCTACTGGTAACTTACTCCTGCTGGATGGCGTAAGTTATGCTGTAACACCTCCGTGGCAATCTGTGTTGACTGCATCTGTCCCCTCTGTGCTGGTTGCAGTATAAGCATGCAGGTGATTAGGGAGATAACATACAGAATCGTGGTGGACCTGCGCGAGACTGCACAGCACTCTGTTTGATGTCACAAAGTCAACTGCACACAAGCTGGTTTGATATAAATGTGATTGATTTTGAGTGGATTTTTAAAAATGGAGGATTTTCTGTTCCTTTTGACATACTTCTGTCACCTTGTAGTTCACTGAAGTATTTGATGTCAGTCTCTTTTGTATCTTTTCATATTTAATGTTTCTTTTTGTTCTTTCTTGGTTTTCTTTGATAATTGCAGTCAACCTACTGAATGAAAGACCTTTTTAATGGCATGCAGTAGTGACTCAATTAACTCTGTATCCACTGAATTGTCTGATGCATTGCTTTCCCACAGCAAAGAGCATGTTTACTTATGCAGACAGACACTTTCCTGAAATGTGTATAGATTTTGGAGTAGACTGGCTAGTAGAGATGTACTATGGAACTATAGTAACTATGGAAAAGTTTTTTGCGTTTGTCAAAATAATGTTCTTATTTTCTGACGTCCCTTTTTCACTGAATTTAGTTGCTTTCAAAGCAGTCAATTGTGTTTGCTCTGAACTGTATGCATACTGTGTATCTCAGCTTTTATTATGATATTTTTGCACAGGCGTATCAAATTAATTCAACAGGAATGTGTTGGTGTCTGGGTTTCGAATTTCATTATTGTAATTTGGAAAACTGGTATGTGGGCTTTTATATTTTATGTTGTGCTGGTCTTTGATATTTTGTAATGCATGATTTTCATCCCAGTTGGGGCCTGATCATGTGAAAACCTAAGCCTGGCTCATAGATTGGCTTTAATGCTCAGAACCCTGAGGGACCTGTCAGAGCCTTGTAGTGGGAGATGAATTCAGAATCCCTCCTCAGCATAGGTCCCACTTTGGTCAATAAATTATAAATATACACTGTATGTATCGCAAGATGATTCAGATTCCCTTTCATTGACCATATGTACATAGGCAGTCGCTCTTCAGATTAATAGGCCTTTTTCCTCATTAAAGGCTCTGTGACATGTCAGTTATGCTTAGCCTTTTAATGAACATTTGCTAGCTCTTGTTAACTGGACATTTCTGGGGCAAATACTTTACCATTTGAGCCTAAATTAGGTTGATCCTAAATTGTGAAAACGGATCTCTCCCTTTCTTCAGTTATTATACCAATAAACGTAGAAAATTGTGATTGTTAAGGAAGGGGAGGCACCTCAAATTGACATTTGTACATGTTTATAAATGTTAAAATCATGAGACCCTAATTGAATTTATTCATGTGTGTTTTATGGACTTACATGAACATGTAGAACTTAGCAAAATAGGTGTTACAAAATAAAAAGTACACGTGGTGAAGGATAAATGGGTAGTACGTTTAATAGGGCTGTTATTTTAGCAGTCAGGTTGTACCACAGCAGCAATTACACGGCACTTTTAAAAAAAATCAAGAAAAAGCACAATCTGGCAAGATTCTGAGCCAACTTATAGGACTTCAGTCAGAGCTGAATGTGCTCAGTTCCTCCTTGCATCAGGTCCAAAGTGTTAAAAAGAAGCGTGTATGCTGCTGTAGGTAACAAGGTAAGAGATGTAATTCTGACCATGACACCTTCTCGAACCTAATACATTTATTTCTATATTTTGAGCAGTTTGAAGAAGGCCTCCTGGCTAAATCACTCTGCAGGTTGCTGAGAACATTGTCTCATCAGAGCTGTACAGCAGGCTGCAAAATAAAGAGGCTGGCACTTAGTAACTGTCACAAAGGTGGTTATGTTAAGCAACAGAAGTTGAACAGCAGCTTTATTACACTGAACTTTTGTTTATTCTTTGCTTTCTGCACTCGGGTGCTTAGATGCTATCCTCTGAGGTTAGTTTTGAAGGTGACATTCCAAGCAGGCTGATTGCATGATTTGCAGTGTCCCATGCTGTTGGAATGGTGTGTGCAGTGGAGAATCAGCCCATGATTTGCTTTCTTTCCTCTTGCATCCTCCTGGAGAAGGAAGTGAGACTGAGTGGTGGGCCATTTTCCATTCTGGCCTTTCCTGCTGGAAATCTCCAGAGTTAGCTAGAGGTTTGTGGAATAGTTTCCAAGGGAAGTGGTGGATGCATTATTGCTCAGGATTTAGCAGAATACTGGACAGCAGACATGAGAGAACTCTCCTGCACAGGCAGGGAGCTGGCCTTAATGGCACTGATCCAACTATAATTTCTCCAAAAAGACTGGGGTTTCAAGTTTTGAGGCTGGTTCTAGGGATTATTAGCAGGTAGTTTATGTTGTGTTATTTGTTAGAGATAAAGGCCTGGTTTTGGGGGCAGTCAGTGCTTCCTGAGAGAGGGAGGATACCTCTGTCTCCTATTGATTTAAATGTGATGGTTGCTATCGCAACTTGAAAGAGGCTTATCCCCTGGCAGGATCAGGTAGTAGGTTTAAGTTTTTGTGTTTTATTCATGGGCCAATAATTGGTAGCAGTGCTGTATGGGCTATGTGCCCATCACCCCCAGAGAAGAAGTTCTGTATAGTAAAGGAGCTGTATTGAAGGGGGCCCAGCCTGGACGATAAGATAGAAATAGCCGTGTGGGGCAAGGAAGGGTGACCAAGATCCTTGCTGGGATACAGATGACCTATTAGAATGGACAATGGAACAAGGTGCTTTCTGAGGTGATTTTAATATCAGCAAATCCTGCCCTTTTGCAGTAGGTGGACTAGATGGCACTCAAGGTCCTTTCCAGCCATATGGTTCTATACAGCAAGATGGTAGACAGCTTGTCTCGAATTTTGATTTTGATTTTGAATTTTGATTTAACATATCCAAATGTCAGCCTTACCTTCATTTTTGTTGTGGTTTTTGTGTTGGAGGAAATTTATCTACCTTGTTAAATCAAAAATTTGGGAGTGAGGATTCCTGGGTTCAAAACCAACCTCTGCCCCTCACTTTGGGGAAAGGACAGGGAAAGGGTCTTGTGTTTTAGTATAACCTTCTGTATATACAGATAGTAATAAGAAACCTCAGTGGATAAACAAATGGTCTGGATGTGGTTTGAGTTCCATAGATCAGTGGTGCTGTGCATATGGCCCATGGGTCAGATCTGGCTCCTGAAATGACTGGATCTAGTTCGCGACATGGGGGATGAGTACTAGCTCAGCATGGTGCATCCCTTTCCCTGATTTGCATTGTGTCACTGATACCCTCTGCAGCACTCTGTGCTCTTCTCCTTCTCCCCTTTCCTAAGGCAGGCACTGCTTACTCTCTCCTTCCCTTTCTCTCTCCTCTTCCCCTACGGCAGGTGCTGTTTACCAGCAGTAAGCTCTCTTCCTCTCTCCCTCTTGTCCCTTTGACATTGGCAGCCAACTCTTACCCCTGTCCCTTCTGTCCCCTCCTCCCCTTCCAGAGGGGAGCGGTTTCCCCCCACCTTTTTCCCCCACTGCCCAGGTAGCCAGGTAGCCAGCACCTGGCCTTACTGCTCTAAAAGGTTGAGTTGCACTACCATAGGTGAAAGGTGGCATGCTTTCAAAGTGTCATTATTGTGTGTGCTGGTGGATGATGTGGGTCAGAATACACGTCTGCCTGAACATCCATTTTAAAGGCCTCCTTTCTACCAAATATATTCTGGCAATCCTATTGTTTTCTGTATTGTTATTCAATTACTTCTTTTATTGCTTCTCCTCATATATATTTTCTTTTTGGCATTCGTTAGCTTCTTACTTTTGGGTGACCTCTTTATTTCCTTAGTGCATGTGTGGGTGGACCAACCAGGAAGAAATTCATCCTAGAGGCAACCTGTACTATCACTTAAAAACATTACGTTAGCTGATGGCATCCAGACTTTGGCCATTCCTGATTCTACTGAAGATAATGGGGCTTATGTCACCAAATACTAGAAGTGGGTTCAGGCATCAGGTCAATATTTTAAATGGTAAATATCCTCCCACCCCCACTGAATATCTTCCCTCCATTGAATATTGTCTTTTAAATATTTAGCATAGTAAGGAAAGAGGGGTAGTAATTTTATAGCAGAGGTTGTAAAGTCAGGAAACCTGGGCTTTACCCTTCACTCTGACATACTTTATGAGCAAGTGACTTAAGGCCCTTGTGCCTCAGTTTCCCAACAGGATTTTTACTACCTTCCTGCCTTAGCTTAGGACTTGTGAGAGTTACTAAATTCAAGTATTAAATCTCTTTGAGAACCTTGAGAGAAAGTGGTGTAGTACTCTAGGACAGGGCATAGTGGTCACTACTTTGAATTAAATGGCACTATTTGTAGTAGTAGGAATTGTGCTGTATAGTAAACATTTTCAGGCTTGAGGTGTAACTCTTCAGGTGGCAGTCCTTAACAGATAGGGTCTCTGATTCAACATTCAGAATTCCCACTGACTTCATGGGGAGTTTTGAATACGCAAGAATGGCAGAAGGGAGCCCAAAATATCATTTGAGGAAACTGCAAACTTTTGGTAGGTGATAGATTTCTCAATTGCCTTAACTTGGCTTCAGCTCTGTAGCACCCATTCACATTCACCTGTGATCAGAGGTGGGTGGCCAATGCACAATGGAAAAAATGACCCTGCAAATTAAATATATGTAGTGCCATCCAAAATAGCATTTACAGCACAATACTAGCAGCTTGTGCACAATCTGCAGGAGCTGCTATTTCATTTTTCTTTTGGTAATTCATAGAACACATTTTAGATAAATACTGAACTGAATATAGTGCCAGTGAAAGGTGCTGGCTTGCTAGCCTCAGAGTCTGGAGTCCCCTCCTTATTCCCCGAAGTGCTACAGCACAGGTAGCAGCAGTGTCAGCTTCCCCCACGCACCACCCTGCTAATTAGAGCTGTCTGAAACTATTTCTCACCACCTTCAGAAAATCACACTTTCTTGGGTTCACAGAAAAGTAAACCTGTTTCCTCCTTGCCTTGAGCTTTTGTAAATGGAATACGGCCATTTTGCTGCAGAAAGCTTTTTTTCTTGCAAAGACAGAAGATTTACAGATGGTTTCAACTTGCGGTTTTGTTGGGTATAGAATTTTGCCTTGATCTGGACCTTGCAGGTTGTTCAGTCTTTGTAACCAATTCTATCCCCAGTTTTTCAGCTGACTGTGCCAATTATTTATTTTATTTCTCATTTTTGTTGTATAAATATGTACTTCTCTAGTGTTGCAGGTGCAAATTCCTTAGAACTGTCAGGCTTCAGGCCCTCTGACAAAGACACCTTCTGACTGCTAGCTGCTGAGTCCCTCCACATTACAACTGCTGGGATAAAGCACATGGAGTGAAACAGGTTCTCAGACACGCACAGGACCTGACCTATAAAGAGATACCTAAATTGAAACTTACGCCCTGAATTGCCTTTGGAGACAAATCAGAAGCCAGTGGGGTCTTTGGAGCACAGGTGCAATAATCTTTTTGTGGGAGTTTGAAATAAATGGGAGACCATATTCTGCAGAAACTGGAATTTCTAAGTGTTCTTCAGGTGTATCCCAGCAATGGTAACCTAAGGGCAATCCTAAAGGGAGTTAAGTGCCTAAATATCTTTAAATACCTATAAGGATCTGGGCCCAAATGCAAAGGAGACAAACCTTAGGCTTTGCCAGGTGCAATGGTGACGCTGTGATGAGAACACAAGCCCTACTTGCATTAAGCTGGGATCTACCAACCCGTTGCACATAGCTGACTTTGCAGCAGTTGTAATAGGTACAGCTGCTGACCTTGCCAGATTTGGTAAGTGCTGACCACAGTGCCAAGACCTTCTGTGTCTTTTTACCAGTCCTGACTCATCCCATACCTGTGTTTAGCACACAGCACAGCTATGGTCTCCTTTCCTTGCAGCAAATTCACAAACCCTAGGAAATTCCATACAACAAGTTGCATAGTCTTGTGTATATGTGCAACAGAGTGAGATTTAATACAGCATAAATGGATGTAGTCTTTTATTCAAATAAAGGAGTCTAAGAAATCTGTAAGGGACTCTTCATAGGACTGGCGAGATGTGCAGTAAAAAGGCTGAAACTCATTGGCTGCTACTGCAATCAGTAGAATTTTCAGAGCTGTGAAATGCAGGTGCTGAGTCCTGAAAATAGGTCTGTCCCTGGGGGTCCTCAGTCTCTTGATGCTGCATTTTCCATTGAATGCTTAGGCATTGGGGTTTTCACATAGCAGCTGCTTCTTGAGACTGTACAGCGTCAGTGCTAGGCCCGCTTATTGTCACATATGCCAGAGGTTCCCTACACTGCTTCAGGTTGTGTTGGTTATGTTGGTGAAAATCTCTGAGCTGTAGGAATGCTGGGACCATTCATGATGCCACAAAAGAATACAGGGCTCAGATGAATGGGGCAAATCTTTTTTTCACCTTTACTGTCCTTACTCATGTTAACTGCATGAAAAATATTGCAGGAGATGGACTGACTTAAGAGTGTTATTCCACTTCCAAGTGATCCCTTCCTTATGAAACTGCAGGGCATCAGGAGACTAGTGCTTTGCTGACATCACCTCAGGGTGCTGAGTATCACGTTTACTTTTTGTTAGTTATTCTCTCTGGTCTGTCAGTACAACATCAATAGGATGCTTTCTGGGCAGTGATAGGAATTAGGTGGTGAGTTTTCAGTGAAGACAGAAACAAGACAAAAAGAGAGAAGGAATCTGTTGGTAACTACACTCAGCATTTCCCCATCAACTTTATTGCATATGGGCCTGGCCAAATTTGTATCTGGATAGTCAAAAAAAATTATGCTGGTTCACAACATGCAATTATTCAAGCAGGATGCTGTCTTCAGCGGAGAGTGTGGGGAGATGACAGACACTCTGTTAAGTGTTATAGCGTCCCACCTCCACTCCATATATTCACAATGCATCCATGGATGATCCCTGTTTCACAGAATACCCTCTGGCATTCACCAGTCCCATGACACACAGACACTGTCATGTTGCATTTTGCACAGCTGCTTGGAACCGAAATGGTTAAAAAGGCAGACATGACGCATTATTGTCTCATAGTAAAGAGTCACCCTGCTAATAAAGCTCCTCTGCAGTGCTGTCTAGGCATATATGGGGAAAAATTAAATCACCCACATTTGGGCAAAAAGAAGCCAGAATGGATCAAGGCATGTGGAAGAGGCACAGACTTGGTGCAAAGTCAGTGCAGCTGATGGCTCTGGCAGGCAGCTTGAAAATATTAAGAAAAAATGGAGATATCTGCAAAACAGAGCCAAAAGGATGGCAGCCTGCCTGGTAGGGCTGCAGGGAACTGTAAGCCGAGGGCATCAGCCATGATGTTAATCTCACAGGTAGGAGAATCCTAAAAGATGTCCCTGTCTGCTCTAGCACAGAAAGAGGTAATGTGGACCATACAGGAGGGGGCAGGTGGGGAAGAAGATGCCTTGTATCACTATTTCCCAACATTTGCAAGGCAAACATCAGGGAACAGCAGCCATTTAAGGTCTTCCTGCCTCTACTTCAGGTCCCCAGGGTGCTTGTGATAAATTGTATCAATAATCCATCCCTTCATGGCTGCAAACTATATCACCTCATGTAAACCAAGGCTGTCCAACTTCTAAGCAGCTGGTGGCTGCAGGACCCCTGGCTATTCACTGCCTGGAACGAATTCTGCTCCCCGCCCCCAACTGTATGCTGCACAGGTCATATGCTACAGTGAGACACTGTGTGGGTAACTCCGCTGCTGCGCTATGCAGCAGACACTCCCACACTGTACTGTGCCAACACCTCTGCCCCTTATATGCTCTGCTTCAAGGACCCTGCCACTGGGTGCTCCCCCCACCACGCAGTGAGTGCACCCCACTGCACCGTGCTGCCCTTTCACCTCTCATGGGGTCTCCAGTCCACATCAGGTAGCACTTCTGAGATGGGGGTAAGAAGCAAAAGCTGGAGGACAGAGGGGGAGCCTGGAGACTCTGGAGGTGGCAGCAGTAGCTGGAGCGGTGTAGGGGAGTGAAATCCACAGTGGGAGCGTGGGGGGGTGCAGTTTAACCCTTTTGGGGGCCATATGCAGTCTGTGAGCCGGTAGTTAAACAGCCATGTCCAGCATGATGGTGTTATACCAGTACACACTTTGGCCTAACTTCTATTTCACTTTAACATGCCAAAGTGACACATAATGTAGCCACAGAACTGCAATTTTTCATACTTCTCCACAGTTTGGATTCCACATTGCTATGCTTGCCCTGTGCTTCCCTTTAGAGCATGCTCAGTAGGCTGCACTCTGGCTGTGCAGGTGCCCAGGGGGAATTGAATTGCTCAAGCACACATGTAACACCATGTATATCTCAAGACTTTACTCTCAGATAAACCCCAACTAGTAGGTGTTTGGCACTGGAGGAAGGGGGAGGCCGTCCCATATCTTAGCCCAGCACTTACCTAGGGAACAGTATACCCAGTGTGGGTCTCTGTCAGCTAAAACCAGTATTTCACACTTGCTAACAAAGTGTTCTGACCCCCAGGCCACAAGGTAGCATGCTCTCCAGCCCTCCTCTTGAGCTTGCTCACTGGCAACCAGGAGGTAACTCTTACCTAGGCTGTGCCCAGGAGGCAGACAAGCCAGAGAGAAGGTGTCTCAGTGAGATGGAGACTGCCTGGATTGCAGGGCCCAGGCTAGGGTTTGGGGTTTTTTAGACCATTTTTTGTAGAACCTATGGAGTCCTCAATTTAAGACACCTCTCTGTAAGCAGAATGCAGGTGTCCTTAGAAGATGAGTTGCAGTCACACCTGTAGAGAAGCAGCTGCCCAAAATAGCATCCAATTCAATCACTCCTAGCTACAGCAGGTCATGAGATGATGATGGTCCTCTCTGTATCCCAGGCTGAACATTCATTGCCCTGATACAGATGAGAAGACTAAATCTTCTGCAGTGGCTGCACTGTTTCAGCATACCTCCTGCTTTCTCAGGAATGCAAAAGACATGGTTCCTTTGGGGGAATTCAGTGATGCTGAGGTTCCTGTCTTGAAACACGTTGGGAACATGAGGGCCAGTGTAACCCAAGAGAGGGGTGGATATTACAGACTGGACGTGGAGATATGCTGTGCTAAATGGGATGCAAGCTGGCCCTGTGGGCTGCTGGCAGAGACCCCATATTCACTGCTAGCAACATGCCAAGAGTAGTCTTCTGTGGTCATGGTCAAGAGGATAGTATATCTTTTTAACACAACCAGGCAGTACAAGTTGGCATCATGTTAACCCCTCCATGCACCTCCTTTCCCATGCTGTGCTAAAAGACAGAAGTTAGTAGCCAGTGATGCTAAGGAACAGAGGTATAATGATATGGTTACAGTGGCAGCTGTTTCGTTTTTTTTTGTCCCCCTCCCCCTTACCAGTTGGTGCCCAAGGTGGCTTCCCTGGTTGCCCTGCCCTAGTTATACAACTGCTAATGAAAGCTAGCCCCTTCCAATCCTTTATTCTTCATTAGTTTTACGTTCCCCAATCTCACCGTGAGTGACTAAGGTAGAACACCTAACACAGTAGTCACCAACCAGTCTATCGTGGAGCCTCTGACAGTCAATCTCAGTCTGTCAGAGGCTCCATGATTGGGAGCAGCAGGATACACACGGCTGGGCTGAGCCACGCCTCTTGCTGCCCAGGCCAGGCTGGGTGAGTGGGGTAAGAGCCCAGGCAGCTTGTCCGGGAAGGGAGGGGCGGGGCAGGGTGGGGACAGTAGATCCTGGGGTGCCCTTTACTTACAAAAAGTGATCTTTACCATAGGTTGGAGACCACTGCCCTAACAGAACCATAGCAGATATAATCAGATCATCTGTTGTTGGCATTGGATTTATGACCCAGATACCTTGTTCTGGGCGGACCCAAATCTTCAGACCAACCACGACCTCTCCATTCAATAATAGGTGAATTTTATTGATGCACAGTGATAGCAGATAAGAATAATGCAAACAATTTTATATCTACCAGTCCCAAGGTTCACAGAATCAAGGTACGTCTGGCCCATATGCAAGCTTCCCTCTGAGGTTCTCTCTTGAATGTTGGATATCAGCAGCCTGGAGGTCGGAGACTGAGGCCCACCTCCCATACCTCTGCGAGTGGGGTGGGTAAGATGGGCTGGTGGTGTGCCCTCTGTCCATGGTGTCCTTGGGTTCCCCTCTAGGGACCCTTTTCTGCCCTGAAATTTTATTGTATTCTTTTTCCCCTTCTGATAACTCTTAATTTCTAGGCATCATTGATTGGTCTCTCTTTGGTCATCATACTGTCCATGTTAAGCCCATCACATGTACACATCCTAATTTGGGTTTTATACTGGGCCTCCTAATTTGGTCTGTTTACCAAAACTGGAAATCCCAAGGGCTCTGCAATTGGGCACTGTGACGTAATGCCACCTTATATTGTGTTATGGAACTGTGTGGTACGTCTTCAATTTCCCAGCCTGTGTGTCTGCTTGCTGCTTGCCTGTGTCAGACACAGTGAGCCTTGAAGGAAACTTTGTCACAAACAGGTTTTTAGAAATCAAGTAACCCTTGCCATTCCCTTGGACCATTATTCTAATGCACATCTACTTTACCTACAAGCCGATTTCCAAAAGCAAACCTCTAAATATATTTTTCTAGCTATCACTGTGACAGTTTAAGGAGGTCACTGCTGTACCACTATAGTAATTGCAAGGGAACCAACCTATATAGAAGGCTATTGCTATGAGAATCAAAACCACGTGGTCATGGCAGATGAATGGAGACAACAACCAAAGGTATTTACTATGTATTTCAAAGCTGCTGCTAGCTTCTAATCATGTAGAAGGGTGAGAGTGTATGTGTGTGTGCGGATATATGTGTACATAATATGTAGAGCAGGGTTGTATGAGGAGTGGGCCTCTCCTTCTGTATAAATACCATTTACACTTGACTAGCACTGAGATTCTGTACTGATTAAGCTAAAAAATGTAATCCAAAAAGATATGAAACTCCTTTCCTGGGAAACTGTAAATGCATATTTAATTCATATTAATTTAATATGAATATTTAATATATTCATATTCCTTCATTTTAATGGATTTTAAGATAATTCAGAAGAACCCTGACTTTTCAATTGCATATGCTCTCTCTGCTATTTAGTAGAAACCTGCCAGCAGGAGAGATCAAATATGTAGTATTTTCCTACTTCATGGCTGGAGTGTGATCTGATAAGAGTAGGGGATTGGGAGCTGGAACACGTGTGTTTTTCTGCTGTTAACTGCTACTGACTAGTTGTGTCACTCTGCTTTGGTCACTTAAGCTGAATGATGGCCCAGTTTACTTTACGTGCATATTGTGGGGCCACATTGATGCAGCGTGCTTGGGAATGCTCAGAAGGCAGATGTTCTAGAAATATCATAAAATACTTATTTCTAGTTTGAAATACTTGCTTTGTCACTGTCAGAGGCCTGCCATGTGGTTGAGGTTTTAACAGAATTGTTGTGTGTTTTTTTCCTTGAGCTATATTAATGAAACAAACTCTGTGAGGCTGAGAGCACAGGCAACTCAGCAAATCATCCCCTCAGATCAAAGGCCATACAGAAGAGTCCAAGTGCATTGCTTATTAACTGTGTGGCAAATCATAGGGAAACCTGGACTTAGTCTGGAATTTTTAAGGATCCTAGGGGAGTTGGGTACTCAAATCCCATGTAAATTTTACAGGAGCTAGGCAGCTAACTTCCTGAAACTGCTCCTGCTTTGGAAATCTAAGCTACAGTGCCTTGCAGTTAGGCCAAAATAAATAAATAAATACCACAAATATGTGAGATTATGGCAAGTATTAAACCCTCTGATGATGAGAACAAGAGATATTCAGCCAGATTCGGCTTTCTGCTCCATTGGTGTAGTGTCACAGTAACCTTGGTTTCATAGTTGGTAGGGTCAGAAGGGACCTGAGCAGATCATCAAGTCCGACCCTGTGCCATGGCAGAAAAGAGTACTGGGGTCAGATGACCCCAGCAAGGTGATTGTCTAGCCTTGGCTTAAAGACCCCCAGGGTAGGAGCCAGCACCACCTCGCTTGGAAGTTGGTTCCAGATCCTAGCCGCCCTGACTGTGAAGTAGCGCCTCCTGATAATCTGAATCTACCCTCTGCAGCTTGTGACCATTATTTCTAATCACTCCTGGTAGTGCTTGGAGGAACAGGGACTCCCCCAGTGCCTGCTGGTCCCCCCTGACCAGTTTGTAAATGGCCACCAGATCCCCCCTCAGCCTTCTCTTGTGGAGGCTGAACAGGTTCAGGTCCCGTAGTCTCTCCTCGTAGGGTCTGCCCTGCTGCCCCCTGATCATGAGAGTAGCCCTCCTCTGGACCCTCTCCATGTTGTCCACATCCCTTCTGAAGTGTGGCACCCAGAACTGGGCGCAGTACTCCAGCTGCGGCCTGACCAGTGCCGCATAGAGGGGGGAGGATCACCTCCTTGGACCTGCTTG
>NW_017728914.1:1670329-1675219 GCF_001723895.1 Crocodylus porosus | reverse complement strand
CGATTGCAGCCTATACCTCCCTTCTAGCGTGCCCACTTCTCCCCACATCTTAGTGTCATCTGTGAATTTGAACAGGGTGCTTTTTACCCCCTCGTCCAAGTTGCTGATGAAGATGTTGAACAGTGCGGGCCCAAGGGCCGAGCCCTGCAGAACCCCACTGCCCACATCCCTCCAGGTCGAAAATGACCTGTCCACCACCACTCTCTGGGTGTGGCCTTCCAGCCAGTTAGTGACCCATTTGACTTTGTAGGTGTCAATGCCACAGTCCCCTAGTTTTTTTAATGAGAATGGGGTGAGAGACAGTGTCGAAGGCCTTCCTAAAGTCCAGAAAGACTACATTCACTGCTATACGTGCGTCTAAGGATTTTGTGACCTGGTCATAGAAGGCCACCATGACCATGATGATCACTTGGTCATAGAAGGTTACCACCATGGTTAACTCTGGATTTACATTGGTGTAACTGTGGACAGAATCTGGCCCCTTTTCTCTAAATACTATTCAGTGTAGGTAGCTGGAGATGTTAAGCACTGGATTCTGAGATGCATGATTGACCCAGTTAAAGTAATTTTCCCTTGTGCATTTGCTTTTTCTGCAGCTCTTAGGTCTGTCTTCTTCATAACAGGCACAGTATGGTAAATGTTGGCCTAATATTCTCTTTTTCCTTGTGAGAGTTACAGAGATGCTGCCATCTGTCTTGAATAAAGCCAGTCTTTCTTGAGAATTTTAGCACCATATATTAAACTAAAGCAAGTTTGTGATTTCTCTCTTGCAGTCTGTTTGCTTCTGCCAAGCTTTCTGAAATTTCAGCTTAATCTGCAGGAAGGAAAATGGATCAGGAGCTAGAAATGATGAACTCCAGTGAAAAGAACAACTTTGCTTATTGATGAGTATGTCTTGGACAAACGAAGGCCCTGATTGCGCAGTTGGATCTGCAGAGATCTGCTTGTAGGATCAGGGCTGCTGGTTTTAAAGCCAACACGGTTCAGGAATCATAATGTTTAAAATGAAAATATCAGTGAGCTGCGACTGTGTGGTGAATCTGGAGTGAAGCACTGAGGATGATTAAAAAGCTTGTGGAAGGACATGCTGTGCTTAAAAAGAAAACTAGACAGATTTAGTCAACTTGGGGTCAGGAGGCAGATATTTGCATTCATTATGATCAATTGCTGCTAATCAACTGGGATACTAGTTTAATAATGATAAAATGGCATTAAGAATCCTGCATTATGTCTGGTCTTTAAGTGTGGAAATAGCTCGGCAGGACACCATGGCTGGAATAAGTCTTGTTTTCTGAGTGGTATCATAACTTAAATTATCCTGTTATTTTATTATTTTAGTCCATTTTGGATAGTCTCACTGTTGGAAACCAGGTGTAACACCACTAAAACCATTTGCATTAAACTGGTGTAATAGAGTGGGGAGATCAGAAACAGGTTGAGCATGTCCTATGGGAAATGTGGATAGCCCCAACTTTAAATGGAGATTCATCTCTCTGGAAAAATTGAAGCATTTCTTAATTTACATTTTCCATTAACTTTCTGAATGTCACATACACCTTGAACAGAGCATGAGAATGGGCTATAAAAGAAGTGGGCTGTGACAGGACCCCTTTCATGGACGTTTAGGGCAGTTGGGGGGTGTCAGGTTTTTCTGGCAGACATTCCACAAGGTAAAGTCCATACCCTCTTTGAGTGCCGCTCTGATCCCCTTCCTCTGCCCAGTCTGTTGATCTGCTCTGCCTGTGCTCTCTGTTCAGTCTGTTGCTCTCTTCTGCTCCCTTTCCTATGTGTTCTGTGTCCTCTGCTCCCTCCGTGATCTGCCATGTTCCACACAGGCTGCCCGCATAACTGATGGCACACATGCTGCAGGTTGGCTACGTGTACTATAGGGCATTATTATAAATTATTGATATTGTGGCATGGATCCATTTTCCTCTTCCTCCCAACATGCTGCTCCTTCTACTTTACCCGCCTCTGTGTTCTTGTTGCTGCCCCTACCTGTTTCCATCTCCTTTCTCCTCTCCCAGCTGCTCACCTTGCAGTATCCACCACTACTCCCTTCTCACTCAAACTACCAATCCCAACCCCAATTTACTGTTAATCCTCCTATCAGATGGGCCTCACCCTGTGCACCCTGAGTGTTGAGAGAATGACAGGGGACAGAAAAAGGGACACCCCCTCACCAGCTCAGATATACCCTAGGCCACATTATTATCTCATGGCCTAGGTTTATGCCTTCAATCCAGAAAGGAGAGCTCCATCTCTTCCTGGCCTCTGCATCCCCAAACCACGAGTTTAGGCTATCAGATTTAAATGATCCCATAAGGTACAATATTTGGTTCTTTAAGTCCAGGTCAGAGTCCAGGTAAATCAATTCCCTTAGCAGGGGATAAACTGAGGGTGTCTGTCTTATTGCTGCAAAAACATGGGGGGAAAGGGAAAAAGGATGGAGATGGGGGTGTATTGACAGTTTCAGTCTAACTGGAAACCAGTAGAGCTGTGCGAAACAGCACCGTTTCATTTCAACTTCTGTTTTGCCATTTCAAAGGGGCAGTGTCATTTTGTTTAGTTTCGAAGCACTGTTCCATTTCATTTAATTGAAACTGCTTCACTGTTTTGATGCATTTCGATGTTTTGCCCATAGGCTATGATGGGGAATCATGAAAATGCCTATAACTTTGTCATTTCTTGCCTGATTCAGATGAAAATTGCAGGGATGGTACCCCATTCTGAGAGCATGAAGCCTGATATGTTTTAAGGAGATAGGTGCAGGGTTTTTTGGGAAACTGCACCTCAAAGTGTTCAAAGCAAAACTTGTATCACTTGCTGGCAGTGGCAGCTTGCTCAGATCTGGGGGTCTATGCCCCCAGGAGTGTTGCGGGACTGTGCCAGACTCCTCCCAGTGGGTGCAGACCCCCAGATCTGTGCGTAGGATGACAGCAGGCTGCCGTTGCCAGTTGGGACTGGTGCTGGGAAGACTGGTTTTGCTGCTGACCCCAGTGTGCTGTCATCCTGCGCACAGATCCAGGGGCCTGTGTCCCCCAGAATGGCTGCAGGGCTGTGCCAGACTCCTCCTGTGGGGTGCCGGCCCATGGATCTGTGCTTGGGATGACAGCATGCTGCCACTGCTGACTGGGACCAGCACCAGCACTGAGCTCTTCCTGGTGCTTGGTGCGGGCTGCGCCGTGCAGACTTGGGTGCTGGTGCTTGCCCCAGCCAGCAGCAGCACATGCTGTCATCCTGCACACAGATCTGGGGGAGTATGACACCGCCCCCAGGAGGGCTGTGGGGCTTGGGCCCCTGGATCTGCATGTGAAATGACAACATGTTGCTGCTGCCAGCTGGGGCCAGCAGCAGCACCAGTCTTCCTGGTGCTCGGCACAGGCTATGCCCGGAGCCAGTCCCAGCTGCCAGCAGCAGCCTGCTGTCATCCTAAGTGCAGATCCAGGGGTTCATGCTGCCCGGGAATAGTTTGGCACAGCTCTGCAGCTCTCCCAGGGGTGTGGGCCCCCAGATCTGCACATGGGGTGACAGTAGGCTGCCACTGCCGGCTGGGGCCAGTGGCAGCTCTAGGCTTCCTGGCACTCGGCATGGGCTGTGCCCAGCACCGGTCCCAGCCAGCAGCGGCAGCCTACTGTCATCCTGTGTGCAGATCTGGTGGCCCGCACCCCCTGGGAAGAGCTGGGGGAAGTGATCAGAGAACTGGGGGAAAGATGGGGGAACTGGGGAATCCAACCGGGACCTGGGGGAGTGTTCAGGGACTTGAACATTCCCCCAGCCCCCGGTTTGATTCCCCAGGTCTCTGATCATTTCCCCAGCAATTCCTGGGGGATGTGGGCCCCAGGATCTGCACGATGGGTTTCAGTGGCAGCCTGCTGAAACCCCGTGCACAGATCAGGGGCCCATGCTGGAAGGAGCTGGGGAAATGATCAGAGAGCTGGGGAATTGAACAGAGAGCTAGACATCAATATCAGAACAGGCCTTCTCCCTCCCTCTTCTTAGTTTCTGTTTAGCTGCAGCAAGCCCGGCTTTGAAACTTGAAACATTTTGAAACTTTCTAGCCCTTGTTTCATTTTGAAGCTGTTTCAAAGTCTTTTCTTTCATTTCGATTTCATGGTTTTGAGCTCGAAACGCATCGAAACAGCTTCAAAATGAAACACCTGTCAAAATTTCTCAGAGCCCTAGAAACCAGCCTGATGCAGGGAGGGATGTTTTGTGAGAGGTGAAGAGCATTTGTATGCTGGAGGCAGGCTGTCAGCTGCAAGGAACCCTTCCTTTTTTCATTCCTAAGACTTTGGCTGCACAATATGCGGGGTGAACTAACTACATATTTACCCTAGGTATGAGCATGCAGGCCCCATGGCTGGCACCGGCATTAACTTTTGTCTCCTCCTGTCTTACACAGAAAGTCTGCCAGCTGTTTCGGTTCTTGCTTAGGGCAACTGCCTCTGTAGTGAGCTGGGGAACCCAGGTGGGAAACTCATCCTGCCATCTTGCTCCCAATTAGTGTATGCCAGAGCCTGGAAATTGTCAGCTGGTTTAGAGCAGCCTTGCATGTCAAGAAGCACTCCTGATGCAGAGGGTCTAAGTGTGGCGTTTGACTTGTGCTCCAGGACATGCTAAATTGGCTATGCTGCTTAACCCTGGTGTGTGCCAAACCGGGGCGAGTGGGTGGGGACTGTTTCTCAGCAGCCCTCCTTAGTGTACCATGGAAGCAGTGTAGACATCCCTAGGCTAGTGCTGGAGCTGAGGCCTAAGCTGATGTCTGATTTGTTGAGAAGAGCTCTGTTCCCTTTAGAATAAAAACTGTCACTGCCAGTTCCCTGCCCTTGGCTCACAACACACACACACACACACACACACACACACACACACACACACACACACACA
>NW_017728914.1:1648570-1670229 GCF_001723895.1 Crocodylus porosus | reverse complement strand
ACACACACACACACACACACACACACACACACACACACACACACACACACACACACACACACACACACACACACACACAGTCTTTAATTTGTAATGATGCTGTGAAGAGCAGTCCCTTGGGGGATGACAGGGGCATATACAGAAGTGAGAGGCCAGCCTGGACATTTACCCCACTAGACACCTCCCAGAAGGACATCTTTGTGAAATCTGCCAGGTGAAACAAATTATTAGGCATGAAATAAAAATGAAGCAATGGGATCATTCTCACAAAACTGTCTTGCTGAGAAGAGGGGAAAAGTTTATTCTCTGATCCAAGTGTCTCCAAAGCAACAAGGCTTTAACCAAAATGCAAGGGAAACAAGGTACCAGAAAGAGCGCAAGCTCCTTGTTCATGGTAGTGATAACAAAGCACTTTTGCTTATAAATATAAATAGTAAGATTGAGTAAAGATCCCATCTTTTAACTAGCTGTGTGAGTCTGGGCCAGTCAGTTATCTTTCTTGTGCCTCGCTTTAACCATTGGTACATGGGGAAAATAATAAGCCCAAGGGTACTTTGAGACTTCCTTGAAGAATGCTTGCAGAGTGTTTTGCGATCCTTGGATGAAATTTGCTGTATATTGTATGAGCCCATCATTACCATTCCAAATACACAGAACAAATTTTTTCTGAGAAAGAAACAAAACTACTTCTTACCTTTTTAAAGGACCTAAAGCCATCTCTTCAAAGCGGCTTTGGATGGTTTGCAGGGTCCTGGATTCTCAGTTTGAAAGCATTAAAAAATACAGAACCAAAAAAGAAATCAGCTGCCTCCCTTGTAAAATAAGATGGAGAGAATTTCCCCAGAAACATAAAAAGTTGGCTGCTTCATGCAAATCTGCTCCCCTCCCCACAGGGAAGCTATTTGCTTCACTCCACAAAGGTCCAACATCTTTATGCCCCAAGTTCTTGTGCCATTCAAGTTAGGGGTTTTGGTCACTCAGGTACCAGGGAAGGGGGCACTAAGGGAGGTATTCAGAAATGGTTAAGGTGTGCAGGAGGTTAGGGAAGGGGAGGAGCCATAAAAACTCCTCTTTCCATATGTCCTAAAAACAGCAATAGTTGGCTTATGTCTTTCATAAACATGCTTCTTTGTGGATCTGGTCACATGAGCAACTTGTAGGCCTCTTCACCTCATAAATTCATAGATTTCATAGACATTAGGGCTGGAAGGGACCTCGGAAGATCGTGGAGTCCAGCACCCTGCCCTAGGGGCAAGAAGTCAGCTAGGGTCAAAAGATCCCAGAAAGATAAGAGTCCAAATGTTTCTTAAGAGTCCAGAGTAGATGCTTGCACCACTTCTGGAGGGAGTCTATTCTTGGCATTCGGGGCTCAGACAGTAAAGAAGTTTTTCCTTATGTCCAGCCTAAAATGGTCTTGGAGGAGTTTGTGACAGTTGGACCTTGTCATCCCTTGGGGTGCTTTGGTGAACAGGCATTCCCTCACATCCTGATGCATACCCCTTATGTCAGGGGTGGGCAAAATATGGCCCACAGGCCACATCTGGCCTGCGGGGCCCTAAAAATTGTAGAAAATTAATATTTATCTGCCCTTGGTGCCTGTCAAAAATGACAGGCACCAAGGGCAGTAGGACCCAGGGGGAAGCCCTGGCAGGCTCCCACAACAGCAGGGCCTCCCCGGCCCCCCCCCCCCCCAGCCAGAAGCCCCAGCTGGGGCTTCTGGCCTGGGAGTGGGTGGCTGCTGCACACCGGAAACTCAGGTAAGGAGAGGGAGAAGGGCAGGAGGGGACCCGAGGCAGGGAAGAAGTGTGGGAGCTGGGGGGGAAGCTGAGCATGGGAAGGCAGCTTCTCCCCCGCCCTGTGGCTGGTGCCCCATGCTGCAAGTGCTCGCAGCCTGAATGGGGCTGCCTGTGCCTGCTCCCAACAGCCCCGCAGGCTGTGAGCGCCTGCAGCAAGGAGTGCTGGTCATGGGGTGGGGGAGGGGCCGCGTTTCCCCCCTGCGCTCAGCTTTTCCCTGGGCTCCTTACCTGCTCCTTCCCAGCGCAGAGAAAAGCGGCCCCTTGCCTTCCCCATAGCCGGCGCTCCCTGCTGCAGCCACTCACAGGCTGTGTGGGGCTGTCCAGAGTAGGCACAGGCAGCCCCATGTGGGCTGTAAGTGGCTGCAGCGTAGGGCGCTGGGCATGGGGTGGGGAGGGGCTGCTTCCCCCCCGTGCTCAGCACCACCTTGTAACACAGCCCTGCTACCAGACTGGGCCCCATGCTGGCTCCAGGTTCACCCATCGGTGCTGCGCATGGCGACAGCAGCTGTGGCCCCCTGGCTTGCCACATTGGGCAGTATTTGCCACCACCACCTCTGGGCTGCCCAGCATACAAGCTCTGGGGCAGCTTACAAGCTGTTGCTGAGCACAGAGAAAAGCAGCCCCTTGCTTGCCCTGTGGCCGGTGCCCTGCACTGTAGCCACTTGCAGCCCGCGTGGGGCTGCCTGTGCCTGCTCCAGATAGCCCCACATGGGCTGTGAGTGCCTGCAGCAGGGAGTGCCAGCCATGGGGTGGGTGAGGGGCTGCTTTTCCCTGCGCTCAGCACCAGCTTCTTCCCTGCCAGTGAGCAGGGGTTGGGGCTGTGTGCTGCCCCCTGCCTATACCGCGAGGCTGGGGGGCTCTGGGAGTGAGTGGGCAGGGAGCCAGCGGGAGCACAGGGCCTGCACCAGTGCCCTGGGGCCAGTACCAGCGGGGCCCAGAGCAGGGTGGCAGGGGTACAGGGTCCCAGCTGGCAGGGGCTCTGTGGAGCTGGGCCAGCTCCCCCGTCTCCCTGTTGGTGCAGCTCAGCCTGGCTTCACAGACTCCTGCCAGCCTGCGCCCCGCTTTGGGCCCCACTGGTCCTGGCCCTGGGACATTGGTCCCAAGACATCGGGACGTTGGTTCCAAGATGGTGACCAGGGGTGGGGCTACCCATGTGGTCCTCGAGAGCCTGCCAAAACTGGTTAAGCAGCTCTTCACCCGATATAATTGTCCGCCCCTGCCTTATGTACTTATAGGCAGCCACCAGGTCACCCCTGAGCCTGTGCTTTTCCAGGCAGAAGAGTCCCATGGCTCTCAGCCTCTCTTCATAAGGCCTGTTCTCTTGCCTTCTGATCATGTGCATGGCTCTTCTCTGGACTCTCTCAAGCTTCTCCACATCTTTCTTGAATTGTGGAGCCCAGAATTGGATGCAGTACTCCAGCTGCGGCCTCACCAAGGCCGAGTACAAGGGGAGAATGACGTCCTGGGATTTCCCTGAGAAGCATCTATGGATGCAAGCCAGAATTTTGTTTGTTTTCCCAACTGTGACATTGCATTGGTGGCTCATGTTCATCTTGTGGTCAGTCACAATCCTCAAGTCTCTTTCAGCTATGGTGCTAGTGAGCGTAGCACTGCCAAGCCTATAAGCGTGCTGTGGGTTTTTTTCCCCCCTAGGTGGAATACCTTGCATTTGTTGGTATTGAATATCATCAGGTTTATATCCACTCACTTTCTAAGCCTATCCAAGTCATCCTGGATCACCAGCCTATCCTCAGGTGTGGACGCTCTACCCCAGTTTAGTGTGATCGGCAAACTTGTCCAGTCCATTTCTGACACCAGTGTCCACATTGTTAATAAAGATGTTAAAGAGAAAAGTCCAAGGACAGAGCCCTGGGGGACACCACTGGTCATGGAGCGCCATAGTGATTCACTTCTGTTGACTACCACTCTTTGAGTCCGGCCTCAGAGCCAGTTCCCCAGCCATTGGACTGTGATGTAGCCGAGGCCACACTTGGCCAATTTTTCCATGAGAAGATCATGGGACAACAGATCAAAGGCTTTTTTAAAGTCCAGATATATGATGTCAATCTCTTCTCCCTTGTCCAGGTGATATGTCACTTGGTCATAGAAGGAGATGAGATTGGTCAGGCAAGACCTACCTGCAACACACCCGTGCTGGCTGTCCATCAGGATGTTACCATCAGCCAGCTTGTCAAGAATGGTCTCTTTGATAATTTTTTCCAGAATCTTTCCAGGGATTGAGGTCAAGCTGATTGGCCTGTAGTTCCCCGGATCTACTTTCCTTCCTTTCTTGAAGATGTGCACCACACTGGCCTTCTTCCAATCTTCAGGTATTTCACCTGAGTGCCATGAGTTTTCAAGTTTCTTTACCAGTGGCTGGGCTATGATGCTGCCAGCTTCTTAAGTACTCTGGGGTGCAGTCTGTCAGGACCCGCTGACCTGAAGGTGTCCAGCCCCTCAAGGTGTTCCTTTACAAGGTCTACACTGATGCTGGGTATAAATTCACTGTCACTCTGGCTATACTGCATCATGCTAGGCAGGGTGGTCCCGTAGCAGCCATTAAGCAGGTTGTCTTTTTCCTGGGCGTCAGCTGTCCCATTTGGTTTAACAGGGGTCTAGTGTTACTCTTGCTTTTCTTCTGATTCCCTACATATCTGAAAAAGGACTTTTTATTGTCCTTGATATGTGTAGCCAGATGGAGTTCAGTTGTAGCCTTGGCTTTCCTGGTTTGCTACCTACAGGTATGGACCAATGCAGGATTCTTCTCCTTTGTGGTGATTCCTATCTTCCATCCTTTATAAGCCTCTTTTTTTTGGTGTAGGAGGTCCATGAGCTCCGTGCTGAACCAAGGGGGTTGCTGTGCCCTTTTGCTACCTTTCTTCTGAGATGGGATGGATATCTCTTGTGCTTTCAGGATCACTCCCTTAAGGAACAACCACTCCTCTTGGACTCTTCTCTGTTGAGTCATGGTCCCTTGGGGCCTTGACAACAAGCCTCCTGAGCTTATTAAAGTCAGCTTTCCTAAATTCAAGGATTTCTGCATTGCTGACTGACATGCCAGCTTTGCAAAGGATAGTAAAAGTGATCAGCTCGTGGTCACTGTCTCCCAGCTTTCCTTCGATTCTTAGGTTGCTGACTAGGTCATCCCCTTTAGCCAGTACCAGGTCCAGCAGCGCTTTATCTCTTGTTGGTCTATAGACTTCTTGGGTCAGGTAGAGCTGTCCACGCCCATGAGGAAGCTTTGTGACTGTTCGGATTTGGCTGAGTGCTCTTCCCGTGAGATGTCCGGGTAGTTGAAGTCTCCCATGACAACCACGCAATGAGAGCATGCAGCCTCAGTCAATTCCCTGGTGAATTCCTGGTCGAGCTCTTGTTCCTGGTTAGGAGGTCTGTAGTAGACTCCTACTATTGTGTCCCCTCTGCTACATTCCCCACGTATTTTAACCCAGAGGGTCTCTAGTCATCCTCCCTGGGTGCCATTGTTGGCTTGCAGGGATGTGTAGCTTTTCCTTGACATAGACTCTTTCCTGCCATGGCAGGGGGTTGGACTTGGTGATCTGCTCAGGTCCCTTCCAACCCTACCAACTATGAAACTATGAAAGCACATTAATATTTGTACCTAATGGATAGTGACAAATGATTGTTTCATAATAGATTATCTTGGATGATATCTATTAAAAAACGATATCTGGAAAATTCATTAAGGATCACATTTGTGGGAGCCGAGCAGGGGGAATAATGCTGAAAGGAGCCCAGCAGGGGGAATAATGCAGCATGGATTCATTTCAGGCAGATGCTGTCTGAATAACTTTGTTTCTTTTTATGACAAGGTCACAAAATGCTTAGATGCAGGAGATGAGGTAGATGTCATCTACCTAGACTTTAAGAAGGCCTTTGATACAGTATCTCATTCTGTTCTAAATAACCTGACAGACTGTGACACAAGCTGGCAGAGGGTAGATTCAAACTAGACATCAGGAGGCGCTACTTCACGGTCAGAGCGGCTAGGATCTGGAACTAACTTCCAAGCGAGGTGGTGCTGGCTCCTACCGACCTTACAAACTATGAAACCAGGATGAAAAATACTGTTTTAAAAAAAGGAAAATATCATCCCAAGAGAATGAGAGTTTATGTTGACGGCTGTTAAGCAACACAGGAGAGCTATGGATGAACTGGGATTCCTGCTGTTGGAGGCCAATGGAAAAGGCAGATAAAAGTGTCTGCATAGTATCTTATTTTTCATAACTAGCAGCCTGTTGGACACCATGCTGGTTTTACCATTGCAGGTGCTTTGTTACAGGAGGGAGAGTTAAAAAGTAAATTTTTTCTCCACAACCCAAAACATTTTAAAGGTGGAAAATCAACAACCCAAGCCTCAAACTTAGATTCCTTTTCCTCTACTCTTCCCTGCCAAGAGCCATTGGCTCTAAATGGCCAGGTGCTAGACAAAGTTAAGGATACACTACGCCCATTTCCAATCTCATTCTAGTTTGAGGCTGTTGTATTGTAATTGATTAGAGGAGCTACAGCTGATGTTCAGTGGTACAAGTAGGAACAGGTCCAGCCCTGTTATCTAGTGTATCCAGTTCCTCTTAGATATCCTGGATACTAGCAAGCAGCATAACGTTCAACCTGTTAGCCAGTTATTTGGGCTCATACATTGCCTTTCCTATTTGGGTGCATAGATCAAGAGCTGTATGTGTGCCTTAGTTTGAACCTTACTCTGAGAGTTGAAGAAGGAATTGGGCTCTATTTAATCTAGAGAAGAGGCAGCTGAGGGAATACATAGTAATAGGCTTTACATTTATAAAAGGTTTCAGCAAAGAGGAAGGTGGTAAATTTTATCACGTTTGCTGTGAGTAGGATGTGAGGTAAAGGACTTAAATTGCAGCAAGGGAGTTTAGCCTTAAATGTTAGGAAAAGATTTCTAACTGTAAGGATAGGTAGACACCAGATTAGGTTACCTAGGGAGATTGTGGAATTGCCATGACTGGAGGGGGTTGACTAGAAAAGAGGTACTCAGCCTTTTGGCCCTATGATCCAGATGAAGGGTGTGGGACCAGTCCATGGCCTGGATTGAACCGTGCACACTGGGATTGGGCGCCATGGCCCAGGACTGCCCCTGTGCTCTGAGATTAGGCTCTGGGGGCCCTATGCTGCCTCTCTCTGGGCCCAATGCCACCCTGTGCCCTTCCTAGCATGGTGGGCCATGGCTTGTGGGGCTCCTTGTGGACTTGTGGAGAACCCCGCAAGGTGGATGGTGCTTGGGGGCCAGATCCAGCCTCCAACTGAGAGGACCTCCTCAGTTTCCCTTTTTCTACAGTCCTGTGATGATTTGTGTAAGTGTTGCAAGAGTACTACCCAACAGAGAGTAAGGATCCTATCCCAGGAATTTGCCAAGTCAGTCATTATGTATGTGTCTGAAATGCAAGGGGGCAGGAAAGGAGGGAGCACATGGCTTTAGCAAGGAATTAGCTTACCTAAAGTAGTTGTGGAGCCATTCTTTTCACAATTAGGACTTGTCAACCTTATGGAGCTGCTGCCACTATAGTTGTGCTAGCAGTACCCCACAATAGAGACAAGATGCATGCCTGCAGAAAGATTTTTTTTGCCTGTATAGTTATACCACCTCCCCGAATGATAGAAGCTAAGCTGGCAGAAGCCTTCAGTCAACAGAGCTGCATCCAAACTGGGAGTTTGCCAGCATAGCCACATGATTGTGGGGGTGCTACTTATATAGATTCAGAAGCTATTGTGAGTGCTACTGTTTTGAAGACTTTCCTTTCTGTTGACACCTCCTTACCATGCAGAGGTATACAGATTTTACTCTGAGGCTATAGAAAGGACCTTTTGGGTCTCTTGCTTCTTCCTTTTCTGGTGCTCCCAGATCACACTGACTCAGTAAGTCAAGAGATGACTTGGTGCTTCCCAGCTGCGCAAACTCTCCCTTGGATCATCAAATCCAGCTTTGTTTTTTGGCCAGGTGTGTCATCACTGAAAAGATAGCTGATGATGGATGCACCTGAATAGGACCCATAGACGAAAGCAGCATGAACTCTGTAAGGCCAAAAAGAAGCAAAAAGTCAGCAGACCGGAGTGCACATGGGAAATAGAACTGTGTGGTAATGAGGTGCTGTTTTACCTCTCTCATTATATCAGTACTATACATGAGTGATTTGAAGGGCAAGCTGAACTTCCTAGCTCAATGTACACACAATAACAGACATTCCTTCATATATCATATACTCTTCCTTTGGGTGGGTGGATCTAGGAAAAGGAACCCTGAAATTTCTACTTGCTACAGGCACTTGTGGCATGAAGACAATGCACTTATATTTTGTGTAGTGTTTTTCTTGTAAACTGCATCCAGACTTGATATGTAAGATTAAATAATAGCAAAGGGTGAAAAATCAAGAGGGAGGGGTGCAGAGCTATTTATAGTAATGGTATCTGAAATGAGATGGAGAGTTGATAAGGCACAAAGAAATAAAACCACATGCTTGGAGGTTTACAAGAGCCTGCAAAACCATACAAAAAACAGCCAATGCCAAAGACAGTTCAGCAAATGCAAGAGGGAGAAACCATACTCCAGTAGAGGTGTGATGCAGGCAGGTGCCTTCCCACTGAAGTGCAGAGGTCTTACACAACAAAGGCTGCTTCTTATGCCTCCAGACAACCTGGATTGCCTCCTCAAAGATGTAGAGGCATATTGGAGTGTACAACTTGGCACATTATTATGTTAACTACAAAGATAAAGTCCCGTGTCCCCCTCCCCTTCCCCCCCCCCCCACACCATTTGACGGCAAATAGGTGGCAGGAAAGAGGATAAATTTGATGGCAAGGGAGTTAGGGGCAGGAAAAAGAGGCTGTGTTCAACCTTCTGTACAAATCAAAGGAAAACATCCCAGAGTTCAGCGTTGCTGGATCAAGCCCAGAAGGAGCAAAGGCTGCTGTTTCAGAAAGATACAAACCCAACAGAAAGCAAATCCTCCCTGCTTATGAATGATATGTTTCAAGGGTAATTAATTGATACGTTTTTACTCTAGAATGTGCAGAATCATAGAAAATTAGGGTTGGAAGGCACCTCAGGAGGACATGTAGTCCACCCCCTGCTCAAAGCAGGACCAGCCCCAACTAGATCATCCCAGCCAAGGGTCTGTGTAGCTGGAATTTAAAAACCTCCAAGGATGGAGATTCCACAATTTCTCTGGGTAATGTGTTCCAGTGCTTTACTACCCTCCTTGTGAGGAGGTTTTTCCTAACATCTAACTGAAACATACCTTGCTGCAACCTGAGACCATTGCTTCTTGTTCTGTCATCTGCCACCACTGAGAACAGTTTAGCTCCGTTCTCTTTGGAGGAACCACTGTTCATGTAGTTGAAGGCTGCCATTTAATCTCCCTTCAGCCTTCTCTTTTCCAGACTAAATAAAACTAGTTCCTTCAGCCTCTCCTCAGAAGTCATGTGCCCCCATCCCCTGACCATTTTTGTTGCCCTCTGCTGGACTCTCCAGTTTGTCCACCTCTTTTCTGTAGTGGGGGCCCAAAACTGGACCCAGTATTCCAGATGTGACCTCCTGAACAGTGCCGACCTTCCTCAATCTGCTGGCAACACTCTCAGCACACTGTCTGCTCCTATTCAGCTAATTGTCCACTGTAGCCCCCAGGTCTTTTTCTGCAGAGGTGCTGCTTAGACAGTCAGTCCCCAACCTGTAACAATCCTCAGTTACTTATAGATGGTGACTCTGGGGGATGCCAGATAGAACCAGGTTTGTGATAAAATCAAGAATAATACTTAGCTTTACTAGAAAGTGTAAGACTCCTGGAGAGTGAGGAACCCCTTGATGTATCCTCAGAACAGGTCAGCTTCCCAACACAGCCCAATGCAATTGAAACTCGGCAAGTTTCAGGTTGGAAGGTGGAATTCACCTGTGTGAAATGTATTCGAGTCTCTTGAATCCTTAGTCTGATTTGCAAGTGACACCTTTTTTCTGGGTGTGTGATAGATATACACGTGGGAACTGAAAGTATTAAGGTTACTGACAAAATAGTTACATTCTACCAAACACAGATACACTGTTTCCAGAAATCCAATCTGCTTTGGCTGTGCTAAGTAAAATCATTATGACTACCACCAGAGGGCACTCATGAACCTAAGTGCACTGCACTACTTTGTGTAGAGCAAAATGGATTTTTTCAAGAGGGAGTTTGCTGGGTAAAGGTTGTTTTTTTATAGTGAACTGTGTAACAGTTTGTAAGTCTTTAGGGGAAAATAAACTTTTGCACTGCTGAACACTTGCAAAACATGGCAGGTCCATATGCAGTACACAGGGTGTAATGATATGCGTATGTTTCATTTTGAGTATTGCCTTATTCATCCTGGGTTTAAATAATTCTGAAGCTTACAGACAGGATCCTGTATACAGCTATCTGATCCCTCTGAAAAACTGATTTCAGCAGAAACCCAGATAGGGAGTTTTATGCAGATTTCCCCTTGGAGAGATAAAAAGAGAATTCATGCTGTCATCCCATTTCCCAACTGAAACTGCTAATGCTGGAGCCCTCAAGTCCAAGGTCATGGTCAATTTTCATCCTTCTTTAAATAAGCATGAGGTGCCTGAGCTGCCTAATGCTCCAACTGGCATAAATCAGCACAGTTAAGTTGGGATAACATAGGTTCAAGTAAGGTGAGAATCAGGTCCAAGGTTTGATTTTGCATAGCAAACTGGATATGCACCATTAACTGATGGTCACTATCACCTCATTTCTTTCCTTGCATGTGCAAGATCTGGAAGTCCAACTGAGCTGGCAGAGATAAAGTAAATACAGGTTGGCTTGTTACCCTATACCCTTTAGTGGCTTTAGAGTTTTGCTAATAATCAGTGTGTCTGCACTGTTGAAGGGAGCAGCATGGCCTAGCTATCATGATACTGTTTTCTAAGCCCTGCCACTCAGTTGCTGCATGACCTCGAGCAAACTATTTAATGCTGTCTTATGCCTCAATTCCCCTATCTGCAAACTGGGATAATAATAGTGATGTGACAGCTGTGCTGCTTGGTTTGGTACACTAATGCCTGTCAATGGACTGTACTCCTTGGGCAGAAGGTGCCATGCAAGTGCTAAGAATGATTATTATGTTGTTAAAGTAGGCCTTGCCACTTATGTTTCTGGCTTACAGAATTGTAAATAAGTACCGTTTAAGGTGATATTTGAAAATCATAATCACTTTTTATTTCCCTGCCAAGACTTTAGTTTGGGGTTCTGTGTTTTCAGCAGTAATCATTGGCAACCTAAGTACTGTCCAAGTTAAGGAACACAGTGTTTTGCCTTGTAGCCATTGAGACCTGTATGGCAGAGGAAATGCAGAACATGACTTCAGATGTCCAAGTCTTGCAGTGTTCTTCAGCAGTGGCAGCCATGTGCTCTGGGTTGATCTGGTAGCCTTGGTATGGGTGTTTTCTCCCCCTCCGAGGATGGGTTATAAGTTCTTGGGTTGCTGCCTTGCTTTGTGGCTATGATGGGAAAGCTTTATGGGCAGGAAGGTTCAGATGCCATTCTAGGCAGATGTTTGCTGAAGAGACCTGCTTTTTCTTTTCAATACTCCTGATATTTTTAATAGCCCAGCAGGATAACTAGAGTGGGATGAGAGGAGCATCAGCCCTGGGCAATGACTCAAAGGGGGCACTATTATTCCCTCTTCATGCCCCACCCCCCAGGAGTCTTTTCCATGGCGGGGGCAGCCCCCGCCCAGGCTTTGCCATGGGAGACACAGCTCTGTGCTTAGAAGGGTATAAGGGGGGAGGGACTAAGTTGGGGGCAGGGGGAGGGAACAGAGCATCAGGAGTGGCCCTGGGGAGTTTGCGCTAGCTGGGCTGCAGCACCAGTATACCAAGCTCGTCCCTCAGCTACTGCAGCCAAGTTCTTGCTGCTACCATAGGGTCAGTAGTACCTGCCACCAGAGCATAGGGAGGAGGGGCAGGTAAGATTCTACTCCCCTTCCCCCACTTCCCTCTCTAGCAGTCAGCATAATTCCCACCCCACACCTCTGTCTTGGTCACTGAAATATCTTGCTATGCCTCTGCCAAGGCCATTGTGCACTGAGGACAGAATTCAGTTTCCTTTTATGTGCCCAAATAGCAGGTTTCCAGCTGTGCGAGTGGTGTTTTTGGCACTTAGACACAGTTAATGATTCTGTTATTCATACAGTTTGAATGTGTAGGCATCCATGTGACTACTCAGCATGTGCAGTGAGCTGCGTGCTGGCCAGGTAGGTGTGTGGTTCTGTACATGTGCACCTGAGGACAAGTCCTAAAATACAATAAAGAGGATGGTTCACTTTCGTTAACTTCAGTAGGCTAATGGAAAGCCATTCACCCAGGGTTGTAGGAAACCCATATACTAGACCCCACTCACCCAGACTGGGTTTGAACTGCATTTCTCTAACATTTTAGTATAGTACTCTGCCCAATGCACTCCAGGTTAGGGCAGTGATTCTAACCTATCGTATCACAGCACCCAGTGTTGCTGCGAGATCCTTTTAAGAGGGTTTCACTGCCACTGCCACTAGGGACAGAGACGGAAGTGCAGCTCCTAGCTGTAACTCATGGAGCTTTGCAGGAAGTGCCATGAGTTACAGCTACCTGTGGGATCCAACAGAAGTTTGCTGTTGGGTCCCTGGGGTTGGGAAATGAGCTACAGTTTAGAGCAACTGTGTTTTTGCAGTTGCTCTCCCCTAGCAATGTCCTTCCAGCATCTCAGCCCCCCAGCACTGTTTTCAGAATGGATGAGGGGAAGGGAGCAGAGGGAGCTTGTTCTGGGGGTTTCCCCATCTGGTGCTGGAGAATGGTTCAGGGGGTTCCAATCCACCTCTCCCACCCTCCAGCTCCGGCTGTGCAACCCCCCAGAACAAACTACCTCCACTTCCTTCCCCCCTCCCATTCCAAATATGGCACATAGAGCAGGGCTCAGCTGCATCAGCCAAGCACTGCTCCTGGCTGCACTAACAGATGCCTGGCCCTCAGACTCTGCACCCTCTCTGGTGCCAGGAACCCCCACACTATTGTGGAACTCCTATGAGGCCTCCTCCAACCCCTACAGCCTCACCCGGTCCTCCAGCCTTACACAACTACAAAACAGAAAACTCACACTCCTGTGTTACAACATAAACTCCAAGCCAACTGGCTAACCATCAACCATATCCTTACCAGGGTTTCCTCCATCCAGTATCGTCAAGCAGACGCTGCTCAGGCCATCAGGCTTCTCTGCTCTGCTTACCCCAGCAGAGCTCCCTCTTCCTCAACTGCCAGACCGGAACTGACCTCCAGCTTTTATATAGGCCAGGCCCTGCCCCCTTCTGGTCAGCTGGCCAAACTGGTTGTCTCGGCAACCCACACCTGTGCTGCCCTGGTGACTGGCAGCTGAGCCTCCCTCTTCTCACCACTAGGGGTCTCTAATGGGTCACTTCCATTTTAGGCGCAGGGCACTTAAGTGCTCTGCAACAGTGCCTCAGATAAAAGTGCCCTGCCTTGTGTCTGTTTCCAGGAGACACAGTGAGATCATACTGTGAAATGGCTGTGGCAGGATGGGGTGCTTGCCCCTCTCAGCTCTGTCTGGTTGGGGGTGGCTGCCATGAGGCTGCTGCTGCTGCTGTCCCGTCTGAGAGCCCAGGCTGGTAACTCACTGCTGCAGACAGGATGCAGGAAGTACCACCCTTGACCCTACCACTTCCTGCATGCAGCAGTGCCCCCTGGGCTTTGTGCATTGAGGTAAAGGCACGGGGGGCATGTCTCCCTTCCACAGGCAAAAGGTGGGGGGGCTCTTCCTGTATCCACAGGGGGTTCCGCTAAATTCAGAAAAGTTTTGGAGGGGAACTTGAAGCTAAAAAGGTTGAGAGTCACTGGGTTAGGCATAACCTAGTTCCTTTAGCTGACTTTTTGAAGATGAGCCACCATGACTTGAATCTACTAGTTGCTGGAAGGGGATCACGGGGGACATTTTTGCCACATTGGGAGCAAGGATGCAAGCCACCCAGGGTCTGCTCTCTTACAGTGTAGCAAACATCTCACTGAGCTATAGACTTTCTAGCTTGCTTTCTTCCTTGTTGGTCCCACATATCTCCCTTTCTTGGCTGCCCAGAGGGCTACTGGCCTAGCCAGTACGCTGTTGGGCTAAAGCATGAAAAGTCTTGATCTTCCTTCTCTTCCTACCTGCCCACCCCCCCTTCCATCAGGGGGTTTTGCTGAATAGAATTTTGTGACTTGCATATGTGTATGTGTAGCTTCATATCTGCCCAGATGGTATGCCCTACTGCTCATGCTCAGTAGCTGTCTAAACAATGGCACATCCACACTGTACAGGTAATAGGATCACATACTATGCGTAAGTGCCCAAAATATCACTTACATGGCTGAAAAATTGCCTTTGGGAACATGAAGTGAAACAGGTTTCTGTCTGAGTCTTTGCATTGTTAAACAACTAGTACTTGGGATCAGGTCCCCATCTGCATCACTGGTTTCACACTAGATTGGGCTCTATCACGTGATCCCACATTTGCACACCCCCTGGTGTTGTGACTGGGAATTCCAAATAAGTTTTTGTTAATGGAGATGAAATAGAAAGCCATTGCTTCACATGTAGGGTCATTTTGTCACACTGTACACTTATTAGAGGGATCTAAAAGGCATCGCAAGAACCAAATAGGGACGGACAAAGGACATTTTCCAGCCTTACAGTCTATGAATCTATGAACCTCCTGTGAGTATCCTTTTAAAGGAGTTCACTTCCCCCCTCCCTCTCCTGGTGCCCACTTTGCTTTTCAGAAGTCACAGGCCTCTTGCATCTTAAGCAATTTTCTCTGGTGTGGTGTTTAGACTGTCAGGAGAGACTTGGGAGTAGCACTAGCAATTTACTTTTCTCCATTAAAAAATGGAAAGCTGCTTAATGTAGGTAATAAAGTCCTTGGTGCTCCAGACCCTGGGGTCTATTAACTGCCAAGTTAAATCCAATCTGAAAAAGAAGAGAGTGAAGCACTCTTGAGCTTCTAATTTTGACTAAAAGAGGCCACATACTCCAAGTCATTTCACTCAAGGATTTATTAAGTGGGTTGAGCCAGAAGGCTATCTAGGTCCTTTCCACAGACCTGGGCAGTGCATGCACAGCTGATTACAAAACTGTCTTAACCCCTTCCGAATGGGCTGATAAAAAGTGGTAACAATTGCTCCATTATGTTCCCTGCAGATGTATAAGGTTGTGCTGTATGAGGGTCAGAAGCGGATATTTGGGTTCTGTGCTCTGCTCTGTGACTGACTTCCTGCATATCAAATCAGTGCATCTCTGCCTCAAGGTTTTCATCTGTAAAATGAAAACAACAATAATGTCTTTGCAGGTGCAGTTAATGTTTACATGGTATTTTGCTAGAAGGTAGTATCCCAGTGCAGAACATCATTAGTATAGTGTGTTTGCAATGATTCCCATGTAGAATTTGTTTGGTTTCTTATCTGTGTTATATAACATAATATAATATGAATAGTAGTGATTATTAGCCAGGGTGCTCTGGCTCTCAAGGGTGCTGTGAAATCTATTTAAGGGTGCCACGGGGGGCTGTGCAAACACCTACACACGATTCACAATATGAACCAAGGAATTTCAAAAAGGACGCCATACTGTCAAAAACATTCTAACCTGTTGTAGTTTCTCTGAGTTCTCTGTAACAAAAGACTATTGGTTTCTTTTTCCATAATCAAAACAGAAGTGAAAACTAACAAATGGGGGGTACCTTGAGTCTGAAAAGGCTGAGTATATACATTTGATAGATCTGGTGTATAGATTTGGAAAAACTAAGCTAAGCGCAAAGCCCTCAAAGCCATCATGCTTTTACCAGTACCCAAACTAGAGGTTCAACCCTTCTTACATCAAATGGTCATTGGTAATATATAAAAAATCCTCAAAGCTTTTACTGAGCTGAAACTGTCACTAAAAATAATATTTTGTCACTGCAAATAATGCCACATTTTATGAGACAAAGTTAAGTCCAAGGCCATGTTAGTCTTGTGAGAGGCTGAGGTAGCTGACACTGGCTGATGGTCACCAGGTTGGGTTGTTCACAGCCTTGGGTCACCTCACTCAGCTCCTCACAAGCCTTATAGATGTCCTTGGGAAGACCTGCCCTCTGAGTCACACGCATGGAGGGCCAAACTCAGCATGGTTTTAGCTAGTGTGTGGTATCCTGTAGCTAGGGGCCATAGGATGGATGCTGATCTATCCTGCTGAATAGTCCTGGTGCAGTGGGGTTTCTGTGCCAGGCACAGGTCTAGTTTTGTTCTCTTCCCACAGAAACCTTTAACACAATCTTTACATGGGGTCCAGAAGGAGGTCATCCCAGGCCCCAAAGGTTGCCCAGTGCTACATTCCTCTATAGGTATAATGGCAGTAGAAGAAATTCATTATGAGGCATTCCTTGGAGCAGTCTGAATATTGGGCTCACCTGACCCTTTCATTGGGAACTACAAGGACTCTACACTGGAGAGCTTTATGGGGATGTACTGCCTGGACCATGCATGTTGTCATGTGACCAGTATACAGTACTATACACAGTGCCCATGTGGTGGCATCGTTTAGCTTCCCCATATTAACAGTTGGTGAGTTTGACTGGGATTTGTTTTTTCAGAGAGGAATAGAATTCCCTAAGCCTGATTTGGTGTGTGGCCATCAGCAAGTCCTTTCTTGTCTTTTTTGTGAGTCTCAGTTTCCCCATCTGTACAGCTAACCTATCTGGAGAACATAGTGAAACCATGTCCTTAAAGTAATTTGAAAACGGAAAGAACAAAAAGAAATGCTGTGGATTCTTGCATGCTGTGCATGTGTGTGTGATATTAATAGGGTTTTTATACTTCTTTCTCATTCTGCTCTCTGGGATGGCCTTGGGAGATACATACCCTGATTTTCAGAGAGTCCCCCAAGACAGGCAGGGTACCAAACAGTCTTGCTTTGACAGACTTCAGTATGATGCAGATAGCATGACAGAAGGTGCTATGATCTGAACAAGCAGGCAACCTTGAGGAATCAGTTTTATTTCATTTTACAGGGACAAAGCTTCTGAAGATAAGAAACTTCTAATCTGTTTTCAAAGGACAGTGTGGGTGGCTGCTTCAAGGGAATAGGGCCCAATAGCTCATTTTTGCAGATAAGGATTGCAACTCCAGTATTCACCTAAAAGAGAGTTGAAACTCACTCACAGACAATAATTACACATTTAGTAATAAAATATTTTAAATTTTTGTTACAAATGGAGCTACACACTGCTGAACTCTAGGGAACCTAGCATCTCTTAGTTTTTGCCAGTTTATGAGAAACGGGCAAAAATTAAAGTTGAAACTAGAAGAAACCATCAACATTATAATAAAACAAAGGAAGTTATTATGTATTCTGGGCTTAGTCTCCTCCACAGTGTCAAGAAGACATAGAAACCACTCATTTTTAGAAAAAGAGCTGAGAAAAAAAAGGATAACCCCCACCAAGACTCATTGAATTCAAATTTTGCTATATGAACTTTTGCCTAATCAGTTTCATTTTTCTGAGCTATAACTATCAGCAGTTTCTGCTTCTTCTGCTTCTTCTGATCCTTCATTTTTTACCATCTTCATGGACTTTTGAAAACTGAAGATTTGCCCAGATTGAGAGAAGTTTCTCTACTCTTTCACATGTCATTTTATTTCTTAATTTGAAGCAACTATTTCCAAACATAGACCAGTTTCTTTCACATGCTGCAGAAGATGGTGGAATCTGAAGCGGGTGAGAAGCAAGAGGCATCAGAGGCTGTGTTGTGCAAAGGCCTTGCCACCATGTTGCAGTCCCAGACTGCATTCTTGGACCAAATACCTGAAGATGTTCTGTATTCTGTAACATTTGAAAGTACCTTTCCAGCATCAAGTCCTAAGTGTGTTGCTTGTTTTGTAATCCAGTCAAATGCAGTTAGCATCACTAACATTCTGCCTTTGAATTTTGAATCCAAGAGATTTGCAGCAGCATGAATTGATTGGCAACAAAATTCTTCCTATCTGTTAATAAAGTCTTTCACTTTACTTTCTTCTGTACTTGTAACTGGAGATACACTTAGATACTTAAAAACAGTTGATTTTATCTAGGCTATTTGGTAAGTAATGTCTGACAAAAGTGTACGGTCTCATTCAGATACAGTGATTGCTGAAGGAATTGGCTTTAGAATATTCAAGGAGTTCTGCAACTGCATCCAGAAGACATCCTCATCAAGTACAGTGTTCCATACACTTCTGGGTACTTTAAGATCCTCAGTTATTACTGTTTCTTGAAGAGCTTCTTTGTTTTCTAGTAAACTTTCAAATGAGATCACCACTCCACCCAATGTGGCTTTATTACAGAGTTTGTGTCACTATTTGATTCTTTGGATTCTTTTCTTCCTGCTTCTTAAAGACTGCAGCTACAATATGAGTAGCTTTTGCATGTTTTATAACTTCTTTTGCTTTTCTATAAATATTTTGCAGAGTGTCCAACTTCATGATATCATGAAGAAGCAAGTGTAGCCCATGGGATGCACATCCTATTGCAGTAATATGTGGATATTTATCCATTATGATCTCCCATGCTGCTTTCATGTTACTTGTATTGTCAGTCAGCAAAGCAAATACTTTACCACTCCCAATCTTCTGTAGGACTTCACATATTTTACTGCTGATATACTCTGTAGTATGCCTGTTCTCTCCTGTTGCAAGGTTTCCATAAAAAAACAGTTGAGGTGTTATAATCACAAAGTTTATGATTTCTTTTCCCTGCACACTTGTCCATCCATCTGTAAGTACTGCAAGACACAGTGCTTCGTTGATTTTTCCTTGCACAGATTGGAATTCAATTAGGAATCACATAGGTTATGCAAATATACTAATGCCGCTAAAATATAGTTTAATATACTGAATTCAGAGAAACTTATACTTCTTTATTGAAAGTTAAGAATTTACTTTTTTTCAGCACCTTTGTGCTGCTTCTGTATTTCAGTGGATCTCAGGATCACAGGACCAGGAGGAGGCAGGTTCCTTCCAACTCAGAAACCTTTAGACTTGCTCTGTCTCCTCTCCTCAGGCTTTTGAGCAAGCAGGGCAATACACTCCTTGTCTCTAATTTCTACAGGAATGAATAGATGCTGCTGCCAGTGTCCACTCCCAGTCCTTTGAGGCCTAGTCAGGAGGACAGGGGCAGATCCACCAACCTCTAGATCAAAAGTCAACAATAGAGGAAATCCACAAGCAAAGAAGGCACTGAATCCTTCCTTCTCTTGTGAAAATGGCAGTGCTTTGGGGGGGGGCAGAAATGTATCTCCCTCTTGCATTTGAAAGTTGTACTGTACTGATTGTCCTCAGTGTACAGGAATTGATCTGATACTGTTGATAGTCTTACATAAATGTCTTCCTATTACATAGTTATTAGAAAACAGCTTTGGGGAGTAAAGGGTAGCAGTATATGAACACCTTGTCTTAAACATTTTATGCAGCGTTCTAGAAGAAAACATTTTAAAAGAAATTTTTTAATTGTTCCAAAAATTTTCAATTTTTCGGAAAAAAACCAAAAACGTCCTTGGAAAAAAATGGAAAAAACCCTTTTCCCCTTAAATGTTTATGTTTTTTTTCTGGGCCTTCACATCTCTACTTTTAGGTGACCTACACTGGTTCAATAAATGAATGAAGTAGAAGTCATTGTCTGTAGATACTTGTACAATATTGGGCCAGCCATTTCCTGAAGACTGGTTAGAAAAGGTTGTGATCTTCAGCTGATTTTTCACAAACATGTTAAGAAACTTAACGTGCAGAAATGATTTGTGTAGACAAAGTTCCCCTGAGCTTTAATGTCCCAATGGCAAGAACAGTTGTTTAAACAGGTACAGAAAGCATTATCAGTTCTACTGAAGGTTAGGAAACTCACTTCCCAATTGTGTCCTGTTGCTCTTGCTAGTGAAAAAAAAAAGTCAAATCCATGTTTGTCAAAGTCAAATCCATTTTATTTTCAAAAGCAAAATGATGCCTCATGAAACTGCCAAAAGATGTTTGCATGTCAACTACAGAAGGAGGATGGGTGAGTGATGAAGTGGCAATTGTGCTGATTGAAAATTGTTGGTGCAAGTGCCTGAGATAATTTTTTAAATCCATGCAGCTGCCTTTTTTGGAGTCTACATGCACTTGAATCCAAGATGGCACCAAGGAAAAAAATAGATTTGGTACTAAACTATTTATTATTCCAGGAACCTTGACAGAATTCCTAAAGTCACTTAATACAGCCATTCATTGTGGTTCTAAAAATGTTGTCCACCAGAAATGAGAGGAATGCAGGAGGGGTGTATGTATAAAAAAGAGGTGGGGGAGAAATATAACGTACAGCTTTTGCAGACATCTGCACCTGTGTTCACAGTACCTGGAAGACTGTCAGGGAAAACTGTATGAAAAAAAGTTTCCAATGTAGTATGTGTGCTAAACTCATCTCAGAAGCTGCTGAAAACCTAAATCCAGCCACAAATGCTAACTGTGAATCAGATAAATGACGAAAGCATTGCAGCTCTTAATGCAAGTTGCTGTGTAAGTTTTGTAGTGACAGTAAAAACTTTGACTTTGATGGGAGTGAGTGAAATTTCAGGTTATACTGTTTTTAGAAGGCTGTATGCTTTTGTATCTATTTGTTAGGTAGATAAATTATAGTTTTTTGCAGGTTATCTAAGAATATGGGTTAGCTGAACATTTATTTACATAGAATGGTACTTTTAAAGGGGTGTGGATTAATTCAGAAGTGGATTGTACATGTGAAAACATGGTAGTAATTACACATTTGAATCTGAGGTGACTTAAGTGCCAACAGGTGATATTAAAATGCCATTTTTTTCGTGCATACAACACATCTCCAAATAAAATGTGCACCTTGGTTTTGGAAGGGAGAGTGTGGAAAATATGTAAATAGAGTGTTGTTTCTGCATCACAAGCCTCATTAGGATACTACCAGCAGTTCACTTGTTGCTTTGGGCACAAGCTAAATTGCTCGACTAATAGCTAGAGCTGTGGAGGGTTAACACAGGACTCTGCCCCTTCAGCTTGCTCAGACAGATGCAAATGGCAGCCATCTTGGCAGCTGCATAGCATGCACAGGGTGCTGATAGACATGCAGCTCCCTGCTGCAACTCGCTTCATGGGAAGACATTAGCTCTTAGGTCTGGGGAGTTGAGCTCCAGTTTGGAGTGTGTGTGCAGCCTCTCTGCCCTAGCCCTGCCTCTTCCCCCACCCCCAGCACTCACTCTGTTTTTAGGATGGGAGGTGGGAGAAGCGGGTGGACGGAGCTCAGGCTGGGGTTTGTCCAGCCTGCACTGGGGGTGGGGGGAGAGGGGGAGGCAGGTGGATTGGAGTCCCTCTCCTTGGGGAGGCTGCAATCCACATGCCCCACCCTCCAGAACAGGCTGGAAAAACCCCGCCCGAGCTCCTACCCTTCCCTCCTCCCGCTGCTATTCTGAAGAAAGTGCCAGGGATGGGACTCCCGGCAGGTACTGACAGAAGTTAATGAAGGCGCTTCGCTTCAGAGCACCTTCATCTGAACCCTCATGTAATGTGAGCTGAGATTGTCCTGTGTTCGGGCACTTTTAAGGCACTCTGTAGCTGTGCACTTTTGTCAGGGTATGGCTGCAGAGTGCTTCAGGGTGATGTAAAAATTACGGTTCGTTTCTTTGGAGGCTCATTGAATAATAATCCTTAGGCACACATTGTTGGTGAGACAAAAGGTATATATTTGCAAATAGGGTCAGAGAGAGAAGACAAAAGATCAAAACCCTCTGCCCCATGGCACAATCATTAGCAGGCTTTTATCC
>NW_017728914.1:1620852-1648133 GCF_001723895.1 Crocodylus porosus | reverse complement strand
CTAACAGCTATTGATAATGCATTTTTAATAATATTTCTAACAAGGGGGCCAATCGCATGATAAAACCTCATTTCTGTCAGTGCCCACAGTGTCTCCAGGAGTGCTCCTTTTCTAGCAAAAGATAGTTTCCCTGCTTTAAACATTGCCCAATTTTGGGGGTCAGATGTTATGGGGACTAAGGTACATGTTGTATTTGAGAAGATATCGTATGTCCATCATTAAATACGTGGGTAGTTCTAAGGCAGCAAAATAATTTAGTTCCTAGAAACATTATTTGGTGAATTTGGAGGTTTTGAAAAATAGCTCTGCATCTCTTAGGCGGAAAATCTGTATAGTGATACGCTTTGGTACTTTGAGGTCTAAGATAGACACATATCTTCCAGGAGGTGGGAGCATTAAATGAGCTTTTATTTGGAACAATTTTATATTAGATTTGTCTTTTATGGAGAGAATAGCACACTTAAGGGTAATTTACTGGCTGAAAAGTCTGAAGTAAAATCCTTATTCTAGAATTCTTATTTTTATGCTAAGGCTCAGTTCAAAGTAATTTTCTTTTCCCTTATATATAACACCAGACATGGGAAAATCTACTTGAAGGAAATCCTCTTCTACCTTGTAGCTTTACTCTGAGAATGTAGAGTTTTTCTCATTCATCTTGTTCTTTCTTCATTTTCCCCTTTTTTGATTTCTGTTTTTTCTAAGCTTTAAGATACTGTATTTTCTCACATTCAGCATGCCCTGGAATATAATATATGCACCTTGTCTTAGAAAGGCAGAATGAGAAAAAAAAGATCTTTTCTTGTAATAGTAACAGTAGCAGCTGTTTGGAAGCAAAGGCTGCTTGTTTTTGCTGCTCCCTATGAGTCCCAGGCTTTTTGTTTTGTTTTTTTTTACTTGTGCTTTACTTTTAATTTTACTTTCACTGTTGCTGATAACTGGAGGAAACTGTTCTTACCATATTTCTCACATATAATGCTCACTATAGCAGCTGGCTCTTGGTGAAAGTTGTGTCCTGTATGCAAGAAAATGTGGTAAAAAATATTACCCTGGAAACAAACAACCATGAAAAATGCAAACAAAACAAAACAACTAACCAACCAATCAGAAAAAAGTCAAACAAGCTGCAGATTTTCTTGTGGAAATGCTTCTTGTTGCTTTTTATTTATTTATTTATTTTCAACCCTTTCAGTCCTAGTTTGAAACCCCACAAGAAAACTGAGGAGGATTTTAACTAAAGAGGAAGTTTCCTTGAAATTCAGTATTTTAAAGGAAAATGTAGCCAGGAAATTGAAATAAAAAAATATTGAACTGCCATAATAATAGTATATGCACACATAGCCAATTTAATCTCTGGCATGATTCCAACAAAAACAGTGCAATTGTTTAAATGCCATCTAGTGAATGTTGTGGAGATATTATTAATTAATATAGAGAATTACTAACTGGATTTTGCTTTCCAAACTCCTTATTTAGAAATTGAGTTTTTTTGGAAGGGAAAATGAATTCTAGTGGATCACTAGAAATGAGTTGTAAAGTGTCTGCTTCTCCTTATGAACAGCACTCTGTGGCTAGGCACAGACATTCAAAAAGCCTGAGCCTGGATTAATTCACTCTTTGTAGGTTAGTCCAACCTGCAGAGCTTGAACTGATTTGGAGGTGGATAGACGTTCCTTTTAATGCAAGGGTGTTTCACAGATGAAGGTGATTGGTGTTAGAGGTTGCCAAGTAGGTGCAAATTGAACAAGGGTGCTCAAACCCACTGAGGTGGGGCAGTGACCATTTCAGCTATTCAGCCACATAATACAGGTGGCACTAGGAGGTAGAGCAGTGGATCTACTCTAGTAGTACAGTTGTACACTGAGATGTAGACAAGTGCATCAGAAATCTTTAATGAGCTGATATTTGTGCATCTATTGCTGTCTAGTTCAGTGGTTTCCAAAAACTTGGTAACCCTCAAAATTCCTTGCAGACCACCATGACCCTTTATTGTCAAACTTTTAATTAAAAAACTAGAACATGTGTGGGGTCTGGTGTAGTATGTGGATCACTTACTATAGCCTTACAGATCACCAGTGGTTCATAGACTGTGGTTTTGGAACCACAGCTCTAGTCTGTCTTGTACTTGTTGCTAGCTCCATATTTCGTATACACCTCCCCATGTGCTTTGTTCCCTTCAGGGTCTCAGTAGCCAGAGGAATGATTTCCCTGTTTGTTTTTTGATACCTCTCTTTTGTTAAACATGTGCCTCTCATCTTTCTCTGCCCACCTTCTTCTGCTGCTCTTTTTATCATTCTTTCCTCACCACATTTTCTACAAAGAGTTACAGATGAGGAGTTGATGAGCCACTTGTGGTTCAGGGGCTGTGGCCTCAGTATCACAGTGGGCTCTTCTAGAAGCACTAGAGGATTTTTCAGTAAGAATATCATTCTCCTTTCATTTCTAGAAGCTGCTTGGAGTGTTCCTTTCCTGTTTCCCCTGCAGCAGGGGTGGACCATACATGTCTGCCAGCAGCTGTTCATCTTTGCTTCCTTTCCAATGGGAAGACATTGGTCTCTGCAGAGATCCAGGTTGACTCTGAAACAGAGAGCTTTTCTGTCTGTGAAAGACACTATACTCAGAGGCCTAGGAAGTAGGTCTGTGAACCGTGAAGAGACTTCCCAGCTTTATCTCTTAGAGCACAATTGCTGCCAGTCAGAACTCTCTTTAGTCTCTCACTAAAGCGTGGGCAGCACTAGGACTGTGCTGCCCTGGGAAGCCTGGGGTTGTGAGCGCTAGTTGCCAAGGAAATGCCAAGCCAAATAGGAGCCTGCCTTCTCTGAAGATTGGCAGGGTGGGCCCTGGATTTATGACCCAAATACCTTGTTCCGGGCAGACCCAAACCCTCAGACCAACCAAAATTCTCCATTCATTATAAGACTAATTTTATTGATACACAGCGATAGGAGATGAGGATAATGCAAACAATTCTGTATCTGTCAGTCTAAGGGCTTTCATTAGAGGGAAGGCACATGAGGTCAGTACACAAGCTTCACTCTGAGGTTCTCTTTCTTGAATGTCAGATGTCAGCAGCCTGGAGTTCAGAGGCCAGGGCCCACCTTCCCCCAGTGGGGTCGGTGAGATGGGTGGGTGGTGTGCCCCCTGTCCATGGTGGCCTTGGGTTCCCTTCTTGGGGACCCTTTGCTGCTCTGAAATCCCTCCTTTTGTGTTCTTTTCTCCTCCTGATGAGTGCATTTCTGGCCATCGCTGATTGGTCTCTCAGTGGTCATCATACTATCCACATTCTATCCTGTCAGCATAATCCTTTGTTTCATAAGACCATCACATTCACACATCCTAATTTGGCTTTTACCAGTCTTCTTCTAATTTGGTCTGTTCCCTGAAACCGGAAGTCCTAAGGGCTCTGCAGCTGGGCACTGTGACCCGGTGCCACCTTATCTTATGTTATGGAACCGTGTAGTACATGGCTTCAATTTCCAGCCTGTGTATCTGCTCACTGTATCAGACACAGAAGGCCTTGAAGAAACTTTGTCACAGACAGGCTTTTCAGAAATCAGTTAGCCTTTGCTGTTGCCCTGGACCATTATTATAAGACAATATCTATTTTACCTACAAGCTGTTAAACATGTGCCTCTCATCTTTCTCTGCCCACCTTCTTCTGCTGCTCTTTTTATCATTCTCAAAACAAACCTCAAAATACCATTTTCTATCCATCAGGCAGTGCTTGTCAGAAAGTGGGTAGGTGGGGGGAGGAAGGGCTCCTCAGGTCAGGCCAGAATAGAAGGCACCTTTCACCTGGTCTCTCCCTCAAAGTGCATTTCTGTAGGGCAGCGCCACTCAGTTCTGACTGGTTTGGGAGCCACACAAGCAATCAGTGTTTACCAAAGGGTGACACTAACTTGCAGGTCCCCAAGAGAATTGTGCCAAACATACTCCAGTTCAAAAAGAAAAACTACAGTACATTAGATAACCTTTGCACGGTCCAGGAGAGGCATCACTGTGTTATTCATGATTGCATGAACAGTTTAGTCCCTGCACATAATAACTAAAACCTTTTAATAACATTTTCTTCAAAGAGCTGCAGGTGCTGAGTTGATGAGCCATTTGTAGTTCAGGAGCTATGGCTTGAGTATTACAATAGCCTCTTCTAGAAGTGTTAGGGGATTTCTGAGTGGGAGTACAGTTCTGTCATTTGTAGAAGTTGCCCAGAGCACTGACTCCTTCTGGGTTCTATCTCTGTTCAATTCTGGAGGGTTTTTCCACAAGGAAGGAATGATTTTTAGGTCAAGCAGCCAGTGAAGGTCATCAATATGAACCCCCAGAGCCTTGACCTCCTAAGCACAGGTCACAAAGAGTTAGACAGTTCCTTTCCCTGTTGGAACTGACTTATCTGCTATTGTTACATTCCCTTCTTCTCAGCAGATCCAATGGCCTTGGACCAAGCTGGCTATCAGCTGTCTGTAGGTCAGGTCCTAATCCACCTATGTCTATGAGATGCCTAAGGGGACTTTATTTTATCCTGCTCGGGTTCCTGAAAAAATTGTTAATGTGCCTGTTTTTGCAACATGCCATTTTCTTAGCTGCAACATTAAGTTATAAAAAGCAGTGACTATGAGGATGACCCACCCACCTTTCATGTTAATTATTTTTCAAGGAGTTGAGCAAGATGGAATAGAATCGCACTTACATGCCTAATAGAAGGATAGGTCAGGTTCCATCCCTTGTTACTAGAGTTGCCCATCACCTTGGAGTGTGCTCATTTATTAGGGGTACGTTTCTGGGAATCTCTGTAATTCTATCAGTGTGCTGCTTGTGTTACTTGTGCTTCTCTGTGGAGCTGTATCTCTTCCTTCTGCAAGTCCTCACCCCCAATGGAGCTATCTTACAGGACTCAGTTTCAATGGGGCTGGGTACACCCCCCCCCCCAAGCCCAGCAGGATATGCCAGGTTATTTAGCATTGATAGTCTAACACCCTCATATGCCTTGAGCTCTGTTCATGAGGGCAACAATAAAATGTAGTCAGACACAAGCACACAGTTTAACAGAGCACATCTGAGTCAGGCCGGACTATTCAGCATTGATAGGCTGACACCCTCATGTGCCTTGAACTCAGTTCATCCCTTATTTCAGCAAGACAATAATAAATGGAGGTAGACACATACACACACGCTAACAGAGTACATCTGAGCAGGCTGAGTCTGATCAGCACTTTCAGCTGATACCCTCATGCACCTCAAAACTCAGTAAATCACAATCTCTTGTCACAGTGGTCCTAGTAGTAATTCCCTTGATGAGCAGACTCCACTGTGGTTCTGGACATTACAGGGAACTTTGGCGTAGATAAAAGAAGCATTGCTGCAGAGCAAATGGGGAGGTCGAGGGGAAGGAAGTGTAGGTGAGGTTCAGAGAGACAGTATAGCCAGCTTGACCATAAAAGTTATTTATTGCCAGGTATATGAACTTATGATGATACCAGTAATAATAGCCATACAAGAGTGAGACAAATAAACAGTTACAATATTAGGTTTTTTGGGGAAGTCTAGCTTGAATTTGATTAGCAAAAGTCAGGTTTAGAAAGCTGTGCCTGGAGTAAGAGAATAAAAGTCAGGTTCCTGGAGTCAGAGAGAGAGGCAGAGAGAGAGTTGGGATCTCACCACTCAGCGAAGCTTGAACCAGTCGAGGTTCCCAGGTGTTGCTGGAGCTTGCAGACAGGCAGAGCCCTCTGCATGATCAATGAAGGGATTTCAGGCAGAAAAGCACCAGGACAGAAACTTGGGCTTGGGTAGGGGTTTTTGTAGAGAACTAAAAATGGCTGAAGGGAGAACACTAGGTTTGTTTAGGGGTAAGCAGTGGCTTATATGCTGGATAAAAGGAACTGATCATTCCTGGGTGTGGATGGCATTACTCTGAGGGAGTTCACAATACAAACAGGCAGATTCAGCGTTTTGGATACCAATAGAGGAGTAATTACTAGAATTGGTCTGATAAATGCTGAGCTGGGTGTGTGTAGATGTGGGTTGATTAGCCTTTGGAGCAAGGATTCCCCATCATGCAGTGCTCCCCTGCTTTTCTGATCCCAGACTTCAGTGCAGTCCTTGCCTTGGAATCTCTGTTCTCCATCCTGAATGCTAATGAAGGTGCAAGCCTGTCCCATCTCCCATTTAAATGACTTGTCATCTGGTGCCATCTCAGATGCAAATGAGACCAGGGGAGTTGCTTCACTCTTGTCACCCTTGTCTGGAGGGCTTCAGGTGCGTCTCTCATGGCATCTTTCTTGTTTTTTGTAAGTCCTTCCTCTAATCAGTTCTTGTTCGAGCAGAGGTAGGGAGCGGGAGAGTTGTTTGTGAGTCAGATGGGCTGTGTCCTGTGCCAGGGTTCCCCAAGAACACAGAGCTGAGAGGTAACACCCTTTTCCTATCCAAGGGGCAGGACCCATGTAACTGCCATCAGAATGAAATGGAAACACACCCTGGCCCTCAGTAAGAGTTGGAGCAGGTCCTTTGTGAATAGCAGAAAGACTGTAAATCTCTGGAGATCTCTAAGGCTGTAGCAACATGGTAAACTTACTGTGCATGTTAGCACCACCCTCAGGTGCATTGCACTGCTCCATAGAAACTGGAAGCAATGTACCTGCCCCAAATGGTGCCCCAGGAAGGTGGACTGATTCGCACTGCTGAGTGCTAGTGCCAGTGGCACTGGGCAAACACAGCTATTCTGCTTGTGACTTAGGAGGCAGCCTACTTGGGGTGTACAGCATACTATTACTGTTACTGGGCACAGTAAGTTTAAAATGTACACATGGCCTCCAGTGCCTAATCAGTAGAATTTAGGCTTTTAAATTTCTTGGGCTGAGATCCACATAAGTATTTAGACAACTAATTCCTGTTGGTCTTTAGGTGCCTAAAGACGTTTGTTGATCTGGGCCTTACATACTTTTGAAAATTTCACTCTAGCTCCCCTTCCAGTGCAGTAAGAGGCCACATAGGAGTACTGGAAGGAACAGCATACACTGACCTTAAAAATTACCTCAACTACTGGACTGAACACTGCTAACTTTAGTGGCCAGACATGAACTCCTTGAAACTATTGACTTTTCAAGGTCTGCACTGGCACCATAGTCTCCTTACTTTGTGTGTGGCAGGTTAGGGTGTTATGTCTTGTGGTTGTGTCACAAGGGTTGACTGTGTAGTTTTGCTCTTAGATTAGTCAAGGGACGTGTATAGGATGGTTTGGATAGGGATGAGTTTGTCTCAAGCCAGGGTTTGGACTAGATGACCTCTGGAAGTCCCTTCCAATCCTACTTTTCTATGATTCCTTTTCATACCCTGTTTGTGATCTGACTGGAATAACCAAGGAGAGGAGTTTCCATAACTCTATTGAAAACACATCTCCCGGAGCAGGGCAGCACTACAACAAACCCAGTTGTCTGAGTCTGAACTCACAGGATTACTGCCCACTGTGCATAGGAGGGAACTGTTTCCATGCGACTAGCATGGCCTTCTTTCCCCTGCCAGTCCCCTGCTAGCAGTCCATCTTTTAATCCTCCTTCTGGAACGCTCCCAGATTGTTTCTTCATCTCATTTCCATTTTCATATTTTCTCATAATAAATGGCCCCAGGCATCCCCAGTCTGTAGCATAGTGACGTTGCTTTTAAGTCAACCGTTCAGACAAATCCCTGCTACCAGAGAGATCAGCTGCCAAGGGCTTAGCTGCAGCTAGGAACTGGTATCAGGGAACAGCATGGCCTGGCAGACTGACCAAGGGGCTTTGAGCTGTGAACATTAAAAGTGTAACTGGGCAGGTAACCCAGCCTTCCTTTGTCCGTGTCCCCATTTTACATGGGTCAGAGCTATCTCCCACACATAGGGATGAGGCATAATTAGTAGGTGTTTACAAATGGGGATGAGTGATTCATCTCTTTCTTAAGCTATGGCCAGAATTTGGCTTCTGCGTAATTCACAGAGCGTGACAATTTCCTCTCGACCAGCACTCTCATTTCCTTTGGATACCTCTAGTGCCTTCCCACCTGGAGTCTGTGGTGCCGAAATGACAAGGCGAGAATTAGAATGGCAGAAAACAGCTGCTGGTGAAATAACGTGGACATTTTGTCTTCCTTGCTCTCAGCATGTGGGAGAGGTTGCTGGCCAGAAATAACGACAGTGAGGACCTCAGAGTGCCAGGGCATTCTCACAGAACACAGAAGTGTGGCATGTCAGAGAAGTCAGAAAGGGAGCCAAAGCCAGCAGGCAATGCCGAGGCACCCCCAACGCTGGCCTGACTAGGGCAGCTATAGTTTCAAATCTCCCCATGCCGAGTTGGTATGTATGCAAGGAAATATGCTTGCAGACGATATATCTGGATGGTAGCCTGTAGGTATGGTGCTGGTTCTTCCTCCCCAGATGCATCACCTTGCACTTGTCAGTGTTGAATCCCATCCTATTCTCATCCACCTGCCCTTGTAACCTGTCTAGGTCCGATTGCAGCCTATACCTTTCAACACAATCACAGTCATCCTGACAGTAATAGAGCTTACCACTTATATAGAGACTTACAGTGTCATGACCTGATGCATGCATGTGTATATGTTACCTGTGGGTGTTAGGTAACATATATTTTCCTTCAGTTTAAGTGATAAGGACGGGTACTTGGAGAGCCAGAGGATTTCAGTTGTGTCCCTGTATTACCATGAAGTTCTGAACGGCTCTACTGGTGATGACTGCAGTCCTTGGTGACTGCGAGTTCTTGCAACGTTTTCAGAGCACCGTACAAACATTTATGAATTAGTGAATGTAAATCAATGGCCACAGCTCAGAAACTCTGCATAGTAAATGACAGGTTGGCAGAATGTTATCGTATGAATTATTAGAAGGAAAGAGGAGCAGACTGAATGGAAAGAATGTGTTATATAAATAGTTATATTTCTATCAGAGCTTGAGGGATTGTCTCTCTCTAGCCCCTGGTGAATAGGAGACCCTTTTGCACTAGGGCTGGTCCAGTGCTAGTTTCCTCAGTTAGCAGAATGTGCCAGTTCCTCTGTTGCTGCTTGCAGTCTGCCCACACAGCAGCCAAATACAGCTTATGAGACTGATCAGAGCCCTTTGGGAAGCCCTCTAGTTGACAGAAATGATGTCAGTTCTGCTGATGCCTGGGCAAAGTGTCTGGACACATAAGACAATGCTGATGTAGTTTACACAGGTTTTGTAAATCAGTATACCAGATCTGGAGTATATGGACAGCCAGCTCCCGTTTGCAGGAAGAGTTATTACCCTTCTTGCCAGGAGGTGGCAGCAAGGGAGGGTCAAATAGACAACCCATGGTGCCTCTCTGTCCAGCCCGTTGGGCTACCAGCAGGCTAGGGAAGCAGAGAAAATGGCTAGGGGGCATGCCCTGCTGCAGAATTTGGGGCCCTTGGGGGCCCAGTGGAAATGGCCCCCAAAATTTCTGTCCAAATATGCAAATTAATCAGCCCACATAGAGAATACTAATCTGTTGGACCCTAAATCAAACAAACAAAATGGGCAATTTATCTACTAATTAAACAATGAAAGGTTACATAGTCTAAAGTTTTTCTTAGGCCCCCAAGCTTATTAGAGAACTAGCTAGATGTATCTATCACCGCTTTACTAGTCCCGTACAAAATCCCAATCTCAGCTAATTAAGGGTAGATTCAAAGTTGGAACTGAAATGAATTAACTGGTTTATTAATGACACAGGTAAGTAATAACAGGATATACAACTACAAGAACAACCAATGTAACTACACAACTACTATTTATACATTTATTTATTCAACCAGGAATCAATCAATGGGGAAGGCTTTTATTATACAGCAGCGATGCAGTGCCAGTCCTGTCAGCTTCTTCAGAAGGAAGAAACCCCCTTCTTTCCTCAGAAAGAAGTTCCCTTAGGAAGGGTAATACTCACCCAGACGATGTGAACTGCTACTTGTGTGCAGAGCACACTCGGGGAAAAGGTCTGGGCAGCCAACTCAGTCACAGCCTTACCCTGCAGAGATCAGTGGTGAGGGGCATCCATGAGGCCCAAGGTTTACTGCTGGTCCAGCTCCAGCTCCAGCTGCTTGCTCTCTCTCGCTTTCTTTATATCTGTCTGTGTATTTATCTATCTAGTTTCATAGTTGGTAGGGTCGGAAGGACCTGAGCAGATCATCAAGTCCGACCTCCTGCCACGGCAGGAAAAAATACTGGGGTCAGATGACCCCAGCAAGGTGTTCGTCTAGCCTCCTCTTAAAAACCCCCAAGGTAGGAGCCAGCACCACTTCTCTTGGAAGTTGGTTCCAGATCCTAGCTGCCCTGACAGTGAAGTAGTGCCTCCTGATATCTAGTCTGAATTTACCCTTTGCCAGCTTGTCACTCCTGGCAGTGCTTGAGGGAACAGGGACTCCCCCAATGCCTGCTGGTCCCCTCTGACTAGTTTGCAACAGGCCACTAGATCTCCCCTCAGCCTTCTCTTGTGGAGGCTGAACAGGTTCAGGTCCCTCAGCCTGTCCTTGTAGGGTCTGCCCTGCTGCCCCCTAATCATGCGAGTGGCCTCCCTCTGGACCCTCTCCATGTTGTCCACATCCCTCTTGAAGTGTGGTGCCCAGAACTGGACGCAGTACTCCAGCTGCAGCCTGACCAGTGTCACATAGAGGGGCAGTATCACCTCCTCAGACCTGCTCGAGATGCATGACAAGGTCTGGTTGGCCTTCCCGACTGCATCCCCACACTGCCGGCCCATGTTCATCTTGGGTCAATGATGACTCCAAGATCTTTTTCTGCCTCTGCACTGATGAGAATGGAGTTCCCCAGCCTGTAGGTGTGGTGCTGGTTCTTCCTTCCCAGGTGCATCACCTTGCACTTGTCAGTATTGAATCCCATCCTATTCTCATCCGCCTACCCCTGTAACCTGTCTAGGTCCAATTGCAGCCTATACCTCCTGTCTAGCATGCCCACATCCCCCCACATCTTAGTGTCGTCAGCAAATTTGAACAGGGTGCTATTTATCCCCTCGTTCAAGTCACTGATGAAGATGTTGAACAGTGTGGGCCCGAGGACCGAGCCTTGGGGGACCCCACTGCCCACGTCCCTCCAGGTTGAAAATGACCCATCCACCACCCTCTGGGTGCAGCCCTCCAGCCAGTTAGCGACCCATTTGACTGTGTAATATATACACACACACACACTGCGACAGCCAGGCAACAGCACCAAATAATGAAATAATTCTCATAAATAAATTAAGAGGCTGTGATACAGATGTTTACACAGTCCGGTGGGTGGCAAATTAGCAAAGGCAAAAACATTTGGATAATTGGACTCTCAAGTCACCTTTGAAAACAGCGATCCCTGAGATAAGGCTTGGGGGCCAGATCAGTTCACTCTTACCAGTTTCCCAGCAGGCTCCTTGTCAATTTTTAAATTAAGTTCAAGTTTTCCTGTGTTGAAAAGGCTTTAGAGGTTAAATCAGTGTTTAGGAGAATTAGCCAATCAATTAAGACCTATAACTCTCCAGATGGCATCAGCTTACAATGTGACTATAGAGTCAGCTAATTGTAGTTTTAAAACCCACATTGCCCATGAATTCTTTTGTGGACCAGTATTATTGAATTGCTTTTAAAAAGTGGAACATGGCCAAGAATGGTTTCAAACTCTTTTCCTCTTTCTTCCTTGTTTTTCAGCTGAACCCCAGCAACATTTTCTACTAAGTTTTCCTTTCTCCTTCAGTGACTTTTTTGTTTTGGTGGGGAGAGCGGGGAGAAGATGGGGAGTTGGGACACGTGACTATGGCTTACTAGGCATTTTTAGAAAGTTTGAACCATTTCCCACTGTCTTATCCTGAGAAGTACCTGCATGTTGGAGCACAGTGGATTCTGTGTCTGGGTCTGTGGATCCTTCTTTCTGTGGGGTGGCTTTTCTCACAGTAGAGAAGCACAGTCTTCAAGCAGTGATACAATCCCCATCTGTAAAATGGGCAAATAATACTTCACAAGCAGAGCTGCAAGGCTTAATTGAGGATCTGTGGATTTTCATAGGGCTCACTCTGAGCAGGGAGGATTTTAGAGCTGTGTTAGGCCAGCTAAGGGGGTCTGAAAATGAGTCTGGATTTGGCCACCCCAAGGGTGAAGTGTTGGTGTTGACACAGGGGCAGAGCTTGCACGTGATGCAAGGATCTGATGGCTAAGGCTATCTTAACTTACATGCTGCCCTGCCTTGGCATTGATGGGCGTTTGTAAATGACACTTCAATTTAGGGAGAATTAAACCCCCATGTCGTGTACAAATGCCTGATGAGATATGCTGCAACAGGAGTTGCAGAGGGCAAGGACTGACTTGGCCACACCTCATCCTCCCCCTTTGCTCCCCAGGCTGCCTCCTTCCACCTGCTTCACTATCCTGGGTATGTGCTCCATATCATATTTACGGTGGTGAAAAACTAGTGAAATTATGTATGTTCAGTACTGTGAGGGTGAGAGGGGTTATATGTTGAGGATCAATTTCCTTCTCACATGTTTGGGGGCCCAGATTTCAAAACCCTTGTTGTTAGGAGTATCCAGGACATGTCACAGCTCATTCCCTTTTTGGAATGTTAGCTGTCACAGTATATAAACTGGCACAGGAACAAATTGCCCTCTGGCCCTGCTGCTGCTGCTGATGGGTGGGTCAGTGCAGCATTCCTCTGCCACTCTAATACTAGGGTTGAGGCTGCACCTCTTGTAGGCATAACCTGGTGTTTTCCCTTTTTCTTTTACACAGAAAAAGCAAAGGATTTTGGGGTCATTGGCCAGAGACCTCACTGCAAAGAAGCAAATCAAGAACAATAAGTCATGGTGGAAAAATAGACCCCAGGATCTACATCTTCTGTAGCCAAAAAAGGTTGTTGCTAAGCACAGTGCTGACCAATGAGTTCCCTGACCACTGAGGCATGGACACAGACTGGGACCCTTAAACAGGAGGATGACTAGAGTGCCTAGTGCTTTGTGAGATTTTCAGTTTGGCCCATATCTGTTTCATGGGTGCTCATGAATGGACATGATCTCCCATAACAATGACAAATCATATATGCAAATTAGCAATGTTCATACCAGAATGAGGCCCAGAGACTGGAGGGCAAGTGATATAAAAGCAGGCTCTCTTCAGAAAGTTCTGGAGGCTGGCTCTGTCCACATGCTATGTAGCGGCTTCAGCAAGGTTGGGTGTTACATTCCAGAACCTCCCCACTGCAGTTCCTGGCCTCACAAACTAGGGAAAGACATTACACACAAACTGGTTTAAGTGATCAGAAACTGGTTTAAACCTGTAACAGAATATAAGTACAGTTCACATAAACCACCTTCAAAATGGCTGAAACTGGTTTAAGATGAACCTGGTTGAATGTAGTATCTGGCTTAACTGATTTGGGTCAAACTGGTTTATGGAACTTCTGTCCCAGGCCCCTTCCTGGTTTAAGTTAAATCAGAGTCCCCCAACATCCCAGATGCTTTGCAGCCCTGGGCTGTGCTGTCTGATCCAGAGAACAAGCTGGCTTTGAGCCAAAGCTCCAGGGGAGATACAGCAGGGTCTACCTGGCTTCCCTCACGGCTTGCTGCTCAAGCAGGGATTCCCCCACTCCCTCTCTCCCTCCCTCCCTTCTCCCACAGCCTGGACCCCATCCCCACAGACTGTAGGCATGTGGTATGCTAGGTTATGCTGAGAGGTGTCTGTGTGTGTGTCTCCAATTTTACTGGGACAGGACAAAAACAGACGGGACAAAGGCAGACAGAACAGGGCTTAGGGCTTTTTGGATCTAATTAGCAGGTCAGCTGGTAATGTCCCTTCATCTCTTTCTTGGAAAAAGCTGTTTAAGGAGAGCTTGAACTAATGAGAGAGGCTTTTGTTTTGTTGATGGGCTGCTAAACCTTGCTGGTTTGCAGACTTGTCAGGTTTGCAAACAGAATGAAGAAGCAGGGAGAGGGAGATTGAAAAGTTCAGCATCTTCAACAGATGCATGCATTGCAACCCCCACCCCTCCTTTTGCCTCAGAGTGCTAGCCCAGGGCTGGGGTCTGGCAACACTCCCACCCCTTGAGCAGCGAGTGGCAAAGAGCCTGGGATGGTGCAGGCCAGGGTGGGGGTTTACACCTGTCCCTAATCATAGCATCCTGCTGGGGCCTGCCCATGCCCGCCTCAGCTCAGCAGTGTACAATGGAAGAGAGGGCTGCTCTAGCATTCCCTTGCTTCTAGCCCGAGCCACTGTAGGCATGTGCCTGCATTTCTTCAGTCCAGAGGGAATGTCTGTATGATTGCAAACTGGTTCAACTTAGGCAGGTTAGACTAACCTGCAAAAATTGAATCAATTCAGGCTCAGACTTTTTGAATGTCTGTCCCTAGTCACAAAGGCCCTACTTGCTCCTGGTGCTGGTGTCCCCAACCCCCAGACTCTGATGTCTTGGGCACATCCAGACACCAAGTTCCCTGGTTGTCTAGTTTTCAGCTTGCCCTGGGTAGGCAGCAATGGCTCTATACATTGAGTTAGGCTTCAGAAAGTATTGGCTATCATATTCCTGTGTTGTGAGTTGCTTGTAAGGAGGGGTATTACTTTTACCACAGAACATGTCCTATGCTGGAAAAAGCTGACCTAGGGGACCAGAAATCCTGGCCTTGGGATTGCTCAGAAAATATTTAATTGGGCATGTGGTATGCTCCCACCCCAGAGACAGCAGGGGAGCTTAGCCCCTAGACTCTCCATGGTTGAGGATGTGCTGGAGGCCTGGCCATTTGCCCAGAAGCCCTAGCCTTCATGTTGATTCTTAGGCACCCTTTGGCCCTTTAACCACCTGCTTCATGCTCCACACTCCTTGTAAGTGTGAGAACTGGGGTGAAAGAGCAGGAAGGTATCTGCAGGGTGGTGAAGTATAAGGTGGATGAGTTCAGGCTGAGTTCAGTAGCTGTCAGCTGGCTGATACTATCACAAAGGAGAGTGGGAATGAAGTGAGCTGGGGAGATGGGGGAGTGGAAGTGGTGATTAGTGGGGAGGGTACTTGTCAAGAAGGGCAGATGAATGTAGGTGTGTGAGCCGGTGGGGGAAGCAGCAAGTGGGGACAGTGAAGGTACAACAGCTCCCATTGATTTTTTTTTTTTTTCCTCCTGAATCACAAGGGTGCCAGATAATCCTGTGTAGTCAGGGCAGAGCTGTCTGCTAAAAGCCAGATGTCTGCCTCCCCAGGGCTCAGGAATTCAGGGAGTCTCCTGCTGGTAGGCAGAATTTAATGGCCTGTCTGGCATGGCTCTTACAGGAATTTCTGTTCACAGCAGATACACTAACCTTTCCTCAGTATAAACAGGACGAGGAAGAAGAGGATCTGTGACTGTACACGTGTTGGTGATGTAAGAGGAGTGATTAGGGGGAATTAAAATTGGGTTATAATTTGGGACAAAAACCATATTAAAAGCTGACGGTGTATTCTGGGCAGGACTCAGTGGTAGCTAATGGCAGAAGCACTGATGTTTTCTTCTAGACATGGAGCCTCCAAGGACCCTGAGTTGTTAAAAGAAAGGGGATCATAAACCTGACTCCTGTGGTTAGGCTGCATGCTCCAGAGATATCAGGCTGCTATAATGAACAGCAGGGATGTTATTTGCAGGGAAGAATCCCATAACACCTTATCGATGTCTGAGTTTCATAGTGATTGAGATGGCATCATTAGGGTGCCATCTGGCTTGTGGACGTCTGAAAACATGGCCTTAGCAATACAGCTTTCAAGTTCAGGGAGATCTGAGGGTGATCTGGCAGGTCAGGAGGTATTTACAAAATTATACAGTGTTCCTGGTCTTGACTTAACAGTTGCCCTGGTTCACGATAGGGATGGCTGCATTTCAGGAGTGAATCAAAAGGTTCCTATGTACACGGCTGATGCAGCACTTTGAGACCCTTTGAGAAGACCAAGTCCTCTGTTATGTGGGAAGAGACTATGTCATAATTGTCTCTCAGATCTTGCTAGATGGGAGGCTTTCTACAGGAATTTTGGCCTTGAATAGCAAAGTATGTATCTAGCTCTGAACTTCCTCAAAATTCAGGGAATTTTGGATCTTAGGAGTTGAGATGGGATTATTATAGTGACAGAGTTTATCTGCTAAATACAGATTTGTTGGCAGACCCAAATTATTCCTGCACTGGTGAGGGATCCTGGAGTTCTGAGTTCATCCTGTCTTATTACTTTGTGTCAGTCTCATTCTAGTGTTGCCAGATCTTGTGATTTTATTGCAATTCTCACAATATTCAGTCTTTTTCTTAGAGTTCCAATTCTGGATTTCTATGGATACATGAGACTTCCAGCTTCTGCTTTAAAAATAGATTTCTAGCTCTCATGGTTGCAGAGGAAATAAAAAATCTCAATCCTCAAAAACCAGAAAGCAAATAAAAAGGAGCCAACATTCATACTTCCTTAAAACCACATGAATTTAAAGCCAATATCATCATTTTTGGTGCTTTGCAGATGATTTCAGAATGCTGTGGACTTGTGATGCTGAAAAAGAGAGAATTTCCTTGACAAACTGCATCACATCAAACCCATGATGATCCCAAAACAATATGAAATCATTCATGCAGGACGCCTTTCAGAAGATCATTAACAGAACAATTCCAGAGTAGAGTTAGTAGGATCTATGGCAGGACAGCTGGGAAAATCATGGCACCTCATACGACAGGGGTGGAAAAAATACAACCCGTGGGACAGATCTGGCCTGCAGAGGGTCTTTGTCCAGCCCATGGCAGGTCCCTGGCCCAGGCGCTGCCCATCTGTGGCACGTCCTGCCGCCCCTTGGGCACACGGTGCCACTGGGGTGGATCTGCAGCTGAACTACCTTTCTAGGTAGCCCAGGCAGTGGCGGGTCTTTCTGGCAGCTACCGCCACTGGCCCCAGCCCTGTGGTATCAGTGGGGACCTGTTTGCACAGCCCCGCCCCAGCCTGCCCCATGCCTGCTCCAGACTCATTTGTGCTGAGCAGTGGTGGCTCTGGGCAGAAATTGTTCCCCAGTGTGGGGGAAAAGTGGCCCTTCCCCCTTACTGTTGCCCAGCACTTCCTGTTACTGCCAGAGCCTGGAGCCATATTGGTGGCAGTTGAGAGCAGATGCAGGGCAGCCTGGTGTGGGCTCCAGGCAGCTGCAGCAGGAAACACCTGGCAGCAGTGAGGAGGAAGGGCCGCTTTCCCTCCCCACGCCAAGCAACAGTTTCTGCCCGGTGCTGCTGCTGCTTAGTGCAAGCAAGTCCAGAGCAGGCCCGAGTCAGGGCTATGTGTGCAGGTCCTCACTGGTACCGCAGGGTTGGGGCCAATGTCAGTGGCAGCCAGAAGGAGCCGCTGTTGCCTAGGCTGCCTAGAAAGGCGGTCCAGCTGCAGAACCGCCCCAGCCCCGCTGCGTGCCCAAGCGGCGGCAGGATGTGCCACGGGCAGGCAATATGGAGCAGGCGTGGGGTGGGCCGGCTCAGGGCTGTGCCCGTGGGTTCCTTCTGATCTACTTCTGCTGGAGTGAGTTCAGAGCAGGCATGGGGTGGGACTGGGGCTGTGTGCTGTGGCTGTTGCAGGGTGGGAGCAGGTGCTGACCAGCTCAGGGGTGTGTGCACAGGGGGCTCCCATGCACACCCCATCATACCCACAAGCCCTCCCCCACAAACCCCACAACCACACCCTCCCACACAGTCACACACCTCACAAACACTGCACCCACCCACACACTCCCCTGCACCCCTCTCCAGACACACCTTCCCACACACATACCTGTGCACCTCTGGGGGGAACCCTGCTCACTGCTACGCACGCACACCTCACAACATGCATGAATCCACCCCCCTAGTATACCCCACACCTCTCCCCCCCATACACACTCCCAGCCACTCTCACCTTCCATACACCCCACAAACCCCATACCCACCCACAAACAGCCTCCCACAAAACCCCCATACCCAACCACATCCACACATATTGCCACCCCCTCCCCCACACTCCTACAAAATACAAGAGTCTGACTTCATTTTCAGGTATTATATAATCACTTCTGTGTGCGCAATGCAAGCACACACAAATCAGGACAAAAATATATATTTAAAATACAGTTAAAATATGTTATTGTCAATGTTTGATTTTTAGAATATAATTTTTTTTATCGTTGCAAGATGGCAAACCCCCTTCCCAAAAGGAATATTTCTGGGGAAGGGGAGAGACTTCCAGTGGCAAAGGTCAGGAGTTAGGGGGATGGCCCTTCCAGTCCCAAGATAGTGACTGGGGGCAGGGTACCTTGTGGCTCTCGATAGCTCACTAAAACTCATGAAGTGGCCCCCCAGCCAAAATAATTGCCTGTCCCTGTTATAGGACTTACCTACCTCCTCTATTTCAGGTGCCATCCTATTTCTGCTGGGCTTAAAGCAGAGTAAGATGTACAAGGGCCAATTTGCTGCCTTCCTTGTTACATGGCTGCCTGAACTGTAAATTCATCCAAAGATTACCCATGAGCCTTTGCTGACACAGCAGTAAGAAAGGGAGAGAGGGTAGGAGAGTCAGAGGTGTCTAACTTTGGGAGCCTGGACATGTGACTGAGATGCTGAACCCTGTTGGGTCTGGCAGGAGAGACACAGGTGAGGCACAAGTGCCCATTTCATTGTGCAGTTTTGCATGGTTCCTTCCTCTCCTCACTACATGATGGAAAACATGGCAGTGGGATAATGAATGAGGAGTGAGTTCAGGCACCTCTGAGGGTCAGCTTTTGTTGGAGAGGGCGAGGTTAATGTGTATAGATAACAAGGCTCCCAGTTGTTATTGTTGCTGAATGGAAATCTTTCTCATTTCCCAGAGGGGCAGGGCTGTCAGAGTGTGGTGTCTGCAGCAGTGGGAGTTTGAGCAGGTTGTCTATATGGTTTTACTCCAGAACTCCTAGAACTGCTAGAATAATACTGGGTCACATGAAATGCAAACAGGAGTTTGCACAAAGCATGGTGTACCTCAAGGACAACAAACAGCAACAGCTCTTTCTTGGAGCAGCATGCTGCTGTTTGTGTTGTCTTCCCTAAACCTGATAGGAATATTCTGTTTTCACAGCATGGGGAAAGCTTGGCTCCTGTTTCTCCTGTCAGAGCCATTTATTGAGATTGAAGTGGTATCCTGCAATAGCAGCCAGCTCCAGAAACCACTGCAGTTTACAGTAGTTGTTGGCTGGCAAGTTGTGACATTACTGTGCAGTACTGAAGTATAAAAAATGAATGTCACATACAGTACTTTATCCCTTGACAGCATTCTACTGCTATAGTTAGTCCTCACCATGCTGTGATGGCATTTGCAAACACCAACAGATTTAGAGCAGCAGTCACCAGTCTTTTCTAGGTCATAACCCCATTTTCAGGCTTGCAGCTCAACTTCTGATCAGTTTGCCACTCACAGTTCCACTTCTGAATTCATTTACAGTAAGTGAATTTTTGTGGGACCCAGCCCCCTCCGACCCTTCACTCATAAATGCAGTGACCCAAATGGGAGCTGCTGATTTAGGAAGATACTTTTTTACAGCAGGTTGGCTAGGACTTGAACCTGTGACTGCACCCACAAAATAAGAAACTATTCTACAAGTTCCTACATGTCTACTTTGTGGGGGAGTGGCCAAAACTGCCTGGGAACTTCTTTCTTTTCATCCTCCAGTAGGGTTTAGGGAGACAACCAGCCCCCATACCACTTAGAGGGAACTCCTCTCTCCTGGCATAAGTATGGTGGAACCTGACAATGGCTGGACATGAGCACTGTCATCCGTGGGCACTACTGATGAAGGTGCTGAAGCTAAGAGCAGGAGCATATGGGTTTTGAATGTGTTAGGAGAGGAGTAAGAGTGCTGGCAGAACTTGAGATAGGGCTTTGGTGGTTGGAGCTTATAAGGAGGCAGAGGCACTGTAGCTGGCGGGGGTGGGGGGTGGATATAAGAACCCTAGAATTCAACAGGAATAATGTGTGATTTCTAAGAGGGCTCATGTGATGAATTTGCAAGTCCTAATGCTCCACATTACAGCTGTGAGATAATCTTAGGACTAAGAGGCTTACCTTTGAAAGAACTGCATTGAAAGCTTGGCTTTTAAATGGAACTGGGTTTGTGAAGTGCTTGATGAGGTGGAACCTGTACAAAGATAGTCTCTGCTAACTACTGCATTTTTCAGCCTAGTTTGATAAAGACAGTCCCCTGTGTTATCTCTTTTGGAGGACTTATGGCATAGAGCAGGTCTGCAGCTGGTCTATCTGAGTGTTCTTAGGTTGCAAGTGGACTAAAAAAGTTTAGTAGAGTGAAAAACCACTGCATTGCCTGTAGTATTATAACTCGAGTACAGCGTGGTCCAATTTTCCTCAGGCTGTCCCAAAATCTTTTCCATTAGCCAGGGACTGTGTGTGAAGAATTCCACAATGACAGGAAAGGATGGGGAAGAATCAAAATGAGCCATCAAATGGAAACTGTCTTACAAATCTTACTGTAGGGTCACTAGTGAGAATGCATAATAACCTTAAAGGCCTTTCCCTTCCAGCTCACTGTTCCCCTAGTAGATTTGACATTTGCTTAAATATTCCACACATTCAGATTTTATTGCTGAAGTGCTTTTAATTTTGCTTCCCAGATGTTTTTTAGAAAGTACTGTGAGAAAGGTAGTTTCTAAATTCCTAGCACCTGTGCACATGTGTGTGTGTTTGTGTGTGCAGGCGCGCGCGCACACACACACACACTCGCACACACACACACACACACACACACACACACTCACTCACTCACTCACTGTCCCACCAGTCAAGCAGAGGAGATCCCCTTTGTAAAAACAAAATAGCAAGGAAAGTACCATGCATGCGTGGGGAGGTGTTTATGAAAGATAGTAGAGCCTGAATGTAGGATCAGAGTGGGGGTGGGATGACGTGCTGTGAGTAGAGAAATACATGCAAAGCAAAAATACATTATACAAAACACAAATTATCATCATTATACACAATTATGTGGATTGGTTTCAATTGCTGCTTCTTGTCCTTGGTACAGGTCTGGGAGATAGGATATTTAAAGAATAGGCTCACTAGGGCCACAAGGGAACACAGTGCCTGTTATGATGGAGCTTTCTTCCTGAGTAGACGTTGCTTTCCTGTGATTCCCTGTGATCCAAGGGGAGCCACATGGCTGCTTTTCTTGTGCTCTGCACCAGCTTACTGACAACTCAGGCTAGAGATGCAAGCGCAGTGTTTGGAAGCTAGTGCAGGCTTCTGAAGCTCTGTGGCAGCCTAATCAACCCTTAGGGGAGTAAGGAGAGGGTGAAGCCCTGTCTTGGTGGCCTCTGCAGGAAGCTATATCCAACCCCTTGAGCTAGAAGGAAGATCCTGGCTACTGAAATGTAAGGTTGATACTATGAGAGAATAGGGAAAAGGAGTCTTCATGGGTGTCTCAGGGGGACAGTGGCTTGTCATGGTCTGCAGTGTAGACTGCTGAAGACGTGCTGAAGGACAAATAGGGATGTCCTGTCCTATCTATGAGTAAGGAGAAGGCAACTATGAGTACTGCCAGTGCTACCTTTGTTCCAGGCCTAAATATGAAACCCAGTTTGGAAGGGTCCAGGCTGGTGGAGGTGTCTAGCTGTGTTTGGAGTTTGTTTTTAACTAGTTTCTTGATTATCTTACATAAAAGAGGAAGTCTGAAACCAGGTAGGAGTTTGCAAGACCTGCTGAATCCAGAAATGTTTTTTTTGGTAACTGACTGAGCTATGGTTTGTTTAGAGTGAGTTGTAGGTTCTCCTCTTCAGCTGTGGTACTTGAGCACTTTTCACAAACTAATAATGGGCATGTGTGGGAGTTTCATGCCATGTGTTGGAGTCCCTTCAGCACCAGTAGAACGTCTTTCTGTGCTAATGTGCCAAGTGAACATCTGTTCTTATCTTGGTTTACAGTTAAAATAATAGAATCATAGAAAATTAGGGACCTCAGGAGGTCATCTAGTCCAACCCTCTGCTCAAAGCAGGACCACCCTCAACTAGATCACCTCAGCAAAGGCTTTGTCTAGCTGGATCTTCAAAACCTCCAAGGGTAGAGACTTCACAACTTCTCTGGATAACCTATTCCAGTGCTTTACTACCCTCCTAGTGAGAAAGTTTTTACTAAGATCTAACAGTTCAATTCTACCCTAAATTTTTCTTGCTGCAACTTGAGACAATTGCTTCTTGTTCTGTCATCTGCCACACTGAAAACCATTCTAGCTCCATCTTTTTTGTAACCTCTCTTCATATAGTTGAAGACTGCTATTTAAATCCCCCCTCAGCCTTCTCTTCTCCAGACCAAATAAGCCCAGTTCCCTCAGCCTCTCAGTTATGTGCCATAGTCCCATAACCATTTTTGTTGCTGTCTGCTGGACCCTGTCCAATTTGTCCACATCCTTTCTGTTGTGGGAGGATCATTTTCCTCAATTGGCTGGAAGCACTCCTATTAGTGCAGTCCAGTATACTGTTAGCCTTCTTGGCAACAAGGGCACATTGTTGGCTCATATCCATCTTATTGTCCACCATGACCCCCAAGTCCTTTTCTGCAGAGCTGCTGGTTAGCCAATTGGTCCCCAGCCTGTACCAGTGCATGGGATTGTTCTGTCCTAAGTACAGGACCAGCACTTGTTCTTATTCTCATGAGATTTCTTTTGGTTCAGTCCTCCAATCTGTCTAGGTCTCTCTGAATCCTAGCTGTACCCTCCATCATATCTACTATTCTTCTCAGCTTGGTGTCATCCACAAACTTGCTGAGAGTGTATTCCATCTCATCTTCCAGGTCATTGATAAAAATATTGAACAAAACTGGCCCCAGGACTGACCCCTGTTGCTGTCCTCAAGAAGGGGTACCATCGATGGGGGTTTCCTTCTCTGCAGATGATGAGTCCGGTTACTTGTAATGTATAGATGGTTTTTGGAGCAGTATTAAAGCCCAAATTGACAGAACAATTTATTGATGTATAAATGGCCAGATCTTGAATATTTGTTCTGATTTTGCTGTTGAATAAGGCTGTGACTCATGCATTAAAAATCTTTTGTCTGTGTATTGACTTCTCAGTTGTCCTTGTGTTAGAGGAGAGGACAGGTAAGTGAGGACTATGTGGCCTTTTGCATTTTATGTACTTTTTAAAAGTGTATTACTTGATTTGGGTTGATGGTATCAGGTATAAAGGAAGCACAATAATACAGGAATTTAAGATACTTACAGTAGTCATTCCCACCCCAAGCCTTTGCTCTCTCCTTGCTAAATAACCCATGAACAGTCTCTTTGTCAAACCTCTAGAGTAGCTCAGTGTGTAGTACAAAATGAAGATTACTCTGTAATTATCATTAATTTTCTGAGTTGCTATGGAGGGTAAATTTTACAGCCTCCCTGAAAGCCACCCAACTTACTATACAAAACACAGCATGGCTAGGGCATGCCAGCAACAAAGCCTCAGCTGGGTTCAGTAATTGGGCATGATATAGTAGAAGTCCCAAAGGTGACCAGAAATCTGAGTTTCACCAGGCTGCTATTTCCTACGTCCAGTGCTCTTTTGAGTATACTTTAGAAGCCATGTGGCTGTTGGCACTGGATTTATGATGCAGATACCGTGTTCCGGGTGGACACAAGCCCTCAGACTGGCCACAACTTCTTCCATCCAATAATAGGCACATTTCATTGATACACAGTGACAGCAGATACAAATAATGCAGGCAAAGCAAACAAAATAACCCTCCCAATTCTATATCTACCAGTCCTATGGTTCACAGAGGGAAGTTATGTCTGGCCAGTACACAAGCTTCACCCTGTGGGGCTTTCTTGAATGTCAGCAGTCAGCAGCCTGGAGGCCTCTCCACCCACAGTGGGGTGGGTGAGATGGGCTGGTGGTGTGTCCTCTGTCCATGGTGGCCTCATCTTCCCCCCTCAGGGACCATTTACTGCTCTTAAATCCCTCCTTTTTAATTCTTTCTCTCCTCTGATGACTCCTCATCTCTGGGTACCATTGACTGGTTTCCTTGTGGTCATCATACTGTCCATATTCTATTCTATCAGCATAATCCTTTATTTCCCAAACCCATCACATGCACACATATTAATTTGATCATTTACCAGTGTCTTAATGTGGGCATTCCTTGGCCTCCTAATTTGGTTCATCCACCAAAACTGGAAATCCCAAGGGCTCTGCAGTTGGTCACTATGACCTGGCTCCAACGCAGTTCCTTATCACTCTTATGGGTAAACTGTTCATGATTTTAATTTCCCAGCCTGTGTGTCTTCTGGTTTCAGACACAGTGGGCCTTGAAGGAAACTTTGTCACAAGCAGGCTTTTAGAAACCAGTTAACTCTTGCCATTCCCCTGGACCCTTGTCCTAATACAGTATCTACTTTACCTACAAGCCAGTTCCTGAAAAGCAAACCTCTAAATATCATTTTCTAGCCATCAGTGGCCACTCACAAAGGGTAGTGGAGAGTATGCACAGTGAAGTAGCCAGAGATCTGCTCACATCAGATTTTCCAAATGAAAGAGGGAATGCCCAGCCACATGGAATGCAAAACAATGGATATCTCATCATAAAGACTGTGCTAGAATAGGGGTGTTCAACCTCTGGCCTGTGGGCCAAATACAGTCCACAGAGTCTTGGAATCTAGCCTGCAGGGCTCCCCATGGGTTGGGAAATTTGCCAGTGGGGAAGCAGTGGCAGTGCTTTCACACTTGCCTGCTGCCAAAATTCCAAGCCCCATAGGGTGGGTCTGAGCTGGTCCACAAGTCCCCTTCCCTCCTGGCCCCTGAGTTGGGGCCAGGGTGTGCCGCCTCCTCCCCCAGCCCTATGGGGCTGAGCCACGGCCCCTCCTCTCTCCCCAGCCAGGTTGGGGCTGGGCCATTCCCCCTTTCTTCTGCAGGGCCAGACCACCATTTCCACCTGTGCAGTTGGTTTAGGGCCAGGCCACTTCCCCATCTCCCTGTCCATGTGGCTGGGCTATGCCTGCTTCCCTCTGCCTGGCCAGGTTGGGGCGTGCCACTCCCCCTCCCCCTCCCCCTCCCCCTGTGAGGTTGGATGGTGGCTAGATCCACAGCAGGACTGGTCTGGTGCTGGGTTGCTCCTTTTCCCACTTTGCAGCCAAATGGGGCCTCCCCAGATCCAGCCTGAGGCGGGATCAGGCACTGCCCATCTGGCCTGCCAGTCAAAAAGATTGAGTACCACCTAGTGTGCTAGAAGATGATGGAAAGCAAAGTGAAAGTGCTTTTATGCCATGTAGCCCTTGATGTAGTCCACACAAGGACTGCAGTGGGATTCAGGATGTTATGGAATGTGAACAGCATCAGCCAAGACTTTGGAATAGTTATGAGCAGGGATCTGGGTTTTCCGTTTCCTATGGAAAAATGGAGAAAAACATGAATTTTGCCCTTTACCAGAGGAGAATTCAGATTTCTCATTTTACCAGAGATTTTGGTAAAACCTGCAGATTTTGCAGTTGTGCAAAGAACTCTCTGCAGGCTGGCAGAGTTCCAGCCTGGAAGGAGCTGGGAGGGAGCGGGAGGAGGGCGGTCAGGCAGGGGACACCATGTGCATGTGCATGTGCATGTACATGTACATGGCTGCCAGGCAGTCTGGAGAACAGCCAAGGTAGGCAGGTCATGGTGGGAGATTGACGACCCCATAGGGAGGGAGGGAGTTGGGCAGGGCTGGGGCTGCTGCCCAGCTGGGCAGTGTGTGGGGCTTGGAGCAGTGGGCAGCCAAATGGCCCCAGTGGGGAGTAGGATGGGGCCATGGGTGGCTTGGCTGGGGGGCGAGGAAAAGAGGCTGGCTTCCTGCCACTGTGCACACTCCCAGGGGGCAGGGGGGACCTGTGCCCCCCAGATCTGTGCAAAGGGTGTGGGCAGGTGCACACAGCGGGCTCAGGCTTCCACTCTGCTGCCCTCTCCTGGGGCCTCTGTAACCCAGTGGGTGCAACCTGGCACAGCTGGGCCATGTGGAAATCCTTGCATGGCTCCGCTGTGCCGTGCAGTGCTGGGTCACACCTGCTGGGCTGTGGAGGCCCCAGGGGAAGGCATCGGTGTGAGCCCAGGTCTGCAGCAGGAAACCCACCCTGCTCATGCCCTGCCCACAGATCTGGGGGAGATCCCAAGGGAGGTCCGCCCTGCCCCGCTGGGAGTGTGCACAGCAGTGGGGAGCCAGCCCCACCACTCAAGCCTGCAGCAGGCAACCAGCAGCCAGCTAGGTGCAGGGGTTGTGGACCCGGGTCCCTGGCCTCATAGCCCTGGCAGCTGGGGGTGACAAGGGGCTGTGGGTGGGGGGGTGAAGGGCACCAGCAGGGCCAGGGGCCTGGGAGGGGAGGGAGTTAGGGGCATCAGCAGGGCCTGGGGGGCTCCGTGGGGGAGTGAGGGGTTTTTCATTTTAATCACATATTTTGGGGGGTTTATCAGAGAATTTGCGAGTTTTTTATTAGGGAAAACCAGGATCCCTGGTTATGAGTTGATGCAAAGAATAAGCTGTAGTTTTCCCTTTTAGCTGCCTGCAGAGTGAAGCCCTGGGTGGATGAGCAGCTGAAGGGGGAGGGGTGTGAGAGAGAGACTTTTTCTGGACATGCTCCTCAAAATGAATAACTGTTGTACAGAATCCAGAGCCGGGGTGCATAGCTTGTTTTGCAAGTCCTGAGAAATACTTCTGTGCAGGAGCAGGCTCTCCATTGCACTTGATGGCTGTACAGAGCTTAGAACTGGAACACGTTGTCCTAGAAAACCATGCGCTAGGTCCTGAGGTCTCCAAGGCCTTCATTCCTGTGGAGTGAAATCCAGTCACAGGGAAGTGGGGCAGAGGAGATCTGATGGAAGCTAATGATGGGGTAAATGGGGAATAATAAAGAAAATGAGGCTCAGAGATGTACAGGATCTTGACATGATAATGTGATTGTTGATTCAGACCTTTTACTGCTTTCCTCCAGATGCTTAGAGAGAAGGGGACTGATTAGTGTCACCCAAGAATAAAAATCACCTCTATTAATTAAGGTTAATAGGCAGCACCTACTATTAGCATTCCATTGAGATGTTTTGCTGGAAAGAACCCTGTGAGATCCTAACCAGTTAAAGATGAAATTCATCCCCTTCTGAAATGTTATAGAATCATAGAATCTTAGAAGTAGGGTCAGAAGGGACCTTGTAGGTCTTCAAGTCCGACCCCCTGCCAGGGCAGGAGAAAAAACTGGGCTCAAATGATCCCAGCTAGGTAGGCATCAAGCCTCCTCTTAAAGACCCCCAGGGTAGGAGCCAGCACCACTTCCCTTGGAAGTTGGTTCCAGATCCTAG
>NW_017728914.1:1588128-1620752 GCF_001723895.1 Crocodylus porosus | reverse complement strand
TGGCCGTTATTCCTTGTTATGCCGGGGGCACTAGGGGAAACAAGGTCTCTCCCAAACCCTTCTGGTCCCCCCAGGAGACCTGCTCCTGCACAGAGTGACTTTATAGACGGTCACCAGGTGCCCCCTCAGCCTTCGCTTGTGAAGGCTGAACAGGTTCAGGTCCCGCAGTCTCTTATTGTAGGGTCTGCCCTGTTGTCCCCAGATCATACGGGTGGCCCTCCTCTGGACCCTCTCAATGTTGTCCACATCCCTCCTGAAGTGCGGCGCCCAGAACTGGATGCAGTACTCCAGCTGTGGCCTGACCAGTGCTGCATAGAGGGGGAGGATCACCTTCTTGTCCCTGCTAGACATGCACCTGTGGATGCACAACAAGGTGCGGTTAGCCCTTCCAACTGTGACCTCGAATTGTCGGCCCATGTTCATCTTGGAGTCAGTAATGACTCCAAGATCCCTTTCTGCCTCCATGCTCTCAAGAAGAGAGTTTCCCATCTTAAAAGTGTGCTGCTGGTTTCTACTGCCCAAGTGCAGCACCCTGCACTTGTCAGTGTTGAAGCGCATCCTGTTTTTGCTAGCCCACCCCTGTAACGTATCTAAGTCTTGCTGAAGTCTTTCCCTCCGTACCAGCATGCTCACCTCACCCCATATTTTGTATCATCAGCAAATTTAAACAGGGTGCTTTTCACCCCATTGTCCAAATCGCTGATAAAGAAATTGAACAGCGTGGGCCCAAGGACTGAGCCCTGGGGGACTCCGCTGCCCACTTCCCCCCAGATCGAATATGACCCGTCCACCACCACCCTCTGTGTGCGACCCTTCAGCCACTCTGCAATCCATCTAACTCTGTAGGGATCAATGCCACAGTTGCCCAATTTTTTAATGAGGATGGGGTGGGAGACGGTGTCCAAGGCCTTGCTGCAGAAGAATACTTGAAATTAGATATTTACCAGCAAAAAGGCTACTACTTTGTAACTAAAAAATGAAGGTTAAAACAGTGTCTTTAAAAATAATACCATACTTCCTTGCATTTGTTGTTTGTATAGTCAAGGCTTCAAAATCAAAGAACACTGAAAATCTAGTTGCCTTTTTTGTTTTTAACCCCTGCAGATTGTTTTCTTTTTATTTCACTAAGTTTGGACAATTAAAAATAGTCTTTTTAGTTTCATTTGTTTGTCAGATCAGCTTCACTCCCTGCCTGTCATTTCTGCCCCTGCCTGTGCAATGTCTTTTAACACCTCTGCCCACATAGCTTGCAAAGCCAAGGAAGTTTGGGAAATGCTAGAATTATGATTGGCTCTGGGGCCTTAATTTGGTTATTTTGTGTTTATGAATTCTAAGACATTCTCTACTTACATGATCACATGCTATGAGGAATTCAAGTGCAGCGGCTTTGATATAAAATGAGACTCACAGGGTAGATGTCCAATTCAGCCTGAACAGTTGCAATTTAACGTCTATAAGCAACTGAAAACAGGGCCTGACAGTGGAAAGTGCTGGGGTACTTTCATGACAGCCATTGCTACCTGTACTGCCTATAATCATTGAAGATAATAATAGCTTGCAGTTAACCTGACAGTCTGAAAGTGAATTATGAATAACAGCTCCCTATGAGGTGCCCCATATTACATATGCAAAGAGGGAAACTCCGAGAAGTGTTGTCCCCTGTTCCTACACCACAGGCCATGGTAGAACTGGGAAAAGAAGAGTCTTGGGATCCTGATGCCATGTGTTTTTCTTTTACTCATAAGCCCGTCTTTCTTCTCCCTGCCCTGGTTTGTGAGCTGGGTGGCACCTAAGGTTGAGGGGAAGTGAGTGACCCTCATGAAATTTCCCTGAAATGCCATTTTCCAGAAAAAAGTCTGGGCCACGAACAGGATCCTCCTGTAGGTGCAGGATGCTCATGATGTATGGCCTGATTTTCAGGTGAGCTGAGACAATGAAGTCATTAGTAGGCTTGGGTGCTCAGTGTCTTTAATATCAGGCTGTTGTTGTGCAGGAGAAGGGAAGCAATAAACAACTGGGAAATAGTCACTTTTGGGGAGCTGCAGACAGCTGGATGGCAGAGCTGGATTGAATCCTGAATTTAAACCAGAGAGGAGTCAATGGTCCTGACTAAGTTAAGCTGAATTTATGGTGGTTGGAACCTTGAATGGCGGAGGAGAAAAAGGCCGACATTGACCATAGAGGGTGTGGACATGAAGCATGGCCACTTGTTGGCTTAGGTCAGGTATATTAAATCGATATGTACTGTCCCTAGTCCACAACCCTGATCTTCTAGGACAAAGCCAGTTTTCCTTTCTCTCTGCAGAGAGAGAAGAGATGAGACTGTGAATGTAATGAAGGTAATAGACATTTTTTATGGAAGCTGCAAGTCGCACACAAGCCTTGCAGTGCTCTAGCTCCCAGAACAACCAATCCAATCTCTGCTGCCCAATGGCAGCACGCCAAATTTCCTGAAATTCCTATCTGAATAAAGCAGTTGTAGAATGGACTACACCACGGAGCAGAAAGCCCATTCCCTTATGCTTCCAACAATTGTTGACCTATTTTATAAAGAACCCCTTTGAATGTTTCTCTTTTTCTATAGTCAGTGGTAAATCAGATCAGCTTGCTAGATTGTGATGCCACAGTTCAGTGGAAATTTGGAAATTGATAGTGTCAGTCTGCCACTGGCAACACAACAGATTCAAGCCAAAACTTTTGGCAGAGCTCTTGGGAAACTGAGCTTGAACAGTGTAGGTTTTTTTTTTTTTTGTATCATTCAACCTCAGAATGTCAGAGGAACTTCAAGATAGTTCAGCCAGCTGATGCTACTTGCCTTTATTTATGCTTTGAAGGGCTATTTACAGGTAAGTACATGGGTAAAAATACACATGAAATACCCAAATGGGCCGAGAGGTTAATCTATTTGGCTCAGTTTTCTTCCTGGATTTGAGTGCCTAACTTTAGACAACCACATTTGAAAATCTTGGCATTGGGTCTCCATGCATGTAATGATTTAGGAATATACCCTTAGGTGGAGGAAATATGTTTATTTACAGCTGTTTGGCAGAAAGTTGTAATAACTGGTTAAGCCAGAGTTGTTTATTCATCATAGAAATGAAAGATGACAGCTTTCTTAAATGCAGCATGGTACTTATAGCTTAAGATTGACATTGGTTTTTATTTTTTATATGTTGCAAGAGCTAATTAATTATAGTAACAGTTGCTGTTCCTTAAACTACAGATTAGAGCTGTCCAGGCTGAGCTGCGATCAGTGTCATAGTTCCTTTATCTTGTAACACCAGGTCTGTTTCTTGTGGTGATGGATTTCAATTTATCCTGCTGTTAAAATTCTGAGTAAATACCCATCTTTGTCATTTTGTGGATGGCCTCAATACATGATACATTAGGTAATGACTTGACTGTGTCCATGTTTTTCTTCATGTGCGATCAATATTGTTGCCTCTTTGGGTAGTCCAAGAAAAAAGTCATTGTGAAGACTTGCCAGTTCACATCATCTGTTGCAGAAGATGGACGTTATCTGTTTTTTGTGAGGATATCACAGGTGTTGGATATAACAGGAGGGCTTCGATAAAGAAAGGATTTTACTTGTGATTGCTGCATTAAAGGCATATGTGAATACCACCCCTGGGAGTTTTCTCTCATATGATGAGGAGTTAGAGACATATCCATTTTGGAACATATCTTCCCAAGGATCATCTTCTGAGAAATTTGAGGTTCGGTTTCACATTTTAAACTACTTTGCTCTGCCTTGTCTTTCAGTTCTGCAGAGAGAATGGCAAGTATATTGTGTGGAACTGCCTGGTTTTTCTAAGCCTTTCCAAATTTGGAAATAGGACAGATATTAAAGTTGGAGGCAAGACCTCAACACTATTAAAGTTGCAGATATCTATAAATGCTTTGACTTTTAAGAGTGCATGTTTGGTTGTGTTGTTTTAACGGTTTCAAGTGTGAACTTAGGCCAAACCTTGTTGTAGTGCAGGCAAACTGTCTCCCTTCCATTTGATTATCAGAGATAATGCAACTTTTACAGGGCATTTGCAATGAAGCCGCATGGGTTGTAAAACACGCAGAGGTTAGCCCTGCTATATGCCTAGGATTGAGTGTGGTTTCAGCCTGGGGTCAGCAGAAATATTTAACCTCCTGCTTTCCCTCTGAAAGATCTGAACCTGGCTCTTAGAAAAGACATTGGAAAAGGGAGTCATACCTCTGTATGTTACTGGAGAATTAGAAGATGTCTGGAATATTGCTTCCCTTGTCTTTTACATTTACAAGTCATCATGCACTTTTTTGATATCCCCTTTTGTGTTGGTTTAGCCCAACTGTGTATGCATAACTTGTTCCTTTTTTCACAAGCCCCTTAATTGATCTGTTGCATTCCTCTAAATTCCCTGCAATTTGTCAATCTCTTTCTGGTATTTTGTTACTCGGAGTTGAGTGTTGTTATCTAGGTGTGGTCCTACCAGAGCCAAGATGAAAGTTCTCTGTACTGCAATGTGAATTCAGCATGTATATATCATTCAAAAACCCGTTAACTTATTTTGCTGCCATGCCATGTTGTAAGTTCCCCTCAATCTCTTTTGGTCCTGTTTTTAAAATCTGAGGCCTTGAAATACAAAAACTGCAATGGTTGATTCTAGTTCTTTCTAATAAATTATAAACTTCCCACTTCCTCTGCCTCTAGTCTTAATTCTTATAATAATTAATTATATAGCATCTTTCAAATGCTTTAGCATATATATATGTGTAGGGATTACTTGCCCATTGTTGAAACAACCGCCTCCATATGCTACACAATAGTTTATTAAGAGGGGAATGAATGGTAACTTCTTCAGGATGATAAAGAAGATCTGTTGTAATAAACAATGGGGATTAGGCCAGAGCTGACAAACCAGTGGTGTCCATTCCACAGCTCCACCAGAAGCACAGCACCTCTATACCCTCCTGAGAAAAATGTTCAGACCTAACTCTCAAAGGGAGAGGTACAAGCAGCACCCTGATGTCTCCTATCCAAACACTGACCAGGTCCTGCTTAGTTGATGAGATCTGAAGAGCTCTCAACTTGCTGGTAGTTTGAATACGGGGTTCATCTAGGATGCAGCTCTGTAGCCACAGCTGGATGCAGCCTCCCCAGGCTTTGTGGGTTCGGTTGCAGCAAACACACTTACTGTCAGGCAGGCAGTGGAAGTTCAGAGGATACAGTGCCTGATCCTCCTACAAGCTTAATTACTTTTCAGGCTTAGGACTACGAGACTCGAGTACATGGAAGCAGAAAGCACATGAACCAGCTCTCCTTTGACCTGACTGATCCTTGACAGGTGGGGGTGTGGGTATATATTTTCAGCTGCTCTTTGTGAGCTGGTGATAGAACTGCTTTGGGTGCAGGGGACAAGGTGTGTGTATCCACCTTCATTCCCTTTTCAAGCAGCTTTCTGCACTGCTGGTTTCTTTGTCCCCTGCACAGAGGCTGAGAGTCTGCAGAGAGCCCTGATGAGCCATCTTGGCAAGGAGATGGTGGCGGGAGAAGCCATCCAAGAGCCTTGAATGCTTTATGGTGCTTGCTGACAGACAGCTGAGGGGAACTGTCCTGATTTGGGTGCTGTCTTCTCTACATCATCCTCAAGGACTCAAGATGGATTAGCAGGCAGGATGGTAGCTGTGTAGCAGGTTCAGAATAAGTTTACTCCCTCTGAATGCTTGCTGTTTCCTGCAGGCGTGGTGTGAGGGTCAGACACAGAGGTGCTGGTTCATTCAGATGGCTGGGCCAGCATCTGGCCATGTCTACATCACTGATAGACCTTGCACAGCCCTTGTGTTACATATACAGCAGGGGGCATGGGGCTTGATGGTATCAGCTTTGTTTTTTCTGTATTTCAGGGGCCAATCCTGCACCAGCAGGGACTTGGCCTTCCTGATCTACTTGATCCTTTTTCTCTCTGATAGGTTTGATTCTACTTGGAAACAGATTATCCCCCCACAACCTCTCACCCTTTCCCTTCTTCCCTGAACCTCCTGTCATGGGCTTGCTCTCCTGGCAGGCCCTGTTCTTCCCTGCATCCTTCCATTTCACTTTCCAAAAACCAACATAGCAGCTGTCTCAGGGAATCTCTGCTCTGAGCTCTGAGCTAGCTCACCTGTACTGTCCGTCAGCCGAGCTCCGCTCCCTTCCAGCTCTCTTTGAAGCTCATCAGCGATAACGTGTCCTGACGGCTTGGCAAAATTTGCAAAATGAAAATGTCTTCTACAACATTTTTCAGTTTTGCCACACACATTTGACAGAGCCAGGAGCCAGAAGCTTCTCCTACAGCCCCGTCTGCGCTCAGTGACCAGGATGGGACCTAGGCATGTCCTTAGTTAGCAGCCCCCAGCCATGGTATCTCACATGTAAGTTCTCTCAAAATAATGATCTGATCCTCAAAAGCAAGAGATGTTCAGGTTTGAGACTGACCTCTGCCCCATTTCTTTCCTTTCTTTCAGACATGGGGGGGATTCCGGCTCGCTCCTGTCCCCTGCTGCTCCAGAGGGAGAGGGCATCTTGGAGGTTCAATTTTCCCGAGGAGTCCTGAGCATCTACAACCACCCACTTGGCCTCAGAGATCCCAGCCTTAGCTGCTGTTTCAGTAGTCAGCAGGCCCATATGGGGGACCTGCAAAAGCAGAGGAGGTGAGTCCATCCGAAAGAGGACAATAGCAAGAGCCCCAGGGAAAAATGGGCTTTAGGTCCTTATGGAGCTGTGGACATCAAACAAGAGCTGAGGCTGGGGCCATAATTTACAATGTATTCTTCAGGGATTTCTGCAGTAGGTGAGAAACAGGCCTCCCAATATCAGTGAGTTAGAATAACATCTCATAGAGGTGACACTCTGTTCTGAATTTCAAGTGTTGGTTGTTGCTTTCCCCAACTCTGCTGTTTGTGCCTAACCTTCTCGCTTTTTGGTTTGGTTCTGAGAGCTGTTCCTATCCTGTCACTTGGGCCAAGAGTGAATCCTAGAGCTAAGGTATGCTGCAGTCCTGCTGGCTTACCTAGTCTATCCAGGGCAAGTTTATTCCCTACAATGCATTGTCCAGCTGAATATAGATGATCAGAATGCCACTGCTCTCTCTGTCCAGCCGGCTCATGGAACTCACCCTTTCAGCTTCAGCTTTCAGGTACTCACTTACACCCTGGTGTCTTGAATTCTGCAACTGTAACCCCAACCCCTGGGTGTTTACATGATTTTTATAGCTGCGTCATTTTGTGTATGGTAAATAAAGACTGACAAATGGCTGATAGTCACTTGTAGGTCTGTGTAGGGTCTGTCATCAACAAAGGATTGGGAGTGAGCACACCTGATATTCTAGTTTCAAGACAATGACGTGGACAAGTTGCTTGACTGTGCTTTGTCTCAGTTTAACCATGTGTATAATGGGGATGTTAATCCCTAAAAAAGGCATAATTCAACTTAATTGTTTCAGTGTTTTCAGTTTAAAGGAAGAAAGTTACTATAAAGGTTCAGTATTTTATTCAGGTCAACTAGAAACCTCCCCTGAACCCCCATGTAGTGAATGCACTCTGACTACCCACCTGCCTTGCAGTTACTTGTAGAAATTCCCAGCAGCAATTCAAGCCCAGTGGTTCCCTTTGGACAGTTATCGACAGTTCATCAATAGGTGAGCATAATACTCTAATCAGTAGGTTTTGGAAAAGCTTATTCTGTCTAATTTTTTGTGTGTACAATGCTCCTGAAATTCTCCTGTTAATCAGGCAAATAGCAAGAAGGGGATGGAAAAGATTGACCTTCCTGGAACAAGATTAAATGTTCTAGACATCTTTAACTGACTGGCTCTTGCACTAGAACCCCCTCCCAGAGCCCCCTCCCATCACTGCTACAGGTGACCTTTTGAAAAAGTCTTCTTACAACAAAGGAAGTGCTCTGTGCCCGTAAGATGTCAGAATTTTCTTTTTAACTTCCTAGGGGCTATCCTCTGCCTGCCAGTGAAGAAGAGAAAGAATGAGGATGGACATCTTTGTGGAACCGAAGAAACCCAAAAGAATTAGAAAAATAGATCCAAGGGGCTGGGAGATTCTCTGGAGCTGAAATAGTGTTGCTTAGAAGCCATCACTTCTTTGGTTGACAGGGGAGGGACAGGAGACCATTTTGACAAGCATAAGGCTATATTTTTCCCTAATGGTATATTTTTGTATTGCCTTTGTTAGTAATTGTGATCCACCCAGTTCTGTAATACATCTGTCCAGATGCCTGTTCTTTCTTCTTCCCAGAACCTCCAATGTGTTTTCTGGGGATATAGTATCTAAAATAAAATCCATCTAGTTTCCTGAGCTGTTTGTTATGCCAGTGTTTTCTTTGGCTGACACGTCTGTGGCACATTCTTGTGTATACCTGATTATATGTGTTGGAGTTAATGTACAAAGACAGGGGATAATTTGCAGGTAGCTTTCTGGATAAAAAATGCATCATGCATCAATGTGTATCCTCTTGCTGGAAAAGTAAGTGCTTGCTGCAGGATGCTTTGAAATGTCCTCCTAAGACAATGGCTCTAATTCTTTATGGACGGTTGCATAAGCATTGGTGGCAGATAAACACCTAGCTCTCTTTGAACTCTTATTGCAAATGATTGAAGTCCAGGGATTCAACAGGATCATGCATGACATGCTCAACAAACTGCACACAGACCGAATTCCTCTCTACCTCCCACAGCAGCTTTTATGAAAAGCTACATGGCAGACCTACGTGAGCTGAATGGGAGGTGCCAGGCTGACCAAAGTGTACATTCACCAATGACAGCAGGGGGTGTGGATGGAGCTTGCTTGGTTGAATGAGCTTTCAGGGCTCAATGCAACTATTTCCTTTGAGTCAAGCTTTCTGGGAAGCCAAAGGGGTCAGGAATGGGAGTAGAGGCCTGGAACAAGACAAGGGAAATCTAAGTCTGAGACTGGACTTTTCTCCTTTGCATTTGTTTAGGTTTGTTAATAATTTTACTTTGAAGGCTTCCCCAGAGTCTTAAATTAGAGGTGGTTGAATATTCAACATATCATTTGTACAGAGAATTCCATGAGAGTTTTTAAATTAATTATTCAGTTGTACTTTTTTCAGAGCATAAAGCTGTGTAAACTCTCTGGACATGGAATTCAATTTCACAGAACATTTCAGAGGAGATGTAAGCACCATTTTGTGCAAGTGAGGTGGGGTGGATTAGTGATTAGGGGTCAGGAGGCCTGGAGTTATTTCACTGGTCTACCTCTGGTTTGTTAAATGACCTTGGGCAATTTGCTGCACCTTTGTATTTCTGAGTTTCCTTATCTGTAAAATAGGGACAAGAATATTGCCCTTCACTGTAAAGTGCTTGCAGGTCTGTGGTTCAAAAGTACAATCCTTAAGGGTGGCTGTTATTAGGTAGGAAATGACACTACACAACTGTGGTGAACACAGGCAGCTGTTACACTTTTCAGTGCTCCTGCTATATGGATGGCAGAATGGAAGTGATTGCTGTTGCAGAAGAATGGGGTGCCCTCCCCACACTCCAGGGGACCTGCATTTCATACAACCTACCAGGACAGTATGGGGCAGAGAGTGCATGTCTGACTCCATGGGCCTGCTGGTGAAACCTCACTGCTCTCAGCCTGGAGCTTGGAATTCCTTTCTTTAGTGTCCCCATGGGATACTCCAGCACCAAGCTCTTTTACTGAGCTTTGATGCAGGCAACGAGGCTGGATCAAAGAAGAGGGCATGATAAACAGAAGACCAGTTAAACTTAATCAGCACTCAGTGAGTTGCCCACCAGCCTGATGATGTTTCGTCTCAGCTCAGATGGACTGCTCTTATGGGTGACAACTCAAGAGCACACATAGCCAAAGTGTTATGTGACATCCAGTGCTTCTCCAGCTCAGATGATCCATTAGACCTCATACAGTAGTATCTACATCCAGAGACCTCAGAGACCTTTGACATTTATTTAAACAGAACCAACACCAAGTTGCAGCCCCTTGTGTACTGGAGTATATTGGCTCATTTCTATCATTCAAACCTATGCTTTCTGTTCATTTGGGACTGCATTTTTAAGGTCTCTACCTGTTAATAATGCTTTCCATTTTAACATAAAGAATGGGGTAATAGTAGGCCCCATTACAGGTAGGTCTCCAACACCATTATCCAATGGCAATAGAGTGGCAAATATATCCAGGCCTTAGTATATCCCTTACACTAGGGAGTAGTTTACAAACTGGGTGTGTCTATACATGCTGCTATGGGGCTGTTGTTACTGTGCCGTCATTTAGTACTTCCAAGTACTAAGAGACAGTGCAGTTACAGCCAGTACTACACCATGTGCACTGCACATGGTTATTTTTAGGCACGACGTTGCTGTAGCAATGTGCTATAATGGAGGAGTGCGTCGCTACAGTGACGTAGCTGCAGTGCCACAAATTTTGCCCACAGACACATCACTGTAGTGCATTGCTACGCCAGTGTAGTGTCTGTGTAGACGTGCCCATTGTGTTTTTTCCCATCTCAGTGTACTAGGTGGCACAGCAATTCATACTTATGGCTATGACCTGTACACCCTGTATCTTTCCAGTTGCCCCATAAAGCAACTCCCTCCCCATCAGGGGTCAGTCCTGCACATGCTGCATCTTTCCACATCCCCTTTTGGTGTTCAGGTACAGTATCTTTCCAATCTCCATTTTGACAATACAGCCCAAAACAATGTTCCTCCATCTCTGCCCCAGCTCTCAGTGTCTTTCTTCCTCTCCCCATTAAGAGTCAGTGTAGCACATGCTGTATCTTTCCAGTTTCCCCACGAGGTGGTGGTGCAGCACACTAATCATTACCTCTTTCCTCATGAGATATGAAAAGTCCTTGTTGCTGTAGTGTCTCCTGCTTCTTGGCAGTCTTCCTGTAGGGTGATGGCAGTACACTTGCACCAATCTGCAGCTATTGGTATGTTTCCCATTTTGAGCACCAGGTGAGGGAACTTCTTTCCTGTGGTTCTGCCCATGTTATGGCACTGTTGGCTGTCTCTCTCTGCCTGCCTGTCTTACTGGTTGTCCCTATTCAGTGGGAATTGCGTGCTTCTTTGCTTATTATTTTCTTAGTCTTGCCTGCTGCTGCAGGGCTTCTAGTTGTAGGTTCCCCATCCTGGTTTGGAAGATCCTCCCTAGAGTCCTTTCTAACTCTAGCCTCTTGTTTCTCCCCTACTGTTTTTCTCCCTGATGCTGCTTTCTGCCTGTGTGTTTTTCTCTTGGGCCTGGAGTGATGTGTATTGAGGTGTGGGCCATGCCACCTAAGTCCATAAACATTTACCTATGCAAAGCTGCCCGTTTCCAGATCACTGCTCTACAGATTGAGTGTTCTTAATTATTTTGTTATAAAAGGAACCCAGGGGGCTGAATACACTATGACTAGGCTTTGCTCCCTTGATGGTCCTGCCACCCTACGTGGATGGGAAGTGATGAGATGCTCCTTTCCCTTGCGGAACTCCAGAGTCAGGAGTCTGGGGTGCTTTACCCCCTACAGAAGCAGTAGCTGGGCCTCATCCTCTCAAGAGTAACAGGGTCCTTTCCCATGCAGAGAGACAGTGGTGGTTATAGTGCCCCCAGTACTTGCACCCTGGTGAACCTTTAGACCAGCGTGTCTTGGCATTTGAGATCCCTTGAAGAGCAAAGGTAGCAAGATTTTCAGGATCTTGCCAGACCCAGGGTGAGGTTGGAGTGCTCTGGCTGCATTCCCAAGGTTTTTCTTACAGCCATGGGACCTAGATATTTCCCCACAACACTTAAGATTTGCTACAATCACACAATAGGCTGCCCCAACAACAGCCAGCAGGGAGGGCCAGGGAGGGGAAACGCAGGGATGCCCTGCTGCCAGGTGGAGGCGAGCGGGGGGAGGGAGCCCCTACACTGGAGGCCAGAGGAGGAGGCGGTAAACAGAGTCTTAACATGGCCAGCCCCAAAGGGTGAGCGGGAGGCGAGGGGGGGTCATGTAAACACTCCCTGAAATCTGTCATTCTTGATGGGCAATTAGCTAGTTCTAATGTAATAAAAGGCTTAGTCTGTCTGTCTGTGTGTCTGTCTGTCCGTAACGCTTTTGGCCACCTGTGCATGCGTCGCCGAGAAGGCGGGTGGTGATCGGCTCCGCAGGCCCAAGTTTGAGCCACTGCCAGGGAAGTTGGTGGTGGCAGCGAACATGCTTTGGCTACACGAGCAGTGGGGCTTCCCCCCTCCCTGCCCGAGGGCGAAGAGCGGGGTCACGTTGGCAGTGCCCCCCCCCCCGCCTCTCAGGGGAGTGGGGCAGAGGGAGGTGAAGGTGGGGTCACAGTGGCAGCTGTTGTCAGGGCTGGGTGGTGGGAGGGAGGAGGGGAGGCAGGGGGAAGTTCTGCTGCGAGGCAGAGGCAGGTGCGGGGGGAGCTGCTGCACCAGTGGCTGGAGAAGGAGGAGGTGGCAGAGGGGGTCTTTACATAGTCCCCCGAAGGGCGAGCGGGGGGGGGCATGTAAACACTCCCTGAAATACGTCATTCTTAATGGGCAATTAGCTAGTTTCTGTTATAAAATCCTGGCTTTCTCATGCTCATAAATTATCCACATAGGCAACTTGGGCTGAGAACCCAGCCCTTGACAGCTTAATGGTTCAGGACTAAGAGCCACAAATTTAGGTTATGAAGAAACAAGCAACCAGTGGAGCTTGGGGAGAATACGCTTCTGCCTGCATTTGTTGGCTAGCAGACAGAGCTTCCACTTCCTGGATACAGCTGCATACTTCCTTTATAGCACCATTTACTGTCAGCTCATTTTAGTTGAGAAGAAATAACACTCTTGGCTATGGGTTCTGGTGGGAGCAGAAACCCAGAGCAGTTAGGCTGTGGTGCTTCACTGATTTTAACACATTCTTGCAGTCAATGGGATTGTTCAAACATGTAGAATTAACTCTATGCAGGACTGGTGCTGTGCTTGGTAAAAATAATCTAAATGCTTTATTGCTGCAAAGGCTGTAAGGTCTGCCTGCCCACTAGCTCTGGAGGGAAGGAGCTTCTAGATTCTGCTGGTTCACAGACTGAGTAGTCTCAGAGCAAGAAAACGTCTCTAGGGCAGCAGGATGTAGACCTGAATAGCAAGAAAAAGGTAAATGAGGATAGCCATACACCTGGGTTTTCCACCACCTGATGTTGCCACCCAGGGCTTGGGGCTGACTCCCTGTGCCTCCGGCCCTGGCATAAACTTCTCTACCTCGGCTCAAATTACTGGTTACTTAGGTGCATGTGTAGACGCTGGATCCAGGAGTAGTTTACTTTGGCTCAAACTGCTCCTGAGTTTATTGCTTCAAATTCATTGCACATATGGATGCACTGGCCCTATGTACAGTGTTAGAGGAAAAAAACCCCTTCATGCGAGGGTGATGATATATGATATATGTGCCTGCTCTCTTTTAAATATATAAGCTTAATAAGGTGTATTAGTGTTTTGTTTCACTAATGGGGACTGCTTCCAAATTTACTTAACAGTGAAAACAAAATGACCGAGCAACCCAGTTGCTGGTATAATTTAGCCAGCAGGATATGAGATGTATTAGGTCTGCACAAAGCTTTAGTTGCTGATTTGATCTGAGGAGATTTGGCCTAATTCAGCGGCTGAATCTCCGAATTTGAATTGAATTGGGAGACCAATAAAAAAGGTCCAAATTGATTCAAAGCCTCTGAATTGCTTTGGAAAAGATTCAGAGAGCTTCAGAGAGATTTGGGCAGTCCCCACTTGCCATCGCAGGGAGCTGGACCGGAACTCCATGCTGGTAAGTAGAGGTGGGGGGAGGGGGGCTGGAGGAGCAGGGAGGGGACCATGGGGGGACCCTCACCAGGCCCCATCCCCTGCCTGCTTCCCCAGGCCCCTGGGCACCCCTTGGCCACTCTCCCAGCCCCGTCAATGGCTGCCCTGCCCGGCTCCACTGTCCCAGTGCTTTGAAAAAAAAAAAAAAGCCTCACAGTCACCAGCTGCTGCAGCAGCCATCAGGGCCTCTGGGGCTCATGGCAGAACCCCCCCCCATGCAGCGCAGGGCAGTGGGGGACAGCAGGGATCGCCCCCCTGCCTGGCAGAAGCCAGTGATTGCAGGGCTTTTTTTTAATGCTGGGATGCTGGGGCTAGGCAGGGCAGCCATTGATGGGGCCAGGAGAGCAGGCAGTGGATGAGGCCTGTTTGATTCAGAGATTCAACCAATTTAACGGCAGCCAAATTTCCAAATCAGATTCAGCCGAATCGATTTGAGACAGTGATTCAAATCACTGATCGAATCACTGTCCCCCAAATCAGCCGACTCTGAAGCAAATACTAGTCACTTTGCACAGGCCTAGGATATATACTGCTGTTTTTCATGGAAGCTTTCACTGGCATTTGTCAAGCTGCAGTATTTCTGTGAGAATCTCTTAATTCCTTCTCCAGCCCAGTTAAAACCAAGCTTTGGAAGTGTCTGAACTGATTAAAAATTCACTTCACTTAAAAAAGCCGAATTGAGAGTTGTTTCAGGACTTATTGAGAGCAAAATGTGATCCATTCTCTTTCCAGAGAAGACACTGTGCTTTGGATCTGTGTGTGTGTGAGCTTGAAGGAACCTATGGATTACAATTGGCTTTGCAATCACAGTGAGCCAGCCAGGTTTGTGCAGGGGCTTGTTGTTCACACAATCTGATTTTTGCTTTACATCTGTGAGATGGTTAATTTAAATCATGCAAGAGAGTCCATAGGGAGCAACATACAGTCACATCTAGACTCTGGTCTCAGCTCTGTTCTGGCTTCATTGGATGCATACACACATACTAACTTTTTGTCAGCTAAGTCAACTTAACTGTCAGTGTACACACGTATGTGGAGCAGAGTCGACTGACATGTGGTGCAAGATAATACACCTCCAAGGTGTATTATCCTGAATCGCATTAGTTAAGTCAATTACCTCACAAGAAGGCGGCCACCATGTCAATGAGCTGTACGTGTATACGCTCTAATGTTGATTTATGTTTTCTTCTTTTAAATCAATTTAGTACATGTGTATGTACCCACTGTGGACCAGAGTTAGATCTTGCTGCTGCTATTTGTTTTGCAGAACAGCTTTAGGATACAGTGCTAGATCAGTGTCCCATTGAACTGGACATTGTACAAACAGAGAGAGCTTCCCTGAAGAGCCTACAGCAGTGGTCCTCAACCTTTTTGGACTCAAGGCACCCATTGATTAGACTTGAGGCCCCCCTTGGAAAATGTCAGCTTTTAGTTTTCTCTCATCTTTTGACTGCAGAAAAATAATAGAACAGTTCTTTTGTTGCAAAGAAATTAGAAAGACCCCAACATATCAGAATGCTTTTGACACTATGGATTCCTGTTTGGAATCTCTGGGCACATCCGCACATACAGGGGCATGCACTTGCAGCAGTAAAAAAAGTAGCAGCACAAATTTATACTGCTACTTTTTGCTGCTGCACATGCCTCTGCATGTGCGCTTTGGCTGCCATTTCCCTCCTCCTTCCATCTCCTGGGAGGAATAAGCCTCTGTGTCTGCTGGTGTATGCTCCTGTGGTGTGCCATGCTCCTTTTTTTGTGGCTTTTTTTTTTTTGGCTATTAGGATTTCCTGGTAACATTTTGTCCCCGTGCTGCAAATTTACAGCACAGGGCACTTTTTAACATGCCAGGCATGTGGTTTGTGGTGCAGCAAAGAGGTTTGTGGCACCACAAACTGCACATTCCTGCACAGCTAGATCTGGCCTCTGGGTTTATCTTGTGAATCATCTTTGCATACCTAATAGTTCTAACATGGTATGGCACCCTGTGACATTCTTGAAGGGATCTTGAGGCACCCCAGGGTGCTGCAACACCTTGGTTGAGAATAACTGGCCTACAATCTAACTATAAGATGAGAAACAGGTGAATATAGTAAGCTCCAGAAAACAATGAGACAGCATTTATATCCTCACTGTTACTCAGATTAAATTGAACCTTACTTCCTGGTCATCCCACTAATTTCTGTGGTACTAGTTATGGGGTAACAGATTATTCAGGGTGAGAAAGAGATCAGAGTATGCCCCGCTGAACTTCAGGTAACCTCTCTATAAAGCAGAAATGTAATACACAGCTTACACCTAAGATTAGACACATTTTTATTTACTCTGGTGTAATTAGCCATTATACTGGTGTAAACAAAGAGTGGACACACGGTGCTTAGACATAGTTCTTGAATATGGTGTCGAATTACCCAGGAAAAATCAGGGGTAAATTGCACCAGTGTAAATTACACCTGTATTGTGTAAATGTTCAGTGTTCATAGCAATTTGCTGTGTAGGTGGACCAGCTATTATGTGCACCCCTTGCCTCTACCTAGTGGTGAAGCAGTGTAATAGCACCTACTGAGACCCTACTCTGGATACCTGCTTATCTGTTCTCTCTGAGTTCCAGGGATATTGGTGTACAAAACCAATGTAAATTACACTACAGTAAATGTCATGTGAGTTCAGGTCCATAAAGAATGAGGCTTTAGTCACTGAGATCCTCAGGTGCAGGTACTGAAATGCAAAGGATTGTCTTTACTAAAGTCTGCAATCCTGATGTAAAATCACAAAGGAATGTTTCTATTATTATTTATAATTATTTTAACAAAAATTAACCAGTGCTGTTGTAAGTTGCAGTGAACTCAAGGAACAAATGGGATCAATAAGACTAGCAACAAAGGTTTGTTCCTTATCTATGCTACAATTTATAATCTTTATGTTAAAATACGATTACAAATTGTAGTGTGGCAAGCTTTAAATGGGTGAATGAGGTAAGAGAAAAGATGTTTGCTACCAATGTTCCTTGGCATTTTCCCACCCACTACATTTACATATGTCAGTGATATAATCTAGTGATGTTATAAAACCCAGTTTGTTAGGGACTTACTCATGGGTATGAAATTACCAATAAAGGCCCAGCTGACGAATCAGAACATTACTTTAGGCAACTGGTTTGGAGTAATGTAGGCTTACTTGTGCTTACAGGAATTGCCTAAAGGTTAAATTTCAGGAGACAGAATGAAGGCTGAGGAGTGGCCATGCCAGGTTTGAAATCAAGGGAAAGGCTTTTGATGGAAGGGCTCATTAACCCAAGGGAGACAATATGTAGGATAAAGGGAACAGCAGGGGAGATTACTCTGTCTTCAACCTCCATCCATTTTGACGCTGAAGACAGAGCTGACTTTCACTAATACTTCTGGAGACCTATGCCAGAAAGCCAGTGAAGGTATGGGTGTCCCTTCCCATATAGGTACTTTCCATCACAGAGTATTTGTTAAAACACATGTCCATCATTTTAGAAACGAAGGCCATGACAAATGTGTAAGTATATGCTATACAAGACTTGCGTGCTGAAGAGACAGACTTGCCAAATTACATTTGCTCATTCGGCTAGGCTGAGGAATTTGTTCTGATGGGCAATATTTAATATAATTTTTGCCATCACCCTCAGCTTCCATGATGAAGGGCAGGTCAGAAGATATGGTGTCTGCACTGGTAAATTCTCACAAAAGTGTATAAGGTTGTACTTGCAAATCTTATTCCTTGCTGCTATGAATACCTTGTCCAGATAAATACACAGTGGTGAATAGGTGGATTTAAACATGAACACCAGGGTGTACAAGAGTAGGCTGAGAAATGGAACATATTTCCAGTGGAAAATTAGCAGAACATTGCTTCTGATTGTCACCGGTGTGTCAGGGGTTTTGAAACTTTCTTTGCTGCTCTTGTCCTTGCGTCTCAAAGTCTGTTATATTTCTGCCAGTTACTTGACATTTTTCCTGGTATTTTCTTTAATATTTACTCCCATTTATTGAGATGTGGCCAAAATCATCCCAAAATCAGTAGTTCCACAGTTCCTCAAGAATGATTCCTAGAGCACCATCAGGGTCTGTACCTGAAGCTTACAGAATGGTGATACCTTGCCTGGAATCCACACTGAGGTGGACTCAGGAAATAGGGCTGCACCTTCCCAAGGCCCTTTCCCACAATCAGACTTCAGCCTCTTAGGTTTGGGCATGGCTTGAGCAGCCTGCACAAGCAATAATCATTCCAGGAGGCTGTTGGGGAGCCTCTCTTCTATTCAGCATGCTGTATACAACCATAACAGCTGCAGCTTCTCTGGGAGCTAAAGCCTGAGTTTCCTACTCAGTCTAGATTTTCTCCTTGCTTTGGCAATATCCTGGGAATGAGGACTGAATGCAAACAGGCCCTTATTGCCTGTCACAGGTGTTGGAGAGATCAAACAATATGAGGTGAATGTGATTTAATATGTCTAGAGCTGGTCATGACATATTTTGTCTCATTTCTGTTTGTATTTTTTTTAAACATTTTTTGGTTGATGAAAACCTTTCCATATCTGCTTTAGTGAAAAAGCTATTTTGTGTAAAAAATATATGTAACAGTTTTTCAGCCTGTTGCTGCTGTAACTTGCACAGTGTATGCACCCCCTTGTGACCATTTCAGCTTAGTGGTCTAAGCTTGGCTAATGTAACAGTCCGCATGCAGCGGATCCTACACGTGGAATGGTCCAAGGTGTGATTTCCTACACGACTGGTCTGGTCTTCTCAGAACTCCCTCCCCTGCTATGGGGTTATCTCTTTGCAGGCAACAGCTTAGTTGCTGAAAGTCTTTTATCCTCTTATGAATATAGGATGGCTTTTTTTTGGTCATCTTAAGTATCTGAATGTGCTTTCTCATAAATTTATTCTTGCTTACTAAAGTAAATGAACCCCTTAAACCTTGTGTTATCATGTTAGATATGTGGGCTTTTCTGAACATCTCTCTCCCGGATAACGCAGCTCTCCCTCCACCCATAATGCATCCTCATATTGCCCTACCAATATGTCTTAATACTGACCTGACTGACATACAAGTCACTGGTCGCACTTCTAAGATTGCTAATAGGAATCCCAGGCAGACCTGACACTATCAGCAGGGAGTTTGATTTTTGTTTTAATTGAGCAGATACTTGCTCCATGGTCTTTGAGACAGCAAAGCACTTAAACATATGATAAACAGGCTTAACTCTTGGTGTGTTGGAGGCATTAGGGACAAAGGTAGCTGTAAACTACCTTTATACACACTGGATTGAGGCACTGGTTTGGTTGCAGTTTTAATTAAACAGTTACTCATTCACTCTGTGTCCATCAGACCAAAGTAATGTTGGTCTCGGCGTTAAAGGAGTGGCAGATTACAAGTTCTCTGACGGAGCCTGTGATGATCATACTCCTTCCGTGGGCCCCGCAGGGCAGAATCCTCTTTCACTTGTACCTAAGTGGCAGTTATCCTGCTGCATAAGTGCTGTGCTGGTTTTTGAGACTTATTCACCATTTCAGATTCTGTTTGGCCCTCTGGTGAAACAGAATTGCTCCATATGTCTGTGGACGTGAAAGTGTCCACATTCCCACTGATCCTGCTTGGCATGGCTGAACACTGACCAAGTGGTTACGTGGTGCTGTGTGTTAATTCAAGCAAGACCTGAAATTGTAGCTGGGCACTATCCTGTAAGAGTGGGGAGGGGCTCCCTATGCTTTAGCCTGATAACCCAGGGGTGAGGGCAGTTGTCCAGGAAGCAAGAGACCCAGGTTCTAGGCTCCCCTTACTCCAAGAGGAGTTCTCTTGCTTTCCAGCATAGTGCTTTGGCCGATCTACTAGGCCTGTGGTCTTCAAACTTTTTTGATCGCACACCCGATCAGTAAAAATTTTTTGAGCATGCACCCCCAATATATGTATATTTATATAAATATACATCAAATAGAAGTTCTAATATTTTCTTCCTGCACCCCAGTGGATCATCTTGCGCACCCCCTGGGTTGCGTGCACCCCACTTTGGAAACCACTGTACTAGGCTATCAGGCTGAAACATGAAGAGTTCCTGTCTTCTCCCCTTGCCATGGGCTTTGGCTCAGCTACAATTTTGAGCCTACGTGAGCAAGCGCACAGTACCCTGTGTCCACCTTGACAAAGTGCAGCTGTACAAAGCAGGCTCAGTGGGAAAGCAGATATTTGCATGTCCATAGTGTATTAAGAAGTCTGAGACTGTGCTCAAGTGCTAACACAAGCACATACACCAGTTTCACTGGTGAACGGTCACTGGGGCATACACAGTGAAATGGGATATAACTTCGAGTGACTTGATCAGGGCCATGCTGGATGTCAGTGGCAGGGCAGAGAATGAGGCCTGGCTCTCCCAGGTACTGGAGAGCACTTTTACCATGGGGCCATCTTTCCTTTCCAGCATTGTTACAGAGGCAGAGTAACTTAGTGGATGGAGAGGAGAACTTAGACTTGAAACTCCTGCGTTATCTTCCCACTTCTGCTACTAAACTACTGTTTGATCTTAGATTATTTACCAGCCCTCCCACATCTGTGTAAGATAGGAATAGTGCTGCTTACTGTGTTAATATCAAAGCTTCTGTAGAGCTATGAGATACTAAGATGAAATGTAAGATATTATTTAAAGAGCATAAATATATGAATCCCTGGGAGTCCTGGGGGAGAACATCTTCTGTGAGAAGAATGATCAGCTGTTCAGCCCAAGCCAGGATAGCAGTAGTGAAGGCTTTCTCTCAGCTGTGCCTGAGAGCATGCAGAATCTCTCCACCATGCATCAGCTCAGAGTGGCATTCCCTGCTCTGTCCCAAATACAAGGGGTTAATATTATGAAGCCTGCTATTATGAAGCAACATGCATGCTAATACAGTTAGTTTCTCCACTGACATGTATAATAATAGGAAGCTTGGACCCAAGATCAGGGCACCTTTCTTTTACTCAGACACTGTGATTGCTGGTACCAGTCACAGGTTATAAACTAATTTTGGCAGAAGGCCATAAAGCTGCTTTTTGCCATGAGACACAGAGGCGTCTGGTGTCAGGCTGACACAAACCATTTGAGCAGGGAAAGGTTTCTCTCCCGGTGGGATTGTGGAGGGCTGGTGTCTTTAGTGGTATTAGAGGTATATATAGAGGGACTGATAACAAGCATTAATATTTATTAGTGTGGGGTTATCAGGCCTGAGGCTTGCTTTCTAGCCCAAACTCCTTAGGCTGCTTTGGTTGTTATCCATTGAGTGCAACAGGTTTATCAGCAAGTTCAAGCATGTTTGGATTGCAAGGTCGTTCCTGGCATTTGGAATGAGCAGCTGCAGTAATCTGCATTTCTCATCAGGCTCCTTGGTTCAAGGTACCGTTAGGCCAAATCTCTCTCTGTCATATACTTCTGCTTTGGTTTATTGGCTGTTAAGAAATCTATTCACCATCACATATATTAAGCCTGTGTGTTTCAAAATGGCTGTGGGGCACTTTATCTAAACCTCATGGAATGAGCTTTAGATAAAATGTTCCACAGCCGTTTTGAAAAGTGCAGGGGCTTAATACATGTGGTGGTGAGCTGCTTTAGCTAGAGTGCCTGTCTGGGAACTGCTCTAATTAATGCCCCCCCTCCCCCCCACCAAATACATGTATAGGCAACTATTATTTCCTTTATGCTGGGATGGAGTGATTGTAAGACAGCAGGAACTCGCAACCAAATGTTGTGGCATAACCTTGTACAACAGCTTGTTGTAAGTGTAGTGAGAATGGGCTACAAGGTTTGTGACAATATGAATCCTTTGGTCCTGTGGAGCAGCTAGACTGCTATTCAGTGGAGTGCAGAAAGCATGTATTCCTCCTGGCTGTGGAGATCTCCTGCCAGCAGTACTTCAGGCACGGTATGTGGGTCACTAGTAGAGCTGGTCAGAAATCCCCCAATAAAACTTTTTAGTTGAAACGTGCTAGTTTGTCAAAGCAGATATGCGTTAGAAAAGTGCTTGCTCCAGTCTGAATGGAGACCTGATAGGGCATGTTTTAGGAAAGTTGCTAGACTTCCTGCTACATCACTGCCCACGTTCTCAGTAGCACAGGCTTCTCGGATCTGTGACTAAAGGGTAGTCCCACCACGCCAGAGGCTGGGAACTCCAGAGGTTTCAGCCTCCTGTGTTCACTACCTCCTTGTGGCTAGGAGTCATCCTAGCCGCTGACTAAAACTGCCACGACTCTTGTTAGCTTCACTGCTACCCGCCAATGAAAGCACCTGTGGAAGTGCCCAGACTGTCACAGGTGATGACATCATGTCAGTTACAAGCAGGAGCCTCTGGGTACCCCACAGAGCCTATCTTGTAGCAGAAGCGTTTAGCATACTACAGCATTGCAGTTCTGTGAATTTCTGTGTTTGGGGCCTTCTATTCTAAGTTTCAATTTTTTTCCCCTGAAATGTCAATATTTTTTGAGGAACTGAAATTTGCTTTTCCCTCAGGCTCCATCATTAGTAATACTGTTGTCATGGTTTGTTAACTTTACCGTAATGGGTGGGTAGGCAAAATACCATTGCGTGGTGGATCTAAGGACGTGTTCCTGATTGTATCTAATCAATGTAATATACACAAGGAAATGATAGTAATGGATATGACAAAGACACCAGTAATAACAGAGTTATAAGATACAAGGAATATAGAGCCAAACAGGAGATCTATAACAATGTTTTACATTTAATAGGAATTGTGAAGTGCCTGACTCTACCACCTTCACTGACAGCGACAGGAATTTTGCTTGAGTAGGAGCCACAGAATCAAAACCCTAGGGTTAGCTGTGTATTTTCAGCTCTAAAAACTCCCTGTTTTCTTTGATTTTTCTGTTCCTTAAGGCTTACTACTGTATGCTCCCAGGAGATGCATTTGCACTTTTTCTGATGTAATAAAACAGAATGGTAATGACTGTCATTTCCAAACACTTAGAAAAAAAGAAATGAGGCAAAAAAAATGGCTAGAACTTTGATATGGTTTTAGTTTATTTAATTTTTGCTTCATTGACACAGGAAACCCAGAACAAACCAGTTTAGATGGAAACATGGTGTTTGATTTTTTTAAAAAAAAACCAAACAAAGCAAGACCAATTGCTGATGGATTTTGCTTGTGAATGTGACTATACATGCCTATAATAGGGCAATCGGAGAATATTGTCTTCATTACTGTTATAGAAGACAATACTTTTGTTACTCTCCACGAGACCCGAAAAATCTTCTGCATGAGCTATCCTGTGTTAACACTGACATTTAGTGATGATGGAGTGTTTGTAGATGACACTTTAAAGCAGGTTTAAAGTGAGTTAAATGCCTTTTGTGCCTTTTGCACTGCTTTAATGGCATTGCTGTTTGCACATTCAGCGGGATATTGTGTGTTAATTCCAGCCACTGCAGCACATTTGGCAGTGTAATGCACCTTAAATGACTTCGGGATTCAGCAAATGACTTTGGGGTGCTGCAAAGTAAAACACCTCTGAGGAGTTTTCGTTTCTAATCCCTACAGCTGTGGAGGGAAGCACTGGGCCCCATGGAGCTCAGGGGCTGTGCAGGCAGCCCATGCAGGCATCCAGGCAGCAGCCCAGGAAGGCAGGCTCCAGAGAAGGAAAAAAAAAAGTGGAGAGCCTGAGCCTGATCTTTTTTTCCCCCCCACCTGGAGCCTGACTACCTGCCTGAGTTGTGCGGAGGCCCGGTGCTTCCCTCCATGGCTGCGGTGCCCCCCAAGGCTGCCCGAGCTGGGTGCCTGTGGGTGGGGGCTGCCTGGGGACAGGGCCACCACTTCCAGGAGGTAAGCACCCCCCGCCCCACCTCCCCCTGCAGCTAAGGGACCACTGTGCTCTCCCTTCCCTGCTGCTGGAGAGGCAGGTAAGGATTGGGCTCCAACATGGGTGGTTTTTAAAAAAACACTGCTTCAGTTTAGGGGAGAATTAAACCCCCGGGTTGTGTACAAACCCCCACGGGCAACAGTAAAACAGACAAGAATCGGGTCAGTTTCAGTTAGTAGCTGCTGGAGATGCCTCTCTGAGATGTTCTCTTACTCCCAAGGCAAACTACGGCAGAAGTGAATGCTGCCAGATGGGGTCACTAACCCCTTCCTTGGGAGCAGGCCAGATCTGTTAAGAAATAATAATGCAACATGCCAGAAGAATGATGTTTAGGTAATTACAGTAGGTCGTTCATTAGAGAATAATAAGATAATAGAAAGTACAGAGTAAGTTGCTGTCATGTCTAATGCATATGCATTAGGCAAGGCATAATTAGAGTGGTGTGGGAAAAATAGTGGAGTAAGGTTAAAAAGCCATTAATAACCCCCTGCTTTTTGGTCATTGATTATTTTGCCAAACAGAATTCTTCCATGGTCCAAGCAGAGCAGTTTCTTTTGGCACTTCCCCTTCTCCCTTGATCTCTATTTCTATTTTTTTTCATTTAAATAGAAAAACTTCAAAACTTGTACTAGTAAAAATAAGATTTTTAGATTCTTTAGATGAAACATCAGCATTGTCAGGTTCTATCACAGTCTGATTGATACCTTGATCTAAGCAGTATGGTTAGGCTAGTCTGACTCTGAGCTCTTGTGTTTTAACTGTCATTGTGCTCACCTGTGTGCATCTGGAGCCCCTGCCTGTGGTTCCTTATACTGACACTAAGGTTCTTTCCCAGGCAATTCTATCAGTTGCAAGAGAATTTATCTGTCCCCTGAGGATAATTGTGGGAAAAGCTTTGGAAGTCTTACAGCATATAACTGAATTTGCCTGTATCCTCACAGGTATTAAAAGCCCATGTAGACACATGACCAGGGTTCCTGGCTTTCTCTGTTTAAAAATCACTCATTCTCTGATTAAAACCCACAAAATCTGTGATTAAAATGAAACGTGTGTGTGTGTGTGTGTGTGTATCAGTTCAACAAAATGTTTTATTGATATATTTACCATTTTAAAGCAATTTGGAAGCCTACCGGTGCCTCAATAACTATAATATAATAAAATCTAAGTACCTATAAATTTTGGTATTTGATTTTGTGTCTTTTATTATGGAAAATCAGAGCTCCCCCCTGCCCGCTTAGCTCACTAGGACGCAGGTCCAGGCCCCTCACTCCCAAGCCACAGCCCCCCAGCCCTGCTGGTGCCCCTCACTCCCCACCTACAGCACCTCCCCACCCCCCAGGCCTGCTGGAGCGGGCCCCCAGCTGTCAGGGACTGGGTCTGCAGCCCCCTGCAGCAGCTCCCATACCCTGGATGCTGCCCACAGGAGGCAGCAGCTGCTACGGCAGAGCCTGGCTTCCTCCTCCCCCACAGGCAGCACAGCCAGAACAGATCCCATGTAGGAGGCAGGGATAGGCTGGCTGCTGCAGGCTTGGGCTCCCCGCTTGCTGCCCTCCCTCTGAGGCCTCTGAAGCCCAGCGGGTGGGATCTGGAGTGGCAGGAAAGAGGGGCTGGGTGGGGAAGCTTGGTCCCACCATTGGGAGCTCCACACCACCCTGGCAATCCCTCTCCCCTGCCAGCTAGGCAGCAGCGAGGGGCACAGCTGCTGCAAGGGGTGCCTCACTAAGCTGGTGCGGGGCTTCCAGCGGCAAGGAGCTTCCCCACCCCATTCTGCTGCACTGGGTCTCGCCCACTGGGCTGTGGAGGCCCTGGGGGGGAGGGCACCAGGGTGGGGAGCCCGAGCCCACAGTGGGCAGCCTGCATCTGTCCTCACCCCGCACACAGATCTGGGGGACATGTGCCCCGCTTGCCTCCCCAGAGTGCACACAGGAGTGGGGAGCCAGCTCCCCCACCTCGCCAGATAAGCCTCCTGCAGCTCTGTGCTGCTTCCCACTGGGGCCCTATGGCCCCACCACAAACCCCAAGCCGCACACTGCCCAGGCTGGGCAGAAGCCCCATCCCCAGCCCTGTCCAACTCCCTACCTAGAGGGGTCTTAGTCCCTGCGCCCCTCCCACTAGGCTTACCTCCAGGGAACTGCTCTCTAGGCTGTTTGGCAGCCCTGTGTATATACACGTACATGGTGCCTCCTGTCTGCCTGCCCTCCTCCTGCTGCCCCCAGCCCCTTGCAGGCTGAAACTCTGCCAGCCTGCAGAGAGCTCTTTGCAAAAGTGGAAAATTGGTGTATATGTGTATATGCACATGGCTGCCAGGCATCCTGGAAAGCAGCTCCCACAGCAAGTGAGTGTGGTGGCGTGGGGAATTGAGGCCCTGCATAGGGAGGGAAGAAGGGAGTTGGGCAGGGCAGGGCTGGGGCTGAGACAGGCTGCTGCCCAGCTGGGGGGGTTGGGCCCGGGGCCACAATGTGTAGCCACAGGTCCCTGGCAGGGAGCAAGATAGAGCTAAGGGTGGCTCATCTGGGAGTGGTGGGGGTAGAAGGAGTTGGGCCAGCTCCCCACTACTGCGCATACCCCTGTGGGGACAGAGGGGGCACATGCTTCCCAGATTTGCACATGGGGTGGATGCAGCTGTCCACTGCGGGTTTGGTCTCTATGCTCTGCTGCCCTCCCCCAGGGCCTCTGCAGCCTGGTAGGCGGGACCCAGCGTGGTGGGCCCAGGTGGGGAAGCTTACTATGGCCGCTACAAGCCTCGTGCTGCCCTAGCAAATCACACACCCTGCCAGCCCCACAGCAGCAAAGGGGACAACCCCATCCCACTGCCCCCACTACTTCAGGGTGGGCAGGGGGCACATCACCAGGGCAGTGCGGGGCTTGCAGCAGCTCCAACGAGCTTCCCCACCCAGCCTCGCTGTGCCAGGTCCTGCCTGCCAGACTGTGGAGGCCCCAGGGGAGGGCAGCAGGGAGGGAGCCTGATCCCACAATGGGCAGCCCGTACCTGCCTCATGCACAGATCAGGAGGGCAAGTGCCTCTCCTGTCTCCCTGGGAGTGCACGCAGTGGTGGGGAACTGGCCTCCCTCCTCCCCACAACCTGAGCCTGCAGCAGGTAGCCCGCACCCTCCACCCCCACCCCCAGGCTCTGCTCTGGCCATACCGCCCATGGAGGAGGGGAAGCTGGGCTTCCCACTTGGGCCACAGCTGGGGCTTGGGCATTGCTGCCTGGGGCAGGGGGCTGTGGACCCAGGCCCCTTGCCCTGTAGCCCTGGCAGCTGGGTGCCCCCTCCAGCAGGGCTGCGGGGGGAGCTGTGGGTGGGGAATGAGGGGCACTAGCAGGGGTGGAGGGGCTATGGGTGAGGAGTAAGGGGCACCAGCAGGGCCAGGAGGCTATGGGTGGGGAGTGAGGGGCACTGGTAGGGCCCAGGGGGCTGTGCATGGGGAGTGAGAGGCACCAGGAGGCCCAGCAGGTTGTAGGTTTGGAGTGAGGGGCACTAGCAGGGCTGGGGGGCTGTGGCTTGGGAGTAGGAGTCCTGGACCTGTGTCCTGGTGAGCTAAGTGGGCAGGGGAAGCTCTGATTTTTCCATGATAAAAAACCCAAAATCAATTACGGAAATTTATAAGTACTTAGAATTTATTTTAGTATAGTGATTGAGGCACTGGTAGGCTTCCAATTGCTTTAAAATTGTATATATATATCAATAAAACATTGTGTTCAGTTGATACCTATATATATAGTAGTGTTTCATTTTAATCACTGATTTGGGGGGTTTTATCAGTGAATTTGTGATTTTTTTTATCAGAGAATTTGTGATGTAGGAAGGTAATATGATCAGGCCCATTGGCAGGCAAAATGGTCACTGGTTGCTTGAGAGAGGAATCTAAAACACCAAGGTCTGCGGTGTGATGCTCAGCATAACTAGACACAGAAGAAAGAGTGGTGTCTTAGGCCATGTGTAGACAAAACAAGAGGCGTGTGTGCGCGACACTTTAAAGCAGGCTAAATGGGCCCCCGTTTCGTCTACACAGTGCTTGTTGGACCAGCTGTTTGGACCTACCTCAGAAAAGAGCAGTAGCCGAATTGCATAGGAATTTAGTGATGAAGACAGTCTCCTAGGTCCCCCCTGTTCCTGTACGATGAACTAACTACAATTACTGTGGTTTCATAGCTCATCCCAAGTAGTGTGCTGCACTATATCAGTCAGGAGGCAACTGCATGTTACTAGAGAGGAGGAATTTCAGCCTGAAGATGGCAATGATAAGCCGACCCAGGGAAAGACCCTTCTAGACCAGAGGAGATGAGACCGCAGGTGTTCTCAGCAAGTTCATGTCATTCCCAAGGCAATGACTGTTGACTTCAAAAGGCAAAATGACCCCCAGAATTGTATTGGGAGCTGGATAGATTGGTGTGTAGGGGGGCAGGCAGAACATTAGATAAAGGAGACAGAGTGCAGTTGTATAGACTTGGGATCTTCTACCCAGAACAAAAGATAAGCATTAATCTCATAATATATTAAAGATTCCCCTTCTCACCCAGGAGATTTTTATTCCCAGCCACAGGATGAGTCAAACTGAAAGAGAATGCATTTGTTCTAGGATTGTGAATCAGTAGGAAACGTGGGTAGATTTGCCAAAGGGAGGGAGAACCAGAGTGAATAGAGGTGGTCTCCTCGAGCCAAACTCACTGTTGACATGAGCAAACATGGAGACCCACCTGCTTGTACCAGCTGTTCATTTGTCCTTGAGAGTTGGATACTTCATAACAGTAGATGATATTTTGCTCCAGCTCATGCTACCTGTACTAAGCCAGAACACAACTGCTGTCTCAAAGAAATGTTCATAGCTCTCTGCTCATAATAGTCTTTCAAGATTTTCCAGTTATCATCTATATTCTTTTTGTACTGTTACTTTTTCATAGAGGAGTGTTTTTCTGGAGGTTGAGAGCAAATGTAATGTGGAAAATGCATAAATGGATATATATAACCTTTACATTTGTTATAGGTCTAATGTGAATTGCCACAAATACTTAAACGTATGGGTGCTACATGGTTCTCAGTGAAAGATATAAGGTGAATCTAATGGCTTATATTTCTCTCTACAGTTGGACTGTCTCCTCTTGGGAAGGGGATGGAGCAATGAAAAATCAGTGGGTCAGACTCCACTCCCATGCAATTCAGAGCAGAATGTAGCCTGAGAGGATACTTACCAGCAGGATACTTACCCTGTTCTTCATCACTATTTCAGGGTCACACTGTGGGAGTCTCGTGTTTTGGAACATGTTTAGCCTCTGATGGAGTGAGCACAAAGCTTGACTGAATCACAGGCACAGTTATCATTTTCCGAGAAATCTGGAGAAGCTTCTAAGGGCAGGCATGCTAGTGAATAGGCAGTGCCATTGTGTTGCCATCACAGTTCATGCCCGGCAATGCTACAGCACCATAGTAATGAGCTACAGTGCAGTAGCTAGTTGCTACTGAGCAGTAGCATCTAAAAATAACCATGCAGTGATGGGACTGTGCAGTGATGCTGGTTACTCTACAGACATTTAGTACTTGGTTAAGCAAGTACTAAATGACTGCACAGTAACAACTGCGCAGTTGGGCGCTTGTGTAGATGCAGCCAGAGAGACCTAGAAAATTGGAGGACTGGACCAAAATAAATCTGATGAAGTTCAATAAGGTCAAGTGCAAAGTCCTGCACTTAGGTTGGAACAATCCAATGCACCGTGTAGACACACTCTCTGAATCTTAACCCTACCCTCCAGCGTATCTACTATACCCCATCAGCTTGGTGTCATCTGCAGACTTGCTGAGGGTACACTCATTCCCATCTTCCAGGTTGTTGATGAAGATATTGAACAAAACCAGGCCCACGACAGACCCCTAGGACACTCCATTTGATACCAGCTGCCAGCTAGACATTGAGCCATTGATTAGTACCCTCTAAGCCTGATGATCCATCAGGCTGTCTATCCACCTTACAGTCCATGCATCCAAATCTTACTTCCGTAACTTGCTTTTAAGAATGTTGTGAGAGACCATATCAAAAGCCTTGCTAAAGCCAAGGTATGCCATGTCCACGGCTCTCCCGACATCCACAGAGCCAGTCATGTCACCACAGAAGGCAATCAGGTTGGTCAGGCATGACCTGCCCCTGGTGAATCCATGCTAACTGTTCCTAATCACCTTCTCTTCCAAGTGCTTAGAAATGGATTCCTTGAGGACCTGGTCCATAACTTTTCCAGGGCCTGAGGTGAGGCTACCCAGTCTGTAGTTCCCTGAATCCCTGTAGTCCTCCTTCCTTTTCTTAAAGATGGGCACTATATTTGCCCTTTTCCAATCATTTGGGACCCCTCCCAGCGGTCGCAAGTTTTCAAAGATAATGGTCAGTAACTCTGCAATTACATCTGCCAATACCCCCAGGATCCTCATGTGCATTGTGTCAGGCCCCCTGGACTTATACACATCCAGGCTTTCTAAACAGGGCCTAACCTGTTCTTTCGCCACAGTTAGTGGCTCACCTCCTTCCCAAACTCTGAGGCCAGGTGCAGTTATCTGGGAGCTGACCTTGCCTTTGAAGACTGAGGTGAAAAAGGCATTACGTTCCTCAGCCTTTTCCATATCATCTGTCACTAGGTTGCCTCCCCCATTCAGTAAGGGACCCACACTTTCCCTGATCTTCCTCTTGTTACTGACATACTTGTAGAAACCCTTCTTGTTATCCTTCACGTCCCTTGCCAGCTGCAACTTCAGTTGTGCTTTGACCTTCTTGATTTAACCCCTGAATGTCTAAGCAATACTCTTATAATCCTCCCTAGTCATTTCTTCAAGTTTCCACTTCTCATAATCTTCCTTTTTTGTGTTTTAGCTCACTAAAGAGTTCCCTGGTAAGCCAAGCTGGTGGTCTGCTATTCTTGCTAGTCTTCCTGCACATTGGGATCATTTGTTCCTGTGCCCTCAGTAAGGTTTCTTTAAAATACAACAAGCTCTTCTGGACTCCTGTCCTCCTCTGACTGGTCTCCCAGGGGATCCTGCCCAGCAGTTCCCAGAGCGAGTCAAAGTCTGCTTTTCTGAAGTCCAGGGTCTTTATTCTGCTGCTCTTCTTTCTTCCTTTTCTCAGGTTCCTGAACACAATCATCTCATGCTTGCTATTGCCCATGTGGCCATCCATTTCTATATTCTGCACCAATTCTTCCCTGTTTGTGAGCAGCAGGTCAAGAAGAGCATGGCTCTTAGTTGGCCTCTCCAACACCTGCACCAGGAAGTTGTGTTGGTGGGAGCTTTAGCTTTTCAAAGAGAGCTGAGTTTGTCTGGCTGGCGCTTGGTTTTGAGAATATTGTATTGCACGAAGGTGCCTGAAAGCCAGCCTGAGAATACAGTGAATAATCAGTATTACCATATCACTACTTTCCTCCTCTACCCCTATCCTGTAACCCTGATTAATGATCCTGTTCCATTGAACCATTTGTGCCAATTAGGACAATTCTAGGGCACACAGACCAGTTATTTTCATGCCAGCATTCCCTATTATTATAAATTGCTATATGTATTTCTGTAGTGCCTGGCTGTAGGTGGGAAAAATGGAAGCAGCTGTCCATTGGCAAGGGCTGTGTTGCAAGCCCTTTAAAATGTGGGCCCTTGCATTGCCAGTGCTGGGCATTCTTATGAGGGAATAAACAGAAGCTGAGCAGTTTTCTGGCACTGCCTATTCACTAGCATGCCTGCCCTTAGAAGCTTCTCCAGATTTCTCTGAAAATGATAATTGTGCCTGCAATTCAGCCAAGCTTTCTGCTAACTCTGTCTGTAAATACTATTAATGTGTATTAGCTGGCGCCAGCCTGTCCCTGCTCTCTGGGGCTGAATTGGCTCCTTAAGGAAACTGGCTTAGGAGGATGTAGAACTCTGGATCTCCAAGATGCTTTGCAGAGGCATGGTCTGGGTGGTCTGATATATAAGGACTTGATGCATGCTGGAAATGCAGCAAGGAGAAATATGCTAGTGTGTGCATATGGGTGCATGAGAGAGAGAGAGAGAGATTGCTTCTTTCCAGGAGGGGGAGAACTTATTGTCTATACCTTCTCCTATGGAAGATTTTTCATTTCCTGTGGAGTCTTCCTGCCTACCAGAGCCTCAAGCTTACTATATTATATACTTTGATTGGACTAGGGACTCTTTTTATTATACCTTTATATAAGACCTCATAAATAAAACACTGTCTTGTAGGCCCTACAATAAATAACATTTATTATTAATAAAGTATGTACTTTGTGTACTTTGGAAAACAAATCCTTCTGGGGTATAAGGATAATAATGAACCTGTAGGAACTCTGAGAAATCAGCAGAGCACCTTGATGTAGCAAACCCAGGTGGGCTAATACAAACATAATACTTTTCTTCCTACCTGAAGAGTGATAAAGCTTTTGGAATTTTCTGGGGGAAAAAAATCTAGTTTATTTAAAATTAGACAGGCAAACTTGGAAAGGAAATGAGTATATTCGACCTAGGGGGAAGTGGGCAGCGGAGTCCCCCAGGGCTCAGTCCTTGGGCCTGCGCTGTTCAGTTTCTTTGTCAGCGATTTGGACGACGGGGTGAAAAGCAACCTGTTTAAATTTGCTGATGATACCAAAATGTGGGGTGAGGTGAGCACACTAGTAGGGAGGGAAAGATTGCAGCAAGATCTGGATAGGTTACAGGGGTGGGCGGGCTAACATAAACAGGATGCGTTTCAACACTGACAAGTGGAGGGTGCTGCACTTGGACAATAGAAACCAGCAGCACACTTATAGAATGGGAAACTCCCTTCTTGAGAGCACAGAGGCAGAAAGGGATCTTGGAGTCATTATGGACTCCAGGATGAACATGGGCCAACAATGCGAGGTCACGGCTGGCAGGGCTAACCGGACCTTGTTATGCATCCACAGGTGCATCTCAAGTAGAGCCAGGGAGGTGATCCTCCCCCTCTATGC
>NW_017728914.1:1544133-1587788 GCF_001723895.1 Crocodylus porosus | reverse complement strand
GGGTCGGACTTGAAGATCTACAAGGTCCCTTCCGACCCTACTTCTATGAACCTATGAATCTATGAACCTATGAGCTTCTTTATGTTAGAAGCATGGAGGAGAAGGTTTTGGTTAAGAAGGAGGCCAGGAAGGGAATGCAGCAGAGCCACTTTGAAAAGAGAGAAGCCACCAGCAATGGAAGAGTTGTGTGAGGAGGACCTTGATCGGGATAAGGGTCATAAGGAGCAGGGGAAGCACTGAGAGCTCAATGCTGCCATTGATTTGGGAGAACTCTGCTTCACATGGGGGCCAGGTTAAAGGTTGCTTAGATAAGATGAATATGTGCTGATTTCCACCCAAGGGGAGAGGCCTATGTTCTTGGGTGGCATCTCCTCTGATGCTTCTCAGAGATACCTTTGTAGGGAAAGACAGTTTTCCTGGGACCAGGTCATCCACAGAAGGGAGGCTTCCAGACGAGGGGAGGCATGTTGAGCCCAGGCATGTCCCTGAAGGTTTGGGAGGACTCTTTCAAGCCATGGCAGATTGATTTACCTTAGTGTACTTGTCCTCAGGCCTCTGATCTGGAGTCACTGCTCTTACTACCATGAGTACAAGTACTCTCTGTGAGAATAAGAAACTGGGGTTAGGGAACCTTTCACACTGCCGTGTCATGGAGCTGTGGATATTAATGCTGGTCAGCTTGGTCACCTGCAACTGGTCTTGGGCCATGGCTTACTGAGCCTGTGGCCCCATGATGAAGACCCACCTGGGTTTGCTACATCAAGGTGCTCTTCATTCACACCAGAGCCATCTGGGCTGACAAGTAAGAGACCAGCATGTAACCACAAGACTCCTCTGGACGTGTTTATGTCTCTCCAGCAACAGGAAGCTGACCTTCTCCAAATCTTCTTTTGGACTGGGATTTTCCAAAGAGCCTTACGATACTTTAGGGTACTTAGGATACTTAGCTCCCAAATAAATTTCAGTCAGATTTAGGTGCTCATATCTCCTAGGTCCTGTTGAGACTTCTAGTGTTAAACTGCATGAAAAGAGCTCTGGCTCTGTCCTTTCAGAGTAGTGGTGACAGTCAATTCTTCTTCCTGAGGTTTCACACCAGGAAGTGAGCTGGGTTTTCAATCACACATATTATGCTGACTTGAGGGATCTTATGTTACAGAATTCAACATTTAGGGCTATTTTCCTTTAGAGATATCTTTGCTGTGATCTTAGTTTTGTGATCTCTCATTTGGATACTAGGTGATGTGTCCCTGGAGATATTCATAATCCCTGGAGTCTTTCAGGATGCTGTGTCTTTATCAAATTCAGAGGAAAACTGCATTGCCAGAACTGATTTTCACTTGATGTCCGGTTCTCATCACAAAGATTTCCAACTTGCCTGCCTTCCCTCCAGTCCTATGGCCATAAAGTTGAAAAAAGTCCATGGGCTGTTCTGAGCCAAAAACTTCTCTCTCTGCTTCTAGGCCTCAAAAGAACTCAAGAACTTTTTAGATAATTTTTTTTTGTATAAGACACTGAATCACACAACATCCTCAACCAAATGGCATAGGACAGAAACTCCCAAAAGTGATATGTTAGAAGGAGCACTTTTAGGTTCAATAGTCTTCTCTCACTGGTTGCTAAATATATTCAGGCTGAGGCGCTGGCAGGCACTGTTGATAAGTAACATGAGAGGCACATCCAGCATAGCTTTATGCAAGTATTCAGTTGCTTTGTCTGTACCATGCTACTGACTTACGGCTTGGTTTAACCTAGGCGTCACAGGCCCCCCCAGAAGCATATGCTGACTTATTTCTGCAGTCTTAATCAGACTGTATTTTTATGATTCTTCTGGTCAGCTCTTGTGTATCTCTTGGCTCTCCTATACGAAGCGTAGGTGAGATATGAGTCTGGAAAGCTGACCATTGCTGCAGGATGCTGTTAAGGATAAGGGCTAGCATCCATTTTAAGGTCTGTCAGGAGCTGCTTGACTTAAATGGATCTATCTGTGCCTCATTGCCTTACTGGGTGCAGACAGTTCAGCTGCAGGAAGTAAACCCATTGCCCTCACTCAAACTTTGCTACTTAGTGTTTCATTAGTTTGCAGTTCCTCCTCAGACTATTTTCAAGGTCTGTCTTTCAGCTTTTGGCCTTGCTCCTTCCTGTGTTTGTCTAGACCCCACCTCCTGGTTACTGGCTCTTGACCTTTGTTCCTAACTCTTAGCTACATTTTAGGCCCTTTTCTTATTTCATCTGCTGTGTATCATCTCTCTTTTCCACCTGTGTGACTCAACACTAACCACTAGGACATTCTGCCCACGCCCTAGTTCCCAGCAAAGGCACTTGCATAGGTAGAGCTGAAAAGTGGTGTAGATGATGCAGGTGGGCCCATTAATGCATGCTAAATTATGGAAATCCATCGTGTGGCTGAGGAATCACACTGACTACAGCAGCGGTTCCCAGTCTGTGGTAGGGGTACCACAAGTGGTATGCAGACAACCTACCAGTGATATGCATTAACAGATTTATTATAATTACTTTATATGACAAAAATTTGCAGGTGGTTCTTAAGGTTGTATCATATTAAATTGGTGGTGCACAAGCTGTAAAAGTTTGGGAACCACTGGACTACAGCATGGGCCTAGGGCAGTGGCTTCCAGTTTTGCAGGTCCATGTAATCAAGTAACTTGCTATAGCTGACGTCCTATTTAACTCCCCCTGTCAACCTGAAGAATTTGAATCTGTGGAAAGCAAAGCTGTCTGTGGCCGTGGGTGGTAGTAGAGGATGTCATGGGCAGCAGGACATTGCCTGTAAGCCACAGGCTGGAAGCCACTGCATGTTAATGTCAAATGTCTGCCTGAGCTGAGCAGTCAATTAGGATAGCATGGTTAAGGCAGGCCAATTTGTGAAGCCTTGGAGTACAAGGCAGTGATGTGGTTTGTATGACATCTAGCTTCTTCTGACTCTCCACCCTGACTGACTCTTCACAGACCTCTTGGGTTGACTGGCTACTGCCTTTGGCTTGCATCTATAGTGAGACTCAAAATCATACCTCAGGAGCTGTAGTGAAATGCTTTAACTGCTCAACCCCTGTGCTCTGGGGCATCACAGGAGCCTTGGTTTTTATACTGGGTTTCTGTGTTGTGCAGTTCAAGGGGCAGATTGTGCCATCCTGGCTCATATTAGTCCATATTTTAGTACTATTCTTGTGAGTTTCAGTGGGACTATTTGAAGGGTACAGATGACTCGTATTAGGAGGGGTGGCATGGTCTGCTTTTAGAAGTATAGTGAAATGGCTTCCAAGACACCTGCTAAACAGCATCCATAATAGCTTTAGAATCTTTCTGTCTTCATGTTTTAATGCTAAAAACATAAAAATAATAAGGTACAAACATGTAATTAATGCTGATGAACTGAATGTGCCTGAAGTCATAAATGAAAACATGTCTAGGCTAAAGAATGTGTTTTCTCCTTGATGCATCAGCATTTTATGTTACCCAGTTTCAAAGACACCAGCACAGGAATTGTTGAGCCTTGAGGCTAGGGACAGAAATTGCATATAAGCCAGTATAAGTGATTAGAAACCAGTTCAGATCTGTAGTACAACAGAAGTTCAGTGCACATAAACCACTTCCACAATGGCTGAAACTGGTTTAATATAAACCTGAATAGATGTAGTATTAGACTTAACTGATTTAGGCTAAATCAGTTTATTTAGCTTCTGTCCCAGATCCCTTCAAGATTTAAGTTAACTCACAGTCCCTGCAACATCTCAGGATGCTTTACACCTCCCCAGCAACCCTCCCCACTCTGCAGGGTTGGGGGGGCTAGCCTTGGCTAAAGTTGTCTGCTCCAGCTGAGCAGGGAGGTATGCTGTAGCACCCCTTAGCATCTGGCCTGAACCACTCCGGGCATGTGGCTGCATTTCCAGAATCGAAAGTGAATATCTGTTCACTTGCTTATTGGTTCAGTCTACACAGTTTAGACTAACCTACAAAGATTGAAGCCTTGGGCTTTTTGACTGTCCGTACTTAGCCTGAGAGAAGGATGTGCTAGACATAGAAAGGCTGATTGTTCCTTGTACAAAAGAGCATTACTATGAAAGCTAGCTAAAAACTGCATTTACAATGGGATAAGTGGCAAGTCTGGTGGGGAAATGTGTTTCACAGAAAAGATTTTGTGTGCTACCTGTACACATTGCCACATCAGTTCAGTTCCCTGGGTGTGGTTAATGGGAATATTAATAGAAAGAATGTGAAACAATGAACTGGTAAGGGAAGAGAGGGTTATAGTGCATGAATAATCCCTTTATTGTCATGCTGGGTATGCATGTTACTTCCTAACATCAAGTAACATGCATCTGGAATGTGTTCAGCAGTATTATTTTACAGAAGGAACTTCATTATTGTGTATGCCATTATATTTTATTGCTCTTTGAAAACTTCTCAGTTCACTTCCAACTTTTACTGTGTATTGGAGATCTCAATGTGACTTTTAAATGACAGATTTCCCAAGATATGAAAGCGTCAGACTGCCATGAATGATAATTTTAGCACCGATGAAACTGGAGATGAAAGGTTTTTCTCACTTCATGCTCCCAGATTTCTTTAACCGTGGAGAAGCCTTTTATCTTAGTGCAGGCATTTGAAACAAAGAGGTCAAGCTTACAGCTTTAGGCGATTCTTTCCTTCTGGTTCTGATAGTGGCTTTCACTCCTCCTTTGCCTTAAAGCCCCAGTGCCAAGCTCTTTCACTCTTCCCACATCCCATAGAAGCACTGCTTCTTGAAGTAACAAGCCATCACTATTCCACTATTATGGGAAGAAGGAACATAGGATTCTTCCACTTTTAGTCTGAGTTGTGAGTGAGAAAAGTGAACAGGCATCTTTCTGATCCTTATTTGAATTTCTTTATTTATTGGGGAAAATATAAATGTCAATCTGCTAAGTTATTTATGTGAGAGCAGCATTCCTTAAGACAGATCTGCATGTAACTCGGCAGGCACCAGTGTGCCCCTGCCACAGGCCAAGAGCAGGGGGAGAAGTAGTGGCTCACTTTTGAACTAATAGGCACACGGGATAGAACATGTGCTTATAGACACAAGCTCCTGCTTGCTTTTCTAGGGAAGGGAACATTTCTCTGTGGAAATGGCACTTCTTTGATTTCACAGCCCTCCCCAGCCTCCTGTCGTGATTCTTGCCAGCCCCACCTCCTTCCTAAGCTGAGATTTTTGGTGCAAGTAAGCTGATGGAAGAAGGCGATAGAATGGATTGGTTTGATGGTAGCTGGTTAGCGATCCCGTGCCAAACAGCTACTTTTGTTTGTGCACCTCAGAGAGGTAGTATGATTTGCACTCTCGGTCACTGACAGGTCTCAGTTGACAGCTCCCTTTTTCTTTTCCAAAAATTAGTAACAGGGTGGCTAGTTGAGACATGACAAAGTTTTGAAAGAGGGATTTTGTTTCTTGTAGAGTTTCATGAGAAAGGTCACAATGTCGCCCACAGTGCCACTCCAAGTAAACAAGCGTGCCCAGAGCTTCTGCTGCAGAGTGGTAGACTGCTGCTTGAACACACACAGACTCCATGGCATCCAGCTGTGCAGGGCCCCAGCTCTTTGGGGAATATGTGCAGAGACCCAATATTATAGAAAATCACTTCACAAAGAAACAGTCCCTGCAAGACAGAGAATAAGGTCTAGGTGAATCATTCTGGAGTGGTGTATGTCTGAAATGCAGAAGTACATAGCATCTAAGTTGCTCATAGCTCAAATCAGGGTGTTGACAAGCAATTTTGCATAAGTTTTATACTCCAATGTCATTGAAGTTGCTTCTGATTTTGAATCTCTGAACCGGATGAGGGAAGGGGGGCCCCTGAGAGTTCTGCAACAGTCTTTCACTTCACCTTGCCCAGTTGGAGTATTGTGTATTAAATGTTTGTCAGCATGAAGTAGAAACAGACAGTAATACACAGACACATAGAGGTAGCACTGCTGCTGTTCTTGGGGCTACTTGTGATCATACTCTTCACCCTTATTTGTTCAAAGGAGTGCCTTTGACTCCTCAAGGAGGCCAATGGCACTTAATGAGGCAATGTGCAAAGTAAGGTATTGCTTACTGTGAATAATGGTGGCACAAATTGCCTCTGGGTCAGCAATGGTAGCAGGATTGGACCCAGTCATGAAGCTTTATGTTTAACAATAGAAATGATTTCTTGTGCCAAATCTTCTGTTGATGTAAATGAACAAACTCCACTGACGTCAATGGAACAGCACAGATTTACATCAACGGTGGTTTTGGAGCACAACAAATTTGAGGGGGCATCACTACACAAACCTGGAGCTTGCAGCAGGAAGTTTTTTCAATTTTTACTTTGTATTTGTGAAAGATTTTCTCTTTAATCCACTGTTTTTGGTTTAAAGAAAAAAAGATAAAAAAATAAGAGGAAAGAAACACAAAAGGGAGATATTGGACTTACAGCAGTAAACAGCTATGTCAGCAGGGAGCCTATATATTTTATCCATCACTGTAGTACTAGGAGCCCAGCTGTGATCTCACAAATGCAGCTTTTAAACTGATGCTGTTGATTTTAGGGCAGTTATTTGGGGTTTATACTTCTGTAACTAAATATGAAGTAGAACTTTGCTACTGCTGCTGTGCTGCCACCTGGGGGGGGCTTCATGCTACTGTGATTTCATGTCCACAAAAGGAACTTGTCATTATGCCCTGAAGGGTTTGTGTTGTATTTGCTGTGAGTCTTAATAGATAATAGCAAGATCCTGGTATTTCTTCTAATTTATATTGATTTAAAAGAACAGTTCTTAAACTTCTGGGCACACTCATGGTGAAGAATTCTGTTTCATCTAGTGGAGAATAAAAGTACAGCTTGCAACTAACTCTTGAGTTACCTGACTAAAGTGCAAGAGCAATTCTATTACTCACCTAGGCACATAAGTTCTCCCATTACAGGAACAGGATCACCCTCTAGAGACACACAAACACCCCCCTACTCCTAACAGAGGTACCTATGTGTTCAGAGCGGATAACAGAATTGTTTCTGCACAATAGCCAGGTAACTCAGAGCTGGTTGCAAGCTGCACTTTGGTTGTTCATTAGGTAACACAGAATTCTGCCCATGGTTCTGGTTCTCATTCTTAGCTACTAAATTGCATTAAAAATATAAAAAAAACCCCCCCTCAGTGCTCTGCTACTGGTACCTTTGCCAGGTAAGCCATTGTCACCATGGCTGGAGGGAGGTTATGTGATTGGGAATGAAACAGCAGTTAATATACTCCATTAAGAACAGAAGGGAAAGTATCTGTGGAAAAACCCTGTGTATTGTTCAGGTAATACAAACTGAGAACCTGTTGGTGAAATGGTGAGTAGAGAAGAAAAGAAAATACCAGATGATCTCCCAACAGACTTGTAAAAGCCAGGATGGATAACAGATGCAGAAGTTTTAGTGTCAGTCATAGCTCATCATATTTACTCCTTGATCAACAGCAGAGACCACCCTAGCTGTTTGTATGTAAAAGATGTCTTTAACTTTTCCTCCCTGCAAACTATTTATTGTCGTTAATGGAGAATAATTCTGTTTGTGGGGAGGAGAGGACCAGCTGAGATCAACACTTGTGCTTCTGTCCTGTGGTCAGATAGGGGCAGAGTGCCCATAAAAAGCCATATAACTCGTGGGGATTTGTGGGGATTTTCAGGTCTCTCTTTGCCATATAGCAAAAGTGGCTCCCTCAGAACCTCATTATTAGGCAAAGAGAAAATACTCAAAAGCACTTACTAAAATTCAAATAGCATTACTTAAACAGTAAACGTACCTATGGTGTGAAACCAAACCTAGATTTTGTTTTTTAACCAAAACAAGGGGTTTTGCAGAAAGTCCTGAACAGATTCAAATGGATTGGACTGGAGTAGAAACACTTAAGCTCAGCAATGGAAGAGCAGTCTCTCTAGCCTATAAATTTCACATGGTATTGCTGCATTGCAAGTCGTGGTGGTGAATTCTGCTGTAAGTTACATTTTAAAATCCAGAATAACCATAACAATGCTGGATTTAAGCCAATATTAATGAAGGCAGTATTTGAATATTGGTGTATTCAGATGTGCTACTACATTGTATATTTGAACACACATCTAGATCTTTCTTGTGGATTTCTACTGTGAATTTACATGCCTTTGAAAAGAAGGCTTGTCATTAAAACAGTGATGCAACTGGCTCCAGTTGCATTCTGCAGCAAGTTAAAAACATGGGGCTGCATCCCCTGACTTTACCTCATCCTCCTAAAATTCCTAGTAAAAAAGAAGCAAGATTTTTGTCTCTGGACCTGGTAGAAGATGTAGTTAGGGTTCCTTCACCAGGGCTTTCAGACTGAAATGAACTAAAATTATTAGTTATTCTAGAAGAACATATGGGACTGGACTTGAGCCAGCAGGCTCCTTCCAGTCCTATGCTATTATGTTTTTGTTAACTACACACAGTATAAAAGACCTGATTTTCTTTGTACCAGTGTAGGTCAGGGGGTAACTCCTTGGATGTGAGGAGAGTGACTCCAGTGTAAAGCCACCATAAGAGAGTCCAGAATCAGGGTCAGTGATTTGGGTATATATTTGCGTTGTTGGTGCAGTAGGTAAAAGTTCTATAGCTCTGCGTGCTTTTTGCACTACTAAGAAGCTGGAAGCATGTATGCAAGTGCCCACATGAACCAGTGGGCACGGGCTGGAGCCCGTATAATGTTTTCAGTTCAAATAAAAAGGGAATGGGAGGTGACTGGGCAAAGCTATGGATATTGTCACTCAAGTGTAATATTACAAGAATTGTGTGGGCATCTTATGCTAAGGCTGGGCATGTTTAGACAAATGAAAACTTCAGTTAATGACAAATGAAATTCCACTTGTGTATAAATTACAGCAGGATTCTTAAAAGTAGCACAAGAGCAGACTTTGCGCCCCCAAATCCCGTGGTACCATTGCTCTATCTTTGAACTTTAAATCTAATTTTCAGAATACAGAAATAATGACAAAAGGAGATGCAGTAATGAATGATGGACAAAGCCTATTTACATAATTTGTTAGGACTCCATTTGAGATTGAAGCCATTGTGTAAAGCACTGCACAGACACATAGGAAGAGATGGTTTTGGCCTCAAACAGCTTGCAATTCAAACTGACAAAACAGAGGGAGTGGATGGGGAAGTGGTTTTCCTAAGGTTACCCAAGAGATTCTTAGCAGAATTAAAATCCAGGTCACCTGACTGTCAGACCAGCACTCTCCTCATTGGATTAAACTATTTCTCACAAAGCAAACTTAGTAGGTGCTTACAGTAAAATAGGAAGGAGAGAGACACAAGCAGCCAGGAAGAGTATTCTTTTAAAAAATAAAACGGGCCTGAACAAGACTGTTTACTATGATTTTCAGAGATGAGCAAACTATCTTGTTACCATGTTCATACAGCTTATACCATTACTTGATGTGTGAATGAAGAAAAAAGTGTGTGGGAAGGGGTCAGAAAAGCATGAGAATACAACATACTATGTTAAAAGAGGTGAACAGGAATACTAGTAAGAATAAAGAGTGACATTTACCCTTGTGCAGAGAATTTAGGAGGGCTTCAGGGAAGCTTGTGATTGGCATTTGCATGGGGTGAATTCTACCTGCAGTCAAGCTCCTCCAGGCTAGGTCCCTAGGGCAATTCATTTGCAAAGGAAGAAGCAAGTTCTCTTTCTCTGAGTTTGGGAGGAATGGGAATTTTTGGGTGTCTGAGATAATTCTACTTGATAAGACGAGGGCTGGAAGAAGGATTTCTTGTGGTGGAGTGGTGTGCAATGGTGCTCGTTATGGTCAGATCTGATGAGCACTAGAGGAACCTGGGGGATGGCTTAGTGCTCCTGCAACCTGGTGGTATAGTTTGTCCAGATGGGATATTTTCCCTGGAAAATCACTGGTATGTCAAGAAGGTACTATTTTCATAAGGAAAGTGTCTCCCATTTTATCTACTAGAGGTGAATCTAGGAGTTTAAGAAGGACATTAACGAGCCCCAGTAGATAACGCATCACAGGACATGGGAAAGCCCATGGGAAACTCCTTGTTTCTGTCCTGTATTATAAACAGGACATTATAGGGCTGCCAAGATGCAGGATCCAAGTTTTACCTGTTATGGAAACAATGGTACTCTAGTGTAGGAGAGTACTGTAAGGACAAGTGTTTAAGGCACAACCCCTTTTTGTGAAGTAGCCCAAAGGATACTCATCAGGAATAGAGTCACTGTGTTCCCTAGTGCTCTTAGATACCATCTGAGACCATCCTGCTTCATGCCAAGAATCCATCCACAGCATCCATATTTGTAGACACATTGATCACGGCCCAGTCCTGCTCACATCGCCCCCTGCACATTACTACGATATAGCTAGCACCTGCCACAGCAGGCTTCACCTAGTTTCCCTGTCGTTCAGTACCCTGGCCAAGACCTAGGCCTAGATTTGAACTGTTTTCATATTGTAGATGCAGAATCCAGACAGGTTTATTTTACTAAGATCTGCTCACACACTCTCAGTTCAGAAGATTAATAGCTTTGACAAGTGGTTCTCAATTCTTTTGTCCAGTGGGTCAGATGAGCGCTGTCTGGTCCCTCCACGGGCCAGATCCAGCCCTGATGGACCCAATCCAGTAGATTAGCAAGCATGCCAGGGATCCATCTAGCCATGCAGAGGAGGGCAGGGAGGCACCCTAGTCCTGATCCACCTTTGCCAGGCAAAGGGGCTTGGCCCAGCCCCAACCTGGCCCTGTGGCAGGGGGAGGGGGGTATGGCCTGGCCCCAACCTGACTGGGTGGAAGGAAAGTGGGTGTGGCCCACCCCAGCGAGGGTAGGGGGCATGGCCTGGCCCTGAACTAGCCCTGCGGGGGTGGGAGGGTGGCTTGGCCCCAACCTAATTGAGCAGAGGGAAGGGGGCACAGCGTGGACCTGCGGCAGGGGAAAACACGGGGAAGAAGGGGCATATAACAGCTGTGCAGGGGGAGGGGTAGTACCCCAGCCTTAACCCAGTCAGGCAGAGGGAAGAGGGCATGGCTTAGCTCCTATCTGGCTGTATGGGGGAGAGTTGTGGCCTGGCTCCAACCCACCATGTATGGTCTGGGATTTTGGCAACAGGGAGGGGTGGAAGTATTAACTGCCAGTGTTCCCCTGCTACCAAATTTTCTGACCCTTGGGAAGCCTCATGGGCTGGATTCTAAAGTTGTGCAGGCTGCATCTGGCCTGCAGGTTAGAGGTTGAGCATCCCTGGTTTAGACCCATAGTGGTATCTACCTCTGTCTTTCTATGATCAGTCAGGCAAAGGGGTGATGAACATTTCATTCTCTGTAGAGAAAAGGGAGATGTTTTTGGAACTGTCCTGCTCTGGATTGCCATTTTAGTTTCTTTTATCTGTCATCCCAAATCATTTGGATTGCGTCAGAGGGATTTGGGAGGCAAACATTGGTTGAGACAATGCAGGAAGGCCAATGAAAGTTGTTTATGAAGCCAGCATTGAATGTCCTCATATCATTGCTACAGTTCTTCCCACTGTCAATGAGTTTTGTAATAGGTCCTCCTAGCAAGGGGCATCTGCCTTGGTCAGCAAGAAGAGAAAGATGACATAGAAAGATTTCAGCCTTGGTGTGACACAGTAGAAGCAGCAGCATATGCTAAAAAACTTTTAAAAAAAAATCTGAAATATTGAACCTGGCTCAATAGCAACCCATGGATTCAACCCTAAGTCTTAAACTTGAATTTCATTGATACCATTATCTTGCCTGGGAATATTATTTCTAAGACCTATGGCACAGCCAGGATGTAATATCCCCTTCCTGTTACCCCATACACAATCACAGGCAAAGTGCATATCTATACTGCAGTCACTTCTAGACCAGAGCTTGAGTAGAAAACTGGGAGCCCATTTAAGCTAGATAGCTCAGAAACATAGTCACATAGCCATGGCAGCATGGACCTCAGTCTGTAAGTGACTTGTGGGAGAAAACCTCTGTTACAGCGCAGCTAGAAAGAGACGTATAGACACATACACTGGGCATCATTTGGAGGCAAGAATATATTTACTGTTATTTATTCGTATTGTGGTACTGTCTAGATTCCCATTTGTCCTCAGTGATGAACATGCCCATGGGTGGGTCTAGAATTTTGAAAAGGAAGGTACAGATGGTGAAGTATATCGTCACATATAAGACAATACATTTTTCTCCAGGGAAAAATTAATTTTGCTTTATTACTATGCTAGCAGCCTAGGTCTGTAGTATTCAGTTTAAGATTGAAGCAAAAACAAATATAATTTAATCAGAATGTGTTAAAGATAATCTACAGGGTTGTAAAGTATGAGTTTCATGACCAGGAGCAGCCAACAGACAGCAGAATGGCAGAGCAAAGGAGAGCCTGAGGGGTGGAACATTGAGACTATTAAAAAGGTTGTTAACATGTGGAATGAAGAGTTTAGAAGAGATCCAGTAGATGATAATGAGCCATGAAGTCATAGAATCATAGAACGTTAGGGTTGGAAGGGATCTCAGGAGGTCATCTAGTCCAGTCCCCTGCTCAAAGCAGGAGCATCCCCAAACAGATCATCCCAGGAAAGGCTTTGTCTAGCTGGGTCTTAAAAACTTCCAAGGATAGAGATTCCACCACTGCTCTAGGTAACCCGTTCCAGTGCTTTACCACTGTCTAAGTGAGATAATTTTTCCTAATATCCAACCTAAACTTCATTGCTGGAACCTGAGACCCTTGCTCCTTGTTCTGTTATCTGTCACCACTTGAGAACAGTCTAACTCCATCCTCTTTGGAACTACCATTCAGGCATTTAAAAGATGCTATCAAATCCCCACTCACTCTTCTTTTCTCCAGACAAAATAAGCCCAGGTCCCTCAGCCTCTCCTCATAATTAATGTGCCCTATCCCTCTAACATTTTTGTTGCCCTCTGCAGGAATCTCTCCAATTTGTCCACAGCCTTTCTATAGTAGATACAGTACTCCAGATGTGGCCTCACCAGTGCCAAATAGAGGGGAATAATCATTTTCCTTGATCTGCTGGCAATGCTCCTACTAATAATGCAGCAGTAGTGTACTGCTTGCAGCCCAGTATGTCGTTAGCCTTTTTGGCAGCAAGGGCACACTGTTGGCTCATGTTCAGTTTATTGTCTGCTGTAACCCTAAGGTCCTTTTCTGCAGAGCTGTTGCTTAGCCAGTCAGTCTCTAACCTGTACCGGTGTATGGGATTGTTCTGTCCTAAGTCCAGAACTTTGCACTTAACCTTATTAAACTTCATGAGATTTCTTTTGTTCCAATCTGTCTAGCCCTACCCTGAAGCATATACATTTTTCCCCCGGGGTTTGTGTCATCTGCAACTAGCTGAAGGTACACTCCATCCCAAGTTCCAAGGTTGTTGATGAAGATATTGAACAAAACTAGTCTCAGGACTAACACCTGGAGCACTCAACTTGATACTAGCTGCCAACTAGACAGTGAGCCATTGATTAATACTCTTTGAGCCTGATAATCCAGTCAGTTGTCTATCCCCCTTACAGTCTACTTATTTAACCCTTAATTTCTTACCTTGCTTACAAGAATGTTGTGAGAGGCTGTATCAAAAGCTTTGCTAAAGTCAAGGTATATCACATCCATTGCTCTCCATGAATCCACAGAGCAAGTGATGTGATCATAGAAGACAACCAGGTTGGTCAGGCATGACTTGCCCTTGGTGAATCCATGCTGACTGTTCCTGATCTCTTTCTCCTCCAAGTGCTTAGAAATGGACTCCTTGAGGACCTGGTCCATGGTTTTTCCAGGGACTGAGGTGAAGCTGACTGGTTTGTAGTTCCCTGGAGCCTCCTTCCCTTTCTTAAAGATGAGCACTATATTTGCCTTTACCAGTCATCTGGGACCTCTCCCAACAGTCACAAATGTTCAAAGATAATGGTCAGTAACTCTGCAATTACATCTGCCAGCTCCCTCAGCATCCTCATGTGCATTGTGTCTGGCCTCATGGACTTGTACACATCCAGCTTTTCTAAATAGTGCCTAACCTGTTTTTTTGCCACTTCTGGTGGCTCACCTCCTTCCCAAACTGTGAGGCCTGGTGCAGTAGCTTGGAAGCTGGTCATGGCTGTGAAGACTGAAGTAAAAAAGGCATGAGTATTTCAGCCCATTTCCACATCATCTATCACTGGGTTGCCTCCCCATTCAGTAAGGGACCCACACTTTCCCCATTTTTCCTCTTGTTACTGACATACTTGTAGAAACCCTTCTCGTTACCCTTCACATCCCTTGCTAGCTGCAACTCCAATTGCACACTGGCTTTCCTGATTTCATCCCTTTATGTCTGCGTGATACTCTTATACTCCTCTGTAGTCATCTGTCCAAGTTTCTTCTTATCCAAGAAGCTTACAGTTTCTTGTAACCTTCCTGTTTGTGTTTTATCTCACCAAAGAGTTCCCTGCTAAGTCAAGGTGCTGGTCTGCTGTACTTGCTAGTCTTCCTGTGCATTGGGATGGTTAATACCTGTGCCCTCAGTAAGGTTTCTTTAAAATGCAGCCAGCTTTCCTGGACTCCTTTTCCTGTCAGACTGGCCTCCCAGGGAATCCTGCTTTTCTACATAAAGCACAATTCTGCTTCCTCTTCTCCCCTGTCTGTCCTTCATGAACTGTTTATACCCATGTATGACAGCACCTCTGTCATGTGAGCTATCCCCTCAAGTCTCTGTTACTCCAATCACGCTATAGTTCTGTGACTAGGTGAAGACTTCTAATTTGTCCTGCTTGTTTCCAGGCTCCGTGCATTCATGTACAGACACTTGAGGTAACTATCCAATTGCCCTATTTTCTCAGGAAGAATGAGAAGGCCTCCTCCCCTGTTGCTCCATCCTGCTTGTGCTTCCTCCAGATCACCTTCTTCTCCACTTACCTCAAGGCTTTGGTTTCCATCTCACAGCAAACCTAGTTTAAAGTCCTCCTCACCAGGTTAGTAAGCTTGTCTGCAAAGATCCTGTCTTTGTCAGGTGGATCCCATCTCTTCCTAGCAATCCTTCTATTTGGAACCACATCCTGTGGTTGAAGAAACCAAAGCCCTGCTCACGACACCATCTATGCAGCCATACACTGATCTGCAGGATGCATTCATTTGTGCCTGGACCCTTCCCCTTCCCCCCTGGACCCTTGGAAGGACCAAGAACAGTACTTGAGCCTCTGTCCCCCTCATCCTTGCACCCAGAGCCCTGTAGTCACTTTTGATCTGCCCAGGGTTGCCCCTGGTAGTATCGTTGCTGCCCATATGGATGAGCTGTATGGGGTAGTAGTCAGAGGGCTAGATGAGTCTCAGTAATCCTTCTGTGACATCTTGGATGCAGACTCTGTGGAAGCAGCAGACCTCCCAAGACAACAAGTGAGGCTTGCAGACAGATGCTTCCATCTCCCACAGAAGGGAGTCTCCAACCACTATCACCCATTGCTTCCTCTTGGTGGCAATGATATGAATCCTTCGAACTTTGGGGGTTTCTGGCCTGGCCTCTTCCACCAGTGGAACATGCTTCTCCTCCTCTGTTGGTAGGGCTTTATAGCTGTCCTCTAGGCAAACCACTGGAGATGGAGATGAAGACTTCTGTATTACTGCCAGAGGTCACAAGCTTCCAACTTCCAGCTTCTTTAGAGTCCACATCCTCTTTCTTCTCTAGTACTTCCTCTGGCAGTCTTTCCTCCGCAATCCTTGAGGTCTCCTTCAGCATTGAATCCATGAGGTCCCCATGGCAGAGAATGCTTCAGAGCCTCACCAACTTCTCCTGTAGCTCTTTTGCCTGCTCCCTGAGGGACACCAGCAGGAGAAACTACTCACACTGCAGGCACTCCCCCACCTGGCTGTCAGTAGAAAGAATCTGCAAGCCACAGTCTTACGAGTGCCAAACCAGGACCTGGGTAGAAGCCTGAATGGTGAGTGGTCCTGCCTGGATAGATGCTTCACAGGTGCAAGACGCAGAAGAGCTGGCAGTACAAGAGCCCTCTCCAGCTTCCTGTTGAAGCTGCCTCACTGTACAGCCTATAATGGAAGGTTCACGGTGCCAGAGAGATAAGAGCACTCCACTGGGAAGGTCCACAGAGTAAGATCCTTCCCAACCCCAAATACAGTGATCAAGTTTGACCCTGAGTGGAGGAGCAAGGCCCTCTAGCCAGGATGTCTGGGCACACCCTAGTCAAAATCCCCTATGCTGGCTACAGCCAACACCCAATGCCTTTGAGGAAGGCTCAAAAAATCCTGACACATGTAGCAGCAAGAGGGGAAAAAGGTCCCCTCCCAGCCCCATGTGGCAATCAGCAAATAAGACAGTTCCTAACAGCTGTTAATAAAACACAGCAAGAAAGGGTAATTTTGATCCCTTACTATGAAATAATCTCTTTCCGCCACGCTTAAATGAGCTCGAAGATTAGTTAGTCTGTATCTTTATAATGATTTATGCAATGTTTCCTTTAAGGCAGAAAGATACCAAGGCACTTCAGGGGAGGCAGCCTGAGTGAGCACGGAGTTGGGAAACAGACAGCCTAGAGATGTCATCCCAGTTTTGCAGAGAACTCCCCTCACTTGCAAAAGTCTCTTAATCTTTATGTGTCTCCAATCTCTCCAGCTCCATATCCTTCAGGAGCCATATCCCCTCTGTGAAATGAGCTGTCTCTGGGATGATATGCAGTAAAGCTGCAACATAAGTGGTAGGCCTGTGCAAAGCATCAAGTATTCACTTCGGATTCGGCTGATTCAGAGGGACAGTGATTCAAATCACTGATTTGGCAGATTTGAATTTGGAGATTTGGAGCCCATTCAGATTTGGAGATTTAGCACTGATTTGGAGATTCAGTCATAGCCTATAATAGGGAATCACTAAAATACCTATAACTTTGTCAATTTATTGCAGATTCAGATGAAAACATCAGGGATGGTAGCCTCTTCTGAGGTCATGAAGCCTAAGTTTCGTAGAGATAAGTGCAGGGGTTTTTGTGAAAGTGCACCTCAAAATGTTGAAAGCAAAACTCGTATTACTTGTGTGTGTTAAGGCAGAGTGGGATGTAAACAGCAGGGATGGTAGCCCCTCGTGCGGGCATGAGGCCTGCCAGGTTTCAGGCAGAGTGTTTCAGGCAGATTTCAGGGGTTTCTGTGAAAGTGCACCTCAAGGTTTTAAAAGCAAATAAAAAAAAGCAAATAGGTATGGAATGAGGAGGGTGGCACTCACTCTGTCTGCAGGTGGAGTTTGCAGTGGGCGGTTCACCTTCAGGAACATCAGCTGCCCCACCGAACCAGGATCCAAGGTGGTGCGGTGGGGTGTCACAACATCACCAGCATTGCTGAACACCCTCTAACTTGGCACACTGGTCGGTGGATAGGACAGGTGTTCCTGGGCAATGGTGGCCAGATCCTGCCACACCTAGCTGCAGGTTGCCCAACAGGCCAAGGGGTCACAGTGCAGCGGCTTCACATCCTCAGTGAGATAGCTGGCCACTGAAGCCTCTGTGCTACCTGCCTGATGGTGGGGTCTTGTGCGTCTTGACCCCAACATTGAAGCCATGCCCTTGGCCCACATTGGCAGTGGCTGTGGTAGAGGACACTGGCTTGTGGTTGGAGTGCTGGAAAGGGAAAGTGGATCCCCCTCTTCCATGTCCCCCAGCTTCTGCCCTTCTGCCTCTCTGACTCTGTTCAGCAGCACCTCTGTCCAGTGATTGAGGGTTTTGCTTCTGTAGATGCTCCCCTTCACCCTCGCGTCACACATGCCCACCAGCACATGGACTGTTCTGGACCACAGTGGATCTAGCTATTTTTTGGATGTCCTCCTCCTTCAGCTGCTTCACCAGTGCCTGAACCTCTGGTGAAAATGGCTTGCCCCAGCCAGGAACATCGATCCCCTGGAATTTCTCCATTTGATTCGCAAGCTCCTTCACGATGGGGATCACCTGGCTAAGGAGGGCATCGCCAATGCTGAGGCTCTTGGTGGCCTCAAGGAACAGCTTGAGGACCCCCAAGATCTCAGAGATAGTATCCCACTCCATTTTGTTAAGGGGGGTGCTGATCCCAATCTCCCTGAGCAAAGCTATCTCATGAATGGCCTTCTGTTGTTTGACCAGCTTTTCCAGCATCAGGTATGGGGAGTTCCACCGAGTCTCCACATCCTGCATCATTTTGTGCTGCGGGATGCTCAGCTCTTCGTGTTTGTCTCACAGTATCTTGCCCCTCTTGAAGCTCCGGTGGAAGTAGCCCACCATTTCCTTCATTTTGAAATGAGCTGGCTGGTAATGATGGCACTATTACCGGGAGCCCCGTTCCCCTCCAAGGCATCCCTGACTACGAGGTGGGACTTGTGTGCCACACAGCAGATGCCAACAAAGTTGGCATCATGCACTACCTTGACCATATTGGCCCCATTGTTGGTGACCATGAACCCACAGGTGAATTCACCCTGCCCAATGAGCCACTCCTGCACTATGTGGTTCATGGTCACCATGATCTCCCTTGCTGTGTAGGACTCATCCATCACCTCTGCTTAAAGGAGAGCCCACCAACACCATGACTGATCACACCAGTGCTCTGTGAGGGACAGCTAGGTATGATCTCCACCCGGGCTGCTCCAGATGTCCAAGGTGAAGTGCAAGACTACCTGCAGCCCTGCCTTCCCCAGCTTCTCCCTCAAGTACCCCCTGCATGCCTCATACAGGGAGGGCACCACCATCTTGTTAAAGGTGGTGTGTGTGGGCACTTGGTACAATGGGGCCATGAGTGCCATGAGCCACCTGAACCCTGGATGTTCAACAAAGGAGAAATGCTTGCTCTGGATGGCTAGCCTCTCCCCAGTGCTCTGGGTGACCTTGGTCACCTTGGGAATGCACCCCCCTTTGTCTCCACCTTTCCCCCACTGGTGCAGGGTGGCCTACCTCTGTTTCTTGGGGATTGTGGCTTTGGAGCAAGAGGGGGACTTCTTTTTGGGAACACTCCCACTGGTGCTAGGCTGAGGAGGAACAAGGGCAAGGGGGTGCTGACTCCTGAGAAGCAGCAGTATTGCCATGGTGGTGAAGTGTTTCATGTCCTTGCCCCAGCTGATCTGCCTTCAGCAGTGCTGGGTGGTAGCATACCTGGGATCATTTGCCACCTCAGAATGATCCCACACTGTACTATCCATCCACTTCTGGGTTGAGGGTGGGGATCCTGCCTTATCTCCCACCTCACCAGGCAGAGGCACAACAGGAGGAAGAGCTGAACCACCTGCCCCCACAACCTCCTCCAAAGTGCCTTCCAGAAAAGGGGACCTGCCTCTAGGGGAACTTTGAGGGATGTGGAGCACTAACTCAGATTCCCCCTCCTTCCCCAGAATTTCTTTCACTATGACCGTCAGGTCCTCTGCTTCCAGATCCAGCTCCTCATCTGGCACTGGAAGGCTCATGCTGAAATTGAGGTGGAGAATGTCATGCTGCTCCTGGTTAGTGGTGTTAGTGGTGGTGCAGGTGCAGGTGCAGGCACTGCTATCAGCTCCTTGCTCCCACTAGGAGCAGAAGACTTGTCGCTGCCAGGAAAGAGGGTGCATCTATGTTGGGGGCAGGGGGAACTTGCAGTTCTCCTTCTGCCCCCTCTCCCTCCCCTGGCACCTGCCTTTCCAGCATGCTTCATAATATTTGGGGTGCTGCAAAATGTGTGTGTGTATAATATATGTTGTGCTTTCCTGCACAGTGATGACACGCTGTCAGGGAAAACAGATTTCTTTTTCTGGCAGGAAAGAATCAAGACAGACTAACAAGAACAAGTAATTTTGTGGGGAAGAATAAATTGAAAGGGATGGATAGGGATAACAATAGGGATTGTAGGCAAGGGTAAGTAGGAAAGGATTGGATACAACTTACAAGAAGAGAGACTAGCCAGCAAGAGACTAGCTAGCAAGCCAGAGCATTTCAGACACTGCTGCTCCGAGAGAGACAGCTCACAAAAGGCACAGGTCACTCTAGACACAGCTTTATATGTTGTTTCTATGTCCCTCCCCCAGAGCACTGTGATTGGACGGGGAGTCAGAGAAAGCTCACAGTCACTGGCCAGCTACAGATGTCAATATCAGAGCAGTCTTTCCCCACCTCTCAGCCTTTTCCATATATGGAAGATCACCCTCTCTCCCTCCCTCTTTTCAGTTTTGGTTTGCTGCACGCCTTCCAAAACTCTGAATCTCTCCAACTCGATTTGGAGGCTTCCAATTCGATTCAGACCTTTTAATAGGTCTCCCAATTTGATTCAGATTTGGAGATTCAGCAGTTGAATCTTCTTTGAACCAAATTGTATATGGAAGCTTCATACAGCCCTAATTACTAGCATCTTAACAGTTTGGAACAAAAGTGAAGGTTTACAAATCTTATGTTGTAACTCTGCTTTAGGGATCCAGTTTTGTGGCCCATTCTTTGGATTGTTATGCTGGATGCAAATGAACAAGATACCTTCACAAGTGACCTTCCCAAGTCAAGCACTGCAACAAGCAAGTTTCCTGTGAGGTCAGCCAGGTTATAAATTGGCTCCACTTTGCAATGTCACAAGTCATAATTTTTATTTGTTCAAAATGCTGCCACTTGAACCCTACTTTGTAGAAGTTATTCAGGATTTTTGTTCCTCTAAGTTAATTGTAAGGGGGAAACTTCTATCAAGATTAGATTAGCATTACTTTTAACTCCACCTGATTTTAATCTTTGGTAAGAAAATTGCACTGTTCTCTTTGTGCACAGTTTTCTTAGGGGAAATGTAAGCATGATCACTGCACTAGAGAGAAGTTGAAGTGGAAAGGGTGGGGGGGAGGGTAAAAGCTCCATGAGAGAGGTGAGAGGAGGAGATGTGGGAGGAAATGCAGAGATGGAGACACTGCTCAGCATTCCTGTAATTTCATGCCAGTATAGTAGGTTCCAGAATAATATGTTATATACCTTGTTGGGCCACTCAGTCACAAGGTAGGGGCATAGGTATTCATGGCTACTTGCAGTGTGCAGAACATGGATGAAGTAAATGTAACTCTAGGTGTAAGAGCAAAAACGCTAGGTATAATAATACCATCGAAACTGGACTGACTGTCATGTCTATGTGGAGTAACTATGATGTGGTAAAGTTAGGGTGTGAATATACAGTAAACATCACACTAATGTCCTGTGTGCACACTTCTAGCTTGCATGGAGATTGCTTTTGAAGGTAGTGCAAGTACTTCTCACATAGGGAAGAATTCTATTACAATGGTGTGCCTAAATGGCAGTTTCCTAGCTACATAAGTAGTGTTTTTTGCACTAATGCTCAGGTTCAGGTTGTGATTCTGCACTGTGCATGTGTAAGCATGTTTATGTAAGCTAAACATGTGCAGTAGAATACATACTGGCCAGGCAGGTTGGGCAGGGGGTGGAGGGTAGGGGTCTCACATTTTGGCTCCGATAGCTGAGTGGCTGGGGCTCCTGCCCAGGTAGTGGGAAGCCTTGGTTGAAGGCTTTCTTCACCCTTTGGTTTGGACCACTCTTTTCTTCTTGAAGGCAAGCTCATCGACTTTTGGTCCATGAAAGTCTGACACACACACACGCACTCTCAGCAGCTGTGATCTCTCTGCCCTCTATCTGCCCTATATTACCTGAGTTGCTTTCTGCCTGACCTCCCCTATATGCTCAGCTTTGTGGGATGTTTCATGTTTTGGCTCATCCAAACTGCCTGTTCTGTTACATCATGAAAGGAGGCCACATTCCAGAGATAAAGAAGAGAGTCTTCTTCACCAAATGGCCAGCTGTTGAGGGGGAGTGCATTGAGGTAGGACCCAGGAGATCATCAAGAGTGTATGTATAAGTTAACAGAGACATTGCACAAGTTCTGTCTTAGTCACTAATGGCATATCTACATTTTATTCACACAGCCATATTTCCTTACAAATTCACTGTACCAAGTCCGGTGATGATGCATAGGGGCTGCATGGGGGTGCACGTGCACCCCCTGAGAGCACTGGTGCCCCCCCGACATGCAGTGTTCCCTGCTTAGGTGACAAGTGGGGGGGCAGGTGGAAGCACTGGTACCCCCCCGAGAGCGCCAGCCGAGGAGTGGGGGTGCCAGGAGAAGAGCTGCTGGCACTTTGAGTACATCCCTGGCCAGTCGGGGTGTGTTGCTGGCACTTCTGGGTTGGCGTGTGCAGCCATTGGGGGGGACCCCCTCCCCCTGTTTGGCGGGATTGGCTGTGGGGGGGACTCCCCCTGCAATCACTGACTGGTCACTGAGGGGGCAAGTGCCCCCCTGACTCAGGAGGCACCAGTTGCCCATGACCAAGTCTATGTGCTTTATCACTTCTAACCACTATATCATTCCCCTCAGAGGCAAAGAGAAAGAACCCAGGTTTTCCAGTGTTTGCCGCTATCTAGCAAATGGTTTGTAACCTGCTGACATCATATGGTCATGTCTGAGAAAGAAGGACTTGAAGTCCTCATATTCAAACCTTGCTGATGACCTGAAATGGGGAAAACTCTTATGGCTGCACATGTGATAGTAACTCCTTTCCCAACTGGGTTATGTAATTTGAACATTAAAAAAACACTTAAGCAAATTTTATTTCGCTAGTATGATGTGAAACAAAATACAGATGTTCTTCAGTTTGATAATGTCACCCGTTTTGAATGCTGGTTTCACATACTGGCAAGTTTGAAGGTTCATAATTATGCTATCAGATTGACAGAAGTGACATCCATATTACATTCGTAGTTTATGTTGTCCTAACTTCTCTGCTGGAAGTAGTAGCTGCCACCATGCTGAACAAGTAGCTATCAGTAGTTCAGTATTTAGCTGGGAGAAGGTATCAAGTGTGGTTCCCAAAGGGGTCTGTCCTGGGTCAAGCATTGTTTAATATCTTCATTAAAGAAGATAGAATTAATGGAATTAAATGCACACTTAGAAGATTTGTAGATAGGTAGAGTTGCAAATACTCTGGAGCCAAGGTGGACAAAATATGGCCCATGGGTTGCATCCAGCCCACTGAGTGTCTGGATCTGGCCCATGGGTGGGCACCCACCAATTGATTCTCTCTGGCCTGTGGCTACCTCTGCAGCACTCCACATGGGGTCAATCCCTGCACACTCCTGCCTAGGGCAGCCCACTCTGCACTTCCACTTGGGGCAGCATGCGCCGTGCTCCCACCTGCACCCACCAATGACCCTGGCCAGCTCACCCTTTGCCCACCTGGTGCAATAAGCAGCCACCTGTGGGCAGCTGAGTGGGTTGAAGATGGCTGGGAGCTGGAGCTGGAGCCCTGCATGCTGGGACAGGCATTGCCTGGTTGCAGCTTCCCCACTGCCTGGCTGGGCATTTGGTGGCCAGCACGCATGCCATGGCTGCTGCCCTTCCTCACACTATCTGTTGCCCAAAGCAGCACAGCTGTTGAAGGAGGAAAAGCCACTGGAGGCAGGGGGAGCCAAGCAATACACAGGCAGCTACATCCGCACTGGGAGCAGCCCCACTAGGAAGCAGCATGCTGGCTGGGGTTGGGCTGGGGCTGTTGGCAGGCACGGGCAGAAGTGTGGCATGAGCTACCCTAGGCAGGAGTGGGTGGAGCATGGCCCCATGTGGAGTGCAATAGGGGCAGCTGCTGGCCGGCTGGGGTGGGACAGGGGTGGACCACACCTGCACCAACTGCCTGGGTGAGTTCTGTTGCATGCACTTTCTGCCCCCACACCTGGCCTGCTTCCAGGATCTAGTGCACGGGAAGCCCCTCCCACACACAATATAGAGGAGTAAGACTTTATTTTGAGCTATTATGCAATCACCTTTATATACACTACAAAAATATTTTTGAGATAAAATATGCTATAGTAGGTGTTTGATTTTTAGCATATGATTTGTTTTTTATCTACAATTTGTTAAAATGATATCTTTTGAAATATTTTGTGTGTGCAGCCCTTGATAGCTCACCAAAACTCATTAAGTGGCCTTCCAGCTTAAATAATTTCCCACCCCTGCTCTGGAGGGTAGAGCTAAGATCCAGAATGACCTAAATAGGCTGGAGAAATGGCCCACAGTCAACCAAATGAAATTCACCAAGGATAAGTGTAAAATCCTGCACTTGGAAAAAATTAAGTGCATGTACAAATACAAACTAGGGAATGGCTGATTAGACTGAAGTATGACAGAGAAGGACATGGGGGTTACAGTGGGCGATAAGTTGAATATGAGCCAACAGCATACTCTCATTGCAAAAAAAGCCAACAGCATCCTAGGTTGTATTAACAGGAATGTCACTTGCAAACTGAGGGAAGTGATTTTTCTGCTCTATTCAGCACTGGTGAGAACTTACCTGGAGCGCTGATTTAGTTTTGTGCCCCACACTTCAAGAAGAATGTGGGGAGATTGGAAAGACTCCAGTGAAGAGCAACAACATGATGAGAGGTTTGGGAAGCAAGTTTTAAGAGGAAAGGCTGAAAAACCTAGGGTTACTTAGGGCCTTGTTACACTTTAGCTGTGAGCCACACAAATGTTAATAGGTGTTAGTGTGTAGCATGTTGCAGCTCCAGGGTCAGCCATGATGCCCTCTAGTGGCTCTATAATTCATGCCTCAATCTGCCCCTACGGTACCCTCACCTCCTCCTTTTTGCCCACCATGCCTTGATGTACTTATTATATAGAAAGGGAGGTTGTATTGAGAGTCCTGTAGCAAGCCTTATTCCATCCATTAGCTAGTCCCTTCTGCATCGCTGGCCTTGATCCCACCCTTCAGCTCCTTGGGCACTCTCAGCCCATTTGTACCCCCAGGGCAACTCTAAGCTTTAAGCCACTGCATGGCTCCATCCTTCCCTACACCATGCCCTATGCCTTGAAGGAGTTGCTGTATTGTCCTATTGGGGCTTCAGCCTTCTTGGCCTCCAGCCCTTTTCTCTGACTGGGCCTTCTAGCCTGGGCCCACTGTATTAGACCTGACTTCTAGTGCAGGGGTAGGCAATGTTTTTTGGCCGGAGTGCCGAAAAAACCACACTGTCTACCTTGAAGGGTGCTGGAGTGCCGAGATGTCAGAAAAACAACATGTGGGGATGGGGGTGGGAGGGTGGAGGTGTGTACATGGCAGGATGCACTGCATATTAGTATATTTAATAATCATAAATATTGCCTTTGTTGTTGGGCCTTGGGCCCCTCCCCCACTGTCCGCTCTGAGGCATGTGTGTACCTGTTGGTGTGGAGCTAATGCTGGAGCCTGGAGCAACCATGGAGCCTGGTCTGATTGCAGCAGGGCTTGCAGCCACCCAGCTGCCTGCTGGGGGCAGCCCAAGCTTCGTGGCTTACAGCAGCTGCCTAGAACCCAGGCCGAAGGTGGTGTGCCAAGCAAAATGGCCTCGCATGCCATGCTCGGCGCACATGCCGGGGGGTGCTGACCCCTGTTCTAGTGCATTATCTATTTGTGGCTGCTTGCACTGTCTATCCCAGGGGAGCAGGCAGGGAAGGGTTAATCTGTCTGCCCGGCCTCCAGTGGGCTGCTGCTCTTCTGGCAGAGCAGGCAGGTTAACCCTTCCCTGATTATTGCCCTGGACAGACAGTGCAGACAGCCACAGGTAAGCAGGGAGCAGGGATCTGGGGTGCTGGGGAGAGCAGAAGTTGGGGGAGGTTAGTGGGCCCAATCCAGACTAATGGGGGAGCAGGGTGGGTAGGGTGTTTACACTAAGGTTTAGTAGGCTGCGCAGGACAGATCAGATATAATCCTGCCCTGGAGTGGCATAATTTTGAGCTGCATAATGAGTGCTTAAAACCAGTTTTAGGGGTTAATGTGCAGAACAGTCCAGGGGCTAAGAGCTCCAGGAGCTACCCAGAATTATCATGTAACAAGGCCATTATTCTGGAGAAGGAAAGCCTGAGGGGCTATTTGATAACAATCTTCAAATATGTGAAGGGAGATTATAGAGGGGTTGGAGATGGGTTTTTATCTGTGGCTATAGAAGACAGGACTTGGAGCAATGGCCTCAAGATGCAGCAGAGGAATCCTAGGTTGGAGATTAGGAGAAACTTTTTGACTATGAGGGTGGTCAGGCACTGAAACAGGATACCTAGAGAAATTGTGGAATCTCCATCTCTGGACATTTTGAAGAGTAGGTTGGACAGACATTTGGTTGGAGTAGCTTTAGTTAGGGATGATCCTGCCTTGAGCAGAGGACTCTACTAGAGGACTTGGTGAGATACCTTGCAGCCCTACTTTCCTATGATCCTGCAATCTCTGCCCTGCTTCCCTCAGTCACACTATTACCCATTTTTTCTTCTCTCTCAGGTCTTAATCCTGGTTTCCTAGCAGCGGGCTGATACCAAATGTTTCTAATGTTATTCCTAGGGATTTTTTTTCTCTGTGTAGTGACAAGACACTCTGGATTCCATACAGCCCCCACACCCTGAATGATTACTATGCCTTAGCATTTCCTGAAGTGATGGTGCAAGAGTATATGGAAAGTATCAAAATTAACCTGGCTTGGGCTCCTACACTGCAGAGTAGGAGGCAAAGCTGATTACATTTTCCTGAAGTGGAACTCAGCTTTTAAGAGTGTGGGAACTGCTGTTAAAAATGCACTCTACAATATTTGCAGAACTCTTTGTAGGGAAGCAAAATTATGCTTCTTTTTCTGTATATGGATTAATGGAGATGGTTCACCAATGACACCATCAGTAATAATTGCAGGAGGTTTAGCTGGTTAGCACTGCCTGCAAAAAGTGGAAGGCAGAGATTTGGATTTCTGAACACCTGCCCAAATAAAAATATAGATAAACCACTTGAACTGAGTGTATATTTACTTCTCTTAACCATCAGCAGAAAGCATTTTTAATACTTGGTATTTCCTGAATATAGGTCCGCTCAAATGAGGACCGCCTAGCTTTGTAGCTAGGCTTCATAACATTGCCTTTGAGATACTCATTTTATACGTCAGAGGTGGCAACCTGTGGCACAAATGGCATGGACAGCCTGTGTATGCGTGGCACATGGCAGATCAGGGAGGGGACAGACAGCAGAGCATCAGAAGCAGAGCAGGAGATCAGCTAGGGCAGTGTTTCTCAAGCTGTGGGTTGTGACCCAAAAGTGGGTCACAAGAACATGAAGGTCCATGAACAAACTTTAAAAATGGATTTTCCTTTAAAGGAAAAAAACATGGGAAACCACAGGTTTCCCCTTGCAGGTTGGCAGAGTTCCAGCCTGCAAGGGGCTGCTTGGTGCTGGAGGAAGGCAGGGGGCACCACATGCATGTGTGCATACATGCACATGGCAGCCAGGCAGTGTGGAGAGGTGCTCCCACAGCTCACTGCAAGTAAGTCTATGGGGTGAGGGGGGAGGGGACATAGATGATGAGTCAGGGGGGCAGGGGGCGGGATACTGGCAATACTGCTGGCCACCCTGTTTCCTCTCCAGGGTAGAGCCATGGCCTGAAGGGAGTGCCAGAGGTTGCTGGGCCATGGTGGTAGGGCAGAGCTGGCAGCAGGAGAAGGTGAGGGCAGTGTGCCTTCCCCCCCACACTGTCTGTTATTCCTTGCAGTGCTGGTGGCACAGCTAGTGTGGGGGTCTCAATGGCAGTGACAGCAATGAATCTTGCCACCCTGCTTCGCCCTCCCACTCCGAGTCCTGCCCGCTGGGCCATGGAGACAGCTTCTGCCTGTGCTGGTCCAGGCAGGCTGCGGCTGTGCTTGCTGTGGGTGCACCAAACTGGGGGGGGCATGTGCCTCCTCCCCGCCCCACACCCACCCCTTGCCTCACACACTGGAGGGCTGGGGCCTGGGCATGGGAAGCAGCAGGCTGGGAGTCAGGGGTACCAGCAGGGGTGGGGGAGAGGGGGCTGTGGGTTGGGAGTGCGGGGTACTGGCAGGGCTAGGGAGCTGTTTTCTCCTTAAACTTTTTACTGGGTTGGGACTAGCCATCAGTGTTCACAAATGGGTCCTGGTACAAAAAAGGTTGAGAACCGCTGAGCTAGGGGACCCAGGACAGGAATCAGAAAGTACAGCAGCAGTTTGGGCAGAGGAAGGGGGTCATTTTAGACGCACTCAGGAGCGGTGCAGGGTAATTTATGGTATGCTTACCAAGAAAGGTTGGCTTCCACTGTTCTAGATCACTAAACACTGAAGGTGCAAAGCCAATATTGAATATATTTAGTAACTTAAATAAAAGGGACCTGATTTTTCAGAGTTGCTGAACAATTGAAAGCTCCTGGAGAAGTCACTGTGAATTCAACTCCTCTGAAAAACAGGGAACCTAATCTTATGCAGTCTGGGTTAAACATTTTGGCCTATATAACTGCACAATGTCATTTAGCAAGCTTGTGGCAGAGCTGTAAATAGTTCTTGGTTCCCAGGTTCCTACTCTTTTTAACTGCCTTGCCAAAAAAGTAGTTTCTCTCATTGTGGAAAGAGAGAAATGTTTACATATGTTAGTATTGGTATAGCTTGTCCAATTTTACATAAGAATAAAATAAATATGGTTCATCTGTGTAGTGCAGACTGTCTGTCGGTCCTGGAATTCAAGTGTGGGCAAAGTTCTCTGATCAGTTTAAGTGACTGGAGCCCTGTCTAGTCTGTAATCAGACTGAGTCATGCCATGCATATCTCTGCATGCTTTTTGATTGATTGGTTACCTGAACAAATTCCTGTAATTTGATTGTACTTGCTGATAGAGCCAGGTTTGCAGGGTTTGATATTGTTAGATACTATCAGGTCCATGTGAGTGTTTTACTGCTGGGCTGCTAACTTAAACCTCCTCTCAGATCCTACTTGCAAGCTGAGTCTGACAAGAGCCCTTATACGTCCATTTCTCATTACTTTGCTCTGAGCAAGTGTATTTTGCCTATGATTTGCAGGGATGAGGCTTGTCTGCTAGATACATTTTCACTGGAGGTCTATCAGCAATTATAAAAACAGCTATTGCAGAGAAATATCATTTCACTGAGAAGCAAAGCTTCAATAACCAAAGTTTTCCCCATAGATGATAGGCAAACTGGCTTGAAAAAAATGAAGTACTTGGACTTTGAAGATATTCATTAAAATCAAGGGAAATTGGACTCACTCTTTGTGCTTAGATTAATGTTTATAAGATAAAATACATACAGCAGCCAAGGTTTTCAAAACCACGGCCTGGCTGGTGCGACCCGGTGCTGCAGGGATCTCCTTGCCACTGTGAGCTCTGTGCTGCCCTGGCGACGCATCCCCTTCACGCGTGGCTGCAGTGGGGGTGGCAGTGTGGGGTTGTGCCTCTCGCTGCTGCGTGCCTGCCCCTGTTGCAGGATCTTTCCCTGGTCGGGCTTACTACAGATCATGAATAGGCGGGAGAACAGCGAACAGGCTTGGTAGCTTTTATTAGTGACTATCAACGTAGCCGCGCAGCGGCTAGAACTCACCACGATTCATGCGCCCTAATGGTGCACGAGACCGATGAACCTGGCTGGTGAGTGGTTTCTGGGGTTTCAGGTCGCCGGGATCAGGCAGGTCTCTGCATTCTCCTTCAGCTGGCCACTCCGAAGGCCGAGCCGTATCCGTAATAATTTGCCGTGAATCGTTCCGAGTCAGTTAGACGCAGAAAGGACCCTGACGATCAGGTGGAGGGTCCTTTTATAGCTTAGGTGACGTGCGGTGGTGTGATTGCGTGAGGCACCTTTCGATAGGCCCATGGCACTGATTGACTGATGCTGGACTCCACCTTGTGGAAAGTTCTAGCTACCGCTTATCTCTTGCATTGATGGCAGAAAAACAACTATGGTCTGCCTAGCAACTGTTACATAACTCTGTGTAACTTTTTCTGATTGGCGAACATGGCCACTTAACAAACATAATGATCACAACATGCCCCCCTGGCCATGTGAGCCAAAAAACTTACAACAGATACCAAAACAGACTTAACACGTTTGATCTCTGCTAGGGAGGTTACAAACAAGCGAATGGTGCTGCGTAATACCAACTGTAATGAGTTAAGTGAATAAATTCAATCAACTAAACCAAGGTTTGATTAGGCTGCCAGGTCAATATTACAGTACACTTTGTATCTCGCGGCAAGTGTTATTCTTTTGAGGAAGGCACTCATAGTAGGTGACCTGCATAGCCGAGATAATTTGACGATGAATGCAATGGATGGTCAAACCAACACAACAGGATGCTATCAATACAACAATTAGAACTGTAAATAGGGGAGTCAGTAGATTCGCCAACCATGGTGAAAGCCGGAGGTTAAATACGGATTGGAACATTTCAGCTAGCCAATTAAAGGGGGTCTGGACAATTGTACGCGTATCCTCAGCTACCTTTCGGATTTAATTGATGGCTCTGGAAAGGGGCTCCGAAGCGTTATAGATAACGAGACAACAGGTCTCGTCTGGCGCAGTGAGGTTAAGCACTGCGCAGAACCCACCTTCTTTGGCCAACATGAAATCCAACACAAGGCGGTTTTGGAAGGCAACCTTAGAAGTATCCTGCAACTGCCGGTTGAATACTTCCAAAGTGTCTGCCATACTATTGGCCAGTCTGGCTAGCAATTCCAGAGTTTGCAGCTGCTGGATGGCCAATGCCGAGGCGGAGGCTCCAGTAACAAACATGCCATACAGGGTCCACCCAGTGGTGAACTTCCTGCTCTCACTTTCAGTCATGTTAGACCAGAATTTTGACTCCCTCATGACACCTGTAATTTATTCATTGGGGATCACATTGCAGGTGCTCTGGACATGGTTGGGAAACGTAAGCGGGGCGGTCCAATGGGTAACATTGGAAAAAACTCATAGGGGCATAGTGTAACTTGGACCAAAATACAACACACATTGAAATGATAGGGAAAGTGACTGTACAGAATGGCTTGGGTTGAGTCTTCGTCTTGTTGACAACAGAACATAGTATCGTGGGGAGGTGGGATCAGTCCTATTGGTTGGGGGTGTCTAGTGTTAAAGAGGGCCAATTACGGTTGTAGATGTGGGCTAAAGCGTCTGGTAATGAATTTGAATGCAGCGCGATGAGCAGGTGGACCAAAGTGACTGCCCATCATTATAAATGCTTTTACGGGGAATAGGCGAAATACTTCAGCATCCTCAAAAGACCTCCTCGCCATGGAGGTTCTAAAAGTGCATGGAGTGGTATGACATCCTGGCCAATAGCACGGGGTGCCCGGAGTGGAAAATTTAATTTTCACCGTTCATAAGACGGTTTGAGGGAGTGGGGGAATGGGGAGAGTAACATTGTCGGGGTCGGGCACAATGGAGTGTGGTGCCCCCCAAGGTGGCCCGTGGGTGAAATTGAAACAATCCTGTGGGATACCTTGAACAGTACAATTGATTGGGGATGTGCCATTCCATTCCCACGTGTAAGTGAGAAATTGAATGGAACAACTCGTGTCGCAGGCTAAGTAGCAAATGGTTTCGTTACCGGGGGATGCATGTACAAAACTTAGAAATAAATCCGAGTAATTAACAGGGGTAACAGCTATGCGAAAGGGACTGTCTGCAGCTGAGGTAGGTGTATGCCCACAAACTGAACCTGATGTGTGCCCAGTAAGCAGCATCCACTCTCGCGAAGTACGGAGAAACAGGTTGTCTGCAATGGATGACGGGGATGTAATGAGAGTCCACTTCGTGTGTCTGGTGATGCCGCAGTGTAAGACGCATATCAAAATGATACCTGCTGATAGTGAAAGGTAAATCAGAAAAATTAGCCAAAGCTTTTGCTGTCGGCGGGATGGGCGTACAGCTGCTATTGGTTCTTTCGACCTTCCCACAAGCCTCTCCCATAATCCTGCAAATGACAGGAGTGACACCCGCTGGTCTCGTGGCAATGGCATGATGGTCTGGTGAAGGAGAGGTTCAGTGTCAGGTCTTTTATCTTGTCGATCGAACATCTCGGAAGGTCACTTGATCTGTAAAATAATTAGATGTTAGTTCAATAAATCAGTACGCGGTTTTACCCAATTGAGATGAACTAAGTGCTCGCGGTCATCGGATGAATTGACCAGGCGAAGCTTGTAAGTATGGGCTAGGGCTGTAGCTTCGATAATCTTGCCTGGGAACACGGGTGGATATTTGGTGGGCGTTGGAGTGGGAAAGGCAACCCATGTGAGGTCTCCGGGTTTAAAGTTCGGCTGCCATCCTCTTCGAGTTTGGAGGGTACGCGCGGCCCAAGGGGCTTTGTCGGCATTTAAGTTAATTAGGACTTCAGATAATATGCGGTCCCAGCCCTTGAAGTCGGTGCGTTGGAGGGTTAAGAGGAGTTTACGCTTTAGCTCGCCTATCGTTCACTCTACAACACCGTTCGATTGCGGATGATACGGCAAATGCATATGATGACAGACGTTGTGGGTGGTAAAGAACTGTTGAATGCAGCGACTGTTAAATGGGGGTCCTCCGTCAGTCTGAACTTCTGCGGGTATCTGCCACCGCGAGAACTGCTGGTGTTGTGAGAGGCGCACGTGAGGCTGTGATCCGCCGCTTGGGTAAGGAGAGATAAACAGCTCCTGTGAGGGCATTGACGAATGGCTGCGAATGTGGGGCATGAATGAGTTGAGCTCCCTTGTGGACTTGGTGTGGCTTTTCATGTACTGCACCGGCAACCAAGGTTGAGAGGGAGATAGGCCACGGCATGTTGTCAGTTTCCAGGACAGTCGAACCAGGAAGGAGTCCCAAACTGAAACTGCCATGCGTAACAAGACTGATGGCTTCTCGCTGGCTGAGTGTCTCATGGCCACATTCCAATACTAATCGTCCGAGCCACTGCGCTGGAGTTTCATTTTCTTGTCTTGCCAACCTGTTAATAAGCTCGTTCATCTCGCCGTGGTCGCAATCTCGGGTAGTCCGCTCAGTAATGAGATTCCCATCTCCGTCTTGCTGAGTCTTTACTATCTCGACAGGCTGGGCTTGGAGCGGAGGGATTGGCAAGGGGCCGGGCGTTGGCGGAGTGGTGTCGTAGGAGGCGTTGCTTGGGCCCTGCTCCCTGGGTCAGGGAGGGGCGGGTAAAGTGGCGTCACCACCGAAGGCGGCGCCTTCCCTTCTGGATAAGGTGGTGGGGGTGGAGTAGTAGGCGGTGCCGTTGAGGTGGCGGGTAATGGCTCAAAGACGTTGTGCTTATGGCTGCCGCCAGAGGAAGGTCATTTCTTCCCGCCGCGCAGCTGATGGTGATCAGCGCCATTTCATAATCGTTAAGGTGCCCAAGTGTGGCCGCAAAACCCTCTAAGCACGCACGCAAGCTCTCCACTTTCTTCCCCTTTTTCTTATCGTTTATTGCCCCAACAGTGGTGAAGACTCCCCATAACCTCCAGTGACTTGCGCCGCCGGGGATAACAAACTGAGAAAGATTCACCCCCTCTGTACAGCGCTTCTCGCCTGTCAGAGCCACTATCTTTTTCGTGCAAGCGTCCCAATCCTGAAAGGGGTCAGTATCTTGCTGGTCACCCGAGGGAAGCTCTTTGGCTACCGCTACACAATCATCAGGGACATCTTGGTTTGACGGGACAGCGAATGACACATTCGAGTCCCTCAGCACACACCCTAGTGCTCGGCCCGTTAGGCGAATTTCCCAGGGGCACCGGGGGTCGGACTGATGCCACACACAGAACGGCTGGGTGCCGTCGTTATCCGTGTGGCTGGGGGCCTGGTGAAACTGTAAATGACCCCACAGTTCATCAGAGCTTCTGGTCGTCCGATGGCCAGATGCCCAAGGACAAACCTGACACCGTTACGGGTCATCCCTATCGTGATCTGCAGCCGACCATCCTGTTCATGACGCCATGTTGCAGGATCTTTCCCTGGTCGGGCTTACTACAGGTCACGAATAGGTGGGAGAACAGTGAACGGGCTTGGTAGCTTTTATTAGTGCCTATCAACGTAGTCATGCAGCGGCTAGAGCTCACCACGCCTCACGCGCCCTAATGGTGCACGAGACCGATGAACCTGGCTGGTGAGTGGTTTCTGGGGTTTCAGGTCGCCGGGATCAGGCGGGTCTCTGCGTCCTCCTTCGATTGGCCACTCCAAAGGCCAAGCCGTGTCCGTAATAATTTGCCGTAAATCGTTCTGAGTCCGTTGGACGCAGAAAGGACCCTGATGATCAGGTGGAGGGTCCTTTTATAGCTTAGGTGACATGCGGAGGTGTGATTGCGTGAGGCACCTTTCGATAGGCCCATGGCACTGATTGACTGATGCTGGACTCCGCCTTGAGGAAAGTTCTAGCTACCGCTTATCTCTTGCATTGATGGCAGAAAAACAACTATGGTCTGCCTAGCAACTGTTACATAACTCTGTGTAACTTTTTCTGATTGGCGAACGTGGCCACTTAACAAACATAATGATCACAACAGCCCCCACCACGCGCACAGGTCTGGTGGGTGCAGGTTCCCCCCTACCCCCAGAAAGTACATGCAGTGGCAGGGAGCCAGCCCCAGCCCCTGCCCCCCGGTGAGCTGGCCACAGTCCCATCCCACTTCCCGCCAGGGCCCTGCAGCTGCACATTGCGGCCCCGGCCCCAAGCCTCACACCGCCTGACTGGGTAGCAGCTGCAGCCCTGCCCAACTCCCCCCCTCCCCCCCTAAGGGGGGCTTGGTCTGCTCGCCACCCCACCACCTACAGGAGCTGCTCTCTAGGTTGCCCGGTGGCCATGGTGCCCCCTGCCTGAACCCCTCCTCCTACCCCCCAGCCCCTTGCAGGCTGGAACTCTGCCAGCCTGCAGAGAGCTCTTTGCAAAACTGCAAAATCTGTAGGTTTCTCCAGTAAAATGAGAAATCCACATTTTCATCCGCTAAAGGGTGTTTAACGTTTAGCTATTTTTAGCTGTTTTCTCCGTTTTTCCATGGGGAATGGAAAACCCAGATCCTGGTCATTAGTCATGTTATGTGTAACATGACCAGGAATAATGTCACTAAGAGCCTATTAATGTTGGTATTTTGAAGTTGCAGAGGGATTGGCAGAAGGGCTGGAAATATAGAAAACCATAAAGTCCTGTGGTAAAAGTTCTCTCTTTTTGCTTGACCAGATCTATTTTGTGGTTACATCCAGCTATGCAGAAAGACTGGTGACTGAGCAGAGAGGTGAGGCTAGTGCACGATCTCTGGAAAAGATGGGACTCAGTCTCACTGTTGACAGTTGAGCTGTACTGTCACTTGCCGGTATCAGAGCATTCTTACGCATACCTCAGTCAATGCATCCCTGTAGTAACATTACGCTTTGCATTTAGGAAAAAAATGGAGGAAATGAAACCTCATGCAGCAAAGTAAACTAATCAGCTACAGGGGATCAGGCTAAAATTAAAATCCCACCCAGCTGCAGCACTACACAATAACAAGGTACATTACTGGGGGAGGGAAGGGGGGGCACTGTTATACTTTATACTTTAAAGCCTCAGGTGCTATCAGAGATATAGTATCAGACCCTGAATAGACAGATAGATAATAGTCAGTATGCCTATAAAATGTAATGCAGTGTAAGGCACCAAATAGTGTTTTGAGGATTTGATATAGAGGATAGAGAGAGACTCTCTGTAGCTGCAGAGGACAAGAGAATGGTTCTAAATTGCAGCAAGGGAAATTTAGGCTGTTTTAAGAAGAGCTTACTAATGATGAAAACAGTTAAGGATTGGAACAGGTTACCAGAGAAGCTGTGAAGTCTCTGTCTATGGACGTTTTCAAGATCAAGTTAGATAGATACTTGATTAGGATGTTTTAATCAGGGGTGATCCTGTCTTGAGCAGGGGGCTGGACTAGATGCCTTTCTGAGGTCCCTTCCAACTGCATTATTCTGTGATTCTAAGATATTAACCATCTGCACTGGCTACATCAAGGCTGAGTTAGTGTTTAAATCAGAAGTGTGTGCAGCGATTGGACAGAGTTTGTCTGAGTAGCTGAATGCAGTGCAGTCGTTGGGCAGAGGGAGGGGATCACTGCAGTAACCTGGCACAGGTTGGAGAAGTTCACTGCAGTGCAGTCAGTTTGTGTAGAGGAGTGGAGCTGGGAGCAGTGCATCAGGCAAGCACATCCCTGCCACAGGAGTTCGTTGAAGCTTGTGTGAGTGGGAACCACTATTGCCACTTTCCCAGGCAGGCACTCTGAATTCGATGACTGTTGCTTAAGCAGCCTGGTGCTCTCAGGATACATCTACCTTGATATTTAGGGTTGCTCTGAGGTTTGCCATAAGTGAGCCAGAGCTATACAAGCTGCCCATCTCCATCTCCATTGCACATTGTAGCCTGCAGAAAACCATCCACATTAGCTTCCTGTTCCTTGAACAGAGCTCTTCTAAGAACCAGTCTGCTAAAAGTCAGGATCAGGGAATTGTGGCTTTGCTGCTGGCAGAATTCCTATCCTGTAAATAACAGGGATGGTGGGTGAGGAAATGAGTTCAAGTGCATTTATTCCTGTAAGAGGAAGACCAGCAGAGCTTCCAGAACCTGGCTGGACTTCACAGAAGGATGGGCTTAAGAGGTTACAGTGCACATATTCAGTTGATGCTGCTGTCCAGTCAAAACCAACTAACATCTAATTTTCAAAGACTGTCTCTGTGCCACCATATATACCACCAGAAAATAGGAATACTTGGACATTGGCCATGGGGCCAGCTTGTGTTGCCCACCTGGAATTTTTAAAATAGACACTTTTTGTGCTTTCTCCTGTGCTGCTGCTCAGTTTAGTTCCTGTGGATTGCACTAGCTTTTAGTGGTGATACTTGATTGTCCCAAATAGTTCTACCCATTGTGGGCCAGCACCAACTGACTTTCAGAGGAAACAATGGATGAGTGGCCAGTAAGTCTGATAAAACCATTCAAACAGCTCCCAGGTGCGCACACTTCTTTTCTCTCTACCACTTGCTGCAGGAACTTGGAAAAGATCAAAGACAATTTTCAGGATCACAGAGATAAAGTAAATGTTTAGGGGCTGCACACAGAGGGCTCCTGAGCATCATAGTGCTTGTCTCCTTATAAGACAACCACATCAGTAATCCACTCACATCAGCAGCTGGAGAGAAGGGCAGCGAAAAACTAATAATATCTTAGGGAGGAAGTTAGAATTTGGGCTCCATCAATAGAGAGACCAGACTCTGACAGTGTCTCCAAAGGAGTTTTTATCACCAGCTGTAGCATAACTAGATATGGGCCTAAGCTAGCAAGTTCAGGGGCATTTGAATCTGGGACTTTGGTCTGTAGGGCAAGAAAAAAGTGCTAAAAAGCAGATGGTTGGCTGCACTCTGAACTTACTTTGAAGCAACCTATGAATGTTGAAATATAGGCAATAGCTACTGGAGTCAGTACTACCACATGTTGGGCTAAAGGGCTGATGAAATTCACTTAGAAGAAGAGAAAGAGGAGGAGAGGAAGATGGTGTTTATGATGAAGACACTGTGCTTTCAGAGAGTCCTGTCTTCCATCAGGATTAACATGCAGCTTAAGCAGCAAGGGCACTTGTACATGTGATGATGTGGCCATGTACACATGACAAAAAGTGATGAGAAATTGCTATTTGCCTAGCATGATGGCATCACCACGTACACATATATAATGTTTTTTGGTGCCAAAATTTCTTTGAGCATGGCAACTTAGACCACCTCTGATGTATATTAATTTGATTGTGACAGATTGTCCCATTCTGGACAAAAAATCTGTTATGTGTACATGTCACACAGGACATCTGCTGCATAGATGTGCTGGCCTGGGAACAGGCTGGCTTGCCCCTGGGGCAATGCGGGAAGGTGGCAGGAGGGTGGCTGGGTGTGCTGGTGCCTGGAAAAGGCAGTGGGGACAGTGCACAGGGCAGTGGGGACAGTGCACAGGGCACTGGAAGCCCAGGCCTGCTCGGAAAAGGTTGTGCTTGGTGGGCTTCCAACACTGTGCACCATCCCTGCTGCCTTCTCTGGCTGCTAGCACACCCAGCTGTTCTCCTGCCATCTTCCTGCACTGCCCCAGGGGCAAGCCAGCCTGTTCCCAGGTGGTCTCAGGCAAGAAGGTGGCAGGGGCAGTGCATGGGGTGCTAAAAGCCCACCAAGTCCGATCTTTCAATGCCTTGTGCATCGCTGGATCGGGCCGGGGGTTTGCCTGTCAGCTGCGGCAGCACCTGCACAGCTAGCACTTGGCCTGGATGGCTCTGAGAGGTACCACCACCATGGAGGGAAGCACTGGGCCCCCCACAGCTCAGAGGCTGCATGACCCAGCAGAAGCTTGCACGGGCAGTCTCTGCTGAGAAAAAAAAAACAGTGGCGAGGGGTTCAATCCTTTTTTTTTTTCCCTTGCAGAGCCTGCCTACTTCTCCTGCAACTGTGGGGCAAGCTGCCGCTAGCCCTTGAGCTGCAGGAGGCAGCCCCAGACCTTCCTTTCACGGCAGTGGCACTCCCCAGGGCTACCTGGGTGGGCTGCTAATGGGTGGGTGCTGTCTGGAAGGTACCGCCACCATGGGGGGAAGGTCCAGGGCCCTACCGCCAGCAGTTCGCCCCCCATCTGCAGGAAAAGGAGGCAGGGTCCGCAGGGGGAAAAAATGGATCTCACCGCCTTTTTTCGTTTTCTTTGCCAGCAGTCTGCCTGCATGAGCTGCTGCCGGGCCGTGCAGCCCCTGAGCTGCAGGGGGAGGGGAGGGGGGCAGTCCTTCCCCCATGGCAGCAGTGCCCCCTGGGTGCTGCTCCCCATGCAGGCTTGGGGAAGAGTTGGATCCGGCAGGTGCTGCCTCTGAGATGGGACAGCACGTGCGTAGCTAACATCCCGCCTGGGCTGCCCAGGGGTGCTACCACTGCGGAGAGACTCCCCCTTAGCTCTGGAACTGTGACAGGGCCCCTCATAGCTCAGGGGCTTCTTGCAGCTCCCCCTTCCCCTGCTGCTGTGGGAGAGGCGGGCGGGCTCCGCAGAAAAAAGGTATTGGGCCTCATGCTGCTTTTTTTTTCTTTTCCTGGCAGAGCCTGCCACGGCCCCGGGGGAGAGAGTGGGTGAGCTGCTGGCGGGCCGTCACTGTTCCATAACAGTGATGGAAGCCCCTAAATCGAACCAGTGGGTTTTATCGCCACAATTAAAAACCTGCCATTTTCAGTTTAGGGGAACTAAACTCCCATCACGTGTACAAGCACTCCAAGAGACTGCTTGGATGTTTAGGCCTCTTCTGTGAGGCAAGGAAATTTCCCTGTGACTGAGGGATTGGTTGTGGTTATTTACTAGCCTTGTTTTCTTGGTTCATGGCATGCCAACTACTGTTTAGTTTAATTGTCCAGACTGTTAACAGGGCTAATATAATGCTATTATGATAAGAAAAAATATTCCTTCTTTGAAAGAAAAAGACAATTCAGTAGTGATATTGCAAGGCATGCATCTGTCATCAAATATGGTTACTAAGCTCAGATATCTATGGGCCAGTGCCAAATTTCTCATTCCTGCTTTACCACGTGGGCAAGGGATACGCACAGCAGACCACATTGTACCCTTTTAGATATGGCCACTACAGGGGGCGCCCCGGGCACTGTTAATCAGTCTCTGTGTTTGAAAATGTTGGCATTAAAGACTGAACCATGGGAAGGGCTAGAGTTTTCTGTCCAGACAAGAGCATAAGTCCTGAGCATGGAGCACCCTTTCTAGGCATTCCTGCTGATTATTTTATGGTTTCACCTTAATCCCACCATCCTGCTTTGATTTTCCCAGGTCCCTCAATCCTCTACCTTGCCAAAAACCAGTTCGGGTATCTCATGAACTCACTTAATCTTCCTGCATCACTTGTTTTCATCAATACGTGTTCCATGTGCTCAGTACACTAGCAAATGCAAAGGCAGTTTTTATGCGGGGGCATGTGCTCAGATCACCATCTCCAGCCCTAAGTTATTCCTTGGCTTTTATTACTCTGTAGTAAGCACTTTTTTTTTCTATCCCTGCTGGTTTCTTATCCATTCTCAAGAGCAGCAAATATGCATTTCTGTATTAGGTTGTGATTTGATGGTTAAGAGGGATTGTTCTTTAGCACTAAAAGCAGGAATCTATGAGTCAGGACTCCTGGGTTCCAGTCTCAGCTCTACCATTTTAAGTCACTCCCCTTTGCCCTTCTGTTTTCCTGGTGTGTATCTTGGAAGTATATAGAACACATTGCAAGGCTTAGTCTGTTAAAGACTGTGAAGTCATTTGAGCTCCTCAGGTGAAAGCCTTCAGAGTGTACAAAGTAGTATTATTGCAGAACAAATTCAGAGATCAGTTCCACTGAAAGCTCTCTGTGACCAAAATCCCTTATGTAGAGGAGCATACTGCTCCTTTAATGGTTTGGGGTTGAACAAGACCCAGGGAACAGCTGAGTTGTAGGGACTGGGAATGAAGAAGTGCTCCCAGAATAAGAGTTAGGGAGCTGAAAAGCCTAGACTGTGGCTAAGGACAGACATTCAGAAAGCCTGAGCATGAATTGATTCAGTCTTTGCAGGTTAGTCTAACCTTGCTATGCTAAATCAGTTTTGTAACCAGACAGACATCCCAGAAATGCAGGCACATGCCTGCAGTGGCTGAGGCTAGAAACCGGGGGGCACTAGAGCAGCCCTCCCTTCCTTCCACAGCACTGAGCTGAGGGGGTATGTGGCCAGGCTCCAGCAGGATGCTTTAATTAGCCAAGCAGGGAATTGATAATAGTGTTTATAACTCCCTAACTCAGTGTTTATCACCCCATTAAGAAAACAACAGAGGGACATTACCAGGTACCTGTTGATTCAGCATGGACCATAGCCAGCATGTGGTCTGCTAGCTGATACACAGACACCTCCTCAGCAAGGCAGAGGGGAGTGGGGAATTCCTGCTTAGCAGGGAGTGGTGAGGGGGAGTGGGGTGAGCAGCCTGTAGTCCCTGCTGATCTGCAGCTAGGGATTTATCTGATTTATCTTAAACCAGCAAGGGGTCTGGGACAGGCATTGCATAAACCGGTTTGACCCAAATCACTTAAGTCTGATACTACATTCAACCAGGTTTATCTCAAACTGGTTTCAGCCATTGTCAAAATAGTTTATGTGCACTGAACACCTGTTCTGTTACAGGATTAAACCAGTTTCTGATCACTTAAACAGGTTTATGTGCAATATCTGTCCCTAGCCCATGTGCTCCCAGAAAGCCTACAACCAGAAGCTCTGCCTTGCATCCTACCAAATGAATGCTTCCCTATGGCGGGGTGGGACCCCCAGACTAAGGGGACTGAGAGGAAATTGACTGATTGTCTCCTAAACTATGGATCAGCAGGCCTGATGGAGAGACCGGGATAAGAGGGCTGTTTGTCTGTGATTTTTTTCTTACTGTTCTTTGCTCATGGGAGGCACTTGCTCTTATGCTGCGGGAGGGAGGTGCAATCCATTTAAAGTGCCAGTGGAAAGTGGATCATTTAGGGCCATGGCCTACTGCTTTTGAACTGGTTACATTCTGGGTCCTATTTTAAAAATGCACATGGTGCATGAGCCTTCTGCTGTCTGTACCAGGGCTGAATTATACCTCCATAGGAGAAGGATTGGGTGCTGAATTATTTATGGACATTATTAACTTTAGCACCTGTGATCAATCCTTATCTGCTTTGGGGAAGCTGTAAGGGTGAATGACTGTATATTGGATACACATTTTGTTTTACATGCTCATAGAAGAAGAAATAAAGTGGGATGTTTCTGTTAGAAACACAGAGCTAACAGATGGAATGAGGGTTTCCATTAGCTAAATATCTTGTTATTAAGGGTGAAATGAATGCCAGAGAAGGTCATTATAATTTCATTAGGACACAAAAGGAGGGATAAACACTTTATTATGCTAAACAAAAGGATTATGGAAAAGGGAATAGGGCAGAGAAGTTTTTAGCTAGGTTAATTAAAATAGAACAAGATGTTTGAGTAATTCCCTGACTGGAAAAGAATAAAAAAGAAATAGTTCATCTCCATGAGGGAAAAAAAATAAAGCATGAAGGGGGTTGAGCCAGTTTGCCAAAAATTCTGTCTCTGAGAGTTTGTTTTAGACAAGATGATATTCATTCCTATCTAAATTTAATTGATCTACCAGAAATCTCTGATGATGAGGAAGGTAAAATGAGCAGGATAAGACAGCTGGAAAGAGAGGCTCCTGAAGTTGCAAAAAATCTCATTTATGTGAATTCTGTACAACTTTATCCCATCCCTTGTCTTTCTTTCCTATGCAGAATGCCAGCACAAGGCTTAGCTACCATTTGAACAGTACAAAAGAATTTACGTAATACCTTTCTTTGCTTAGCAGTGTAATGAAGGGTGGGTGAGCAGGGCATGGGCCTCAGCTGCTGCCAAGGCAGGGATGCAACTAGGGGGGCGCCTCACCCTGCACCTTCTCTGCAGTGGCTCCATCTCTTGCAGCAGGGAGGACAGGGCAGTGCCATTGTCATGCCCTGCAGGAGTAAGTGGTTTTCTGCCGCTGGGGCCATGTCACCACTCCCTTTATTGCATCAAACCGATGTTTAAATCACCATTCAATACATAAGGCAGCAGCCAAAAAAGGAGGAGACATCTCCCCCAGAAGCAGTGAACCTCTGACCCCTGCTCTTCAACTGTGCATCTCGGATGCCCAGAGTGCCGTACTGCCCAGTGGCCAGTTACACCTCTGCCTTTGCTGTCCACAGGGGTGAATTCACCCTTTGTGGCATCATTCACTTGCAGAAAAGGATTTTCTCTATATGACTATCCATATTTATTTGTTATTAACTCATTTCTGACATCAAACTTGACCACAAAGTAATTAGCAGTTTATAATTCATAAAGTTTTAATAAACACTAGTTCAGAAGGCCAAGGACCAGTAGCTTTCTGATATGTTCAAAGAAATGTTAGTCCTTCATTTGCTAATTTGTTTAGGGAATTCCAGAAAGCCTCTACATCATTTGGTAGGGGAAGGATTTCTTTCAATTTTATTAAAATCCAAGTGAAATATTTTGGTTTTCAAGTCATTGTTATCAATATGGAAGACCCAGATGCAAAAAAACACAATAATTAACCCCCTTCCTTAATTCTTTGCTCTGATCAGTTATCAGAATTTGAAATGTTCATCTCATTTCCCCCTTCTGTCTTTTTCTTAAACCTCCCAACTTCTGATTTTAGCTGCTTGGAAATGGAAATTCCAAAATATCTCAAGCAGAACCTTTCTTGGGGTATTTCTAGAGTGACTGGAAGTGACGTATGCTGGGATCTCCATAACAGACTCTTTTCTGAAATCCTCCCTTCCAGAAAAACCTTTTAAAAGTAAGAGAGAATAACATGACTCTAGGGCAAGAACTCTTGTGGATGATATCTTTTATTGGACCAACTATATAGTTGCTATAGATGTAGGCAAGCTTTCTGATATCACAGTACCCTTTAGTACTGTGATACCTGAAAGCTTACCTATGTCTATACCAGCCGTATGGGTGGTTCAATAAAAGATCACCCACAAAAGTTCTTGCCCATCCCATATCTCCTGGACCATCACAGAAATAACATTACCTCAACATTACCAAAACATCTCTCAAATATTTAAGTCAAATGACAGAATCCTGTACCAGGGATATCATTCCAAAATTGGTCTTTTGAAATACATTAACATTTAATTTTTATTTTTTATAATGATTAATGTAAGGGTTGGGGGTGTACCATGCACCGTGGGACCCCGAACCCCGGATGTCCCCTGGAGAGGAGGGGTACTCGGTGGACCGTCTCGCTTCACCGCTCTCGCCTGCCACGACTTTGATGTAAATTATGGGGTTCACCCGTGCCGGGAA
>NW_017728914.1:1539861-1543660 GCF_001723895.1 Crocodylus porosus | reverse complement strand
CCCCTCTGTGGGTAAGGGTTTCCTTTTTATCGTCCCGCGCCGGTCCCGCACCGGCGCGGTTCGGGTTCCGGCAATCATTAGGTTCCCCGCCGGGTTTCCGGGTCCTGGCCCGGAAACGGGGCGGAAGTCCGGGGTTTTTCTCTCGGGCCGGGCCCCCTGGGGTCCTGGCCCCCTCACAATTAATACTTACTACAGTCCTCTTTATTGTGCCATAAATGAATATGGCACTTTAAAAATGAGTTAAAGGAAGTCTAGAAAAGAATGTTTTTCCTGAATGCTGGGATTCTAGATTAGTGGTTCTCAAACTTTTTTTTTCGTGGACCACTTAAAAATTGCTGAGGGTCTCGGACCACTTAACTTCTTTTGTTCTACAAATCAAAGCACACAACTAATATTTTAATATCAAGTAGTCTTACCTTTCTAATGCGATGAATGTGCCTGTTTTTAATAACAAAGTTCTGGGAAGTCAAGAGTAATGTTTGTCAGCTTTAGCCTTAGGTCACTTTTCTGCGGACCACCTGAATGGAGCTTGTGGACCAGTGGTGGTTCACGGACCACAGTTTGAGAACCTCTGCTCTAGATCATTCACTATACAGTAAACTCAAATTTGCTTTCTTTAAAACATTGACTTTCCTCCATGGAATCCTTCAGCGCTCCTCCCTGGGTCATTGTAGAAGTTACAAAATGATGATTTTGGGGATCTGACTGTTAATTAGGAATTGTATGGGTTACAGTGTCACTTCTTGTGCTAGTGAGATGTCTTCACTAAACTAGGTGTTACCAAGTGCCGGATTCTATTCCCCTCCATTAGACACATAAGTGGGTTTAGGCACCTAAGCGTGATTCTATTCCATCCTGCTCAAGTCCCTGAAAAACTATTAATACAAAAGCTAGGTGGGTCCTCTTGTTCCTCTTTGCTTTTTTATTCTGGTATGTTGCAAAAGTAGATGCATTAATGGATTTTCATGACCTGAACAGGGTGAAATAAGGTGCCTAAGTCTACTTAGATGCCCAATTTGTGGAACAGAATCTGGTCCCCAGTGGGTGTCAGAGGGGAGAAATGATCGATGACCAGTGTAGTTAGAATGCATTTATCTGCTGAATGTCCCAAGCCAGGTTTGGAAGAGACCAGGCACATCACAGACATCTCTGCTTCATTCTTAATATGCTTGAACTAGGTGCAACAATCTAGTCCACAGTGCCTCTCCCAGGTGCATTCCTGCAGTGGGTAGTCTGGGAAGGAGTGGTTTGGGTGCAGAATGAATGCAGGCAGGTGCAGCATGAATTGTGTAGGGAATGTGTATGTAGGTGAACTGGATGAGTGCAAAAGGAATGAGAGCTGGGGTATGGGAACGGAGACTTGGAGTGTATGGAACAAATACGTGGAATCAACACGAGAGGATTAAATGGGCAATAACTCCCCACCCGAATGAATGTAAGTGTCTAACTCAGTGGTGTTAAAAATACACAGTGGTTTCTGGGTGCATCGACACATTGTCGTACAGTGATGTTGCTATGGTGCCATGTTTTAGTACTTCTTCCCTTTGGAAGTACTAAAGCATGGCACAGTATGGGAGGTTACTGTGCCATGTGTGCAGTGCACAGTTAAATTTCACTGCTATGTTGCCGTAGTGGCGCATTATACCCAGGGAGTGCACAGCTACAGCGATGAAGCTGGCGATCACTAGATCGTCACATCGCCTTAGAGCACCATATGGCAACATAGGGTGTTGCTATGTCACTGTAGGGTGGTGTGTAGATGAGCCCTCTGAGCAGCAAATGCTATAGATTGATGCTGGCAACATACGGCCTGCAGGTTGGATCTGGCTCACCAAATGATACCATGTAGCCCATGAAGCCAGGACATTGGCAGCAATTTGGCAGTGGGGCAATTGGCATTTGGAAATTGAACAGAAGGGACAGAGGCACAGTGTGGGTGGTTCAGTCACAGTGGGCGTGTCTACACGTACTTTTAGCATGCCTAAACTTAATGCACATTAGCCTAATGCGCATTAATGTGGTTTAGGCGCATCCACACTTGCATACACTAATGTGCGTTAATGCAGGTGTGCGGACCAATTTGGGACTAAAGTTAATCCCAAGTCAATGAACACACACACATTAATGTGCATTTGTGCGTCTCTACATTCACTAATGTGATTTAACTGTTCACGCATAAATTTGATACGTGCATCATGTAGATACAGTAAAAGCTCTGTTATCTGGCATCCCGTGGGAATGGGGGATGCCGGTTAATCAAATATTCCAGTTAATCAAATGTGCACTGTGTGGTGCACTCCCCAGCATCAGCATGCCAGGGGACAGGGAGGAGGGCCCCGCGGAGGCTGCTTTGCCCTGGGCCATGGGCCGAAGAAGTGACGAAGAAGAACTTGGCTCATGGCGGTGAAACCGGAAGTCCCTGGAAGTGGAACTTTCGGTTTCACTTTTGCTGCATCCCTCAGATGCCGGTTAGTAGAGCTTTCTGGCTAATAACAGCGGTTAACACAGCTTTTGCTGTATCAAATTTAGGCTCGAATAGCCTTAAATCACTATTTTAAAGGCATATTAAGGGTGTGCATGTGTAGATACATGCCCTTAATGTACCTTAAATCAGGCTAATGCACATTAAATGCACTTGTGTAGACACGCCCGGTGTTGGCCTTCTCCAACTCTCCCATCCAAGCATAGCACCCTTTCCCTCAGAGTCCCTCTTCTACCCTGAATACCCACAAGCCCTGGGCTGTTCTAGGTTCCCTCTTTCAATGAGTGCAAGCTTTCTCCCTTCATCCAGAAGCACCAACAACTCTTCAGGGTTTTTGACCCTGCAGTGCCTTTCCCAGATGCACCATAGCTTTCACTGAGATTTACCACCTGGCAAGAAAATTCCTTTCTGCTTTCCCCATACTGCTTGAGGGGAAAATAATAGCTTGTGGGTGAGATATCACACAGGAATGAAACTATGTGTAACTTGGCCACTCTCTGGTAAATACATCCCTAAATAATTTGAGGGTTTGACCCTAGAAATTGCTGTTCAGGCAAGGAGTCCCACTGAATTGGTGTGGGGACTGCTGACCTTTGTAATGACTTGCCAGAAGGGCCATTATGTAGAGAACACAAAACTAGATCAGATGTGCTCTACCCATGGCCCACAGGCCAGATCTGGCCCTTGGCTTTGTGTCATCTGGCCCATAGAGCTCCCTGTGGATCTGTCAGGAGCCCCGCAGGTTGTGAACCTGCATGCTAGATTGGGTGAACAGGGCAGTATAGGGCCCAATCCAGGTGTGCAGGGTTGGCATGGGGCCCTGGGGTCTGATGTTGGCACATGCGGGCAGCATGGGGCCTGAGTTTGATATATGGGAGCCAGCTGAGGGCTCACAGGCCCAGTGTGGGTCTGTGGGCCAGATCCTGCACGTGGGTTCTGGTATAGCCCACTGTGACTGGCCCCATGCCACTCATCTGACTACGCTCACCAGTTGAGCATCACTGAACTAGACAGAGGATGTACATCAGGAGAGAATCATAGAGTCATAGAATCAATGAGTGGGAAGGGACCTAGACAGATCATCCAGTCCGACCCCCTGCCATGGGCAGGAAGGAGCACTGGGGGTGGCAGGGGTCATAAGACCCCAGCGAGCTGCCTATCCAATCTCCTCTTGAAGATCTCCAGGGAAGGTGAGAGCACCACCTCTCTGGGAAGCCTGTTCCAGGCTCTGGCCACCCTTACCGTGAAGTAGTTCTTCCTAATATCTAACCTAAACCTATCCTCCCTCAGCTTGTGGCCATTGTTCCTAGTGACTCC
>NW_017728914.1:1536022-1539631 GCF_001723895.1 Crocodylus porosus | reverse complement strand
GCATTGGTGACTCATATTCATCCTGGAGGCAATCCTGACTCCAAGATCCCTCTCTGCCTCTGTGCTGCCAAGAGGGTCAGCCCCTAACCTATAACCATAATGCTGGTTCCCTCTCCCCAGGTGCAGCACCCTGCACTTGTCCTTGTTGAACCACATCCTATTCAGATCCGCCCACTTCTCCAACCTATCCAGGTCTGCCTGGATGCGGTCCCTGCCTGCCGGTGTAGAGGAAGGGAGCAAAGAGATTGCTGCTGAGGAGAGGGCAGGAAGGATTTCTGGAGGGAGTGAAGTTGAAAGTAGAAAGTTTTGTGACTGATGGACAAGGATTTGAAAATAGTCACAACCCTGGGGACTAGCATGGTAGAAGACCTAGACCTGAGAGTGGGGGAGAGATGCTGAGGGATCATCAGGGCTGTCCCTAAGGGAGGTCGAATCAGGGCAACTGCCCCAGGCCCCGCACTTTGGGGAACCCTGCAGAGCCAGGCAGAGAGGCCACGGCTGCTGTGTTTAAATTTTGACGCACCCTCCCACCCGGTGGGTTGGACGTGTCTTTGCCTGTTGCAGCCAGAAGTTCTGGCCACCACCCATACTGCCGTGTCTGGTGTGCCGGGGCTTTCACTCCCTGGCGTAAGTGTGCCGTGGGATGAGGAGAAGGGCCCTGTGCAGGCTGCTTTGCCCCAGGCCCCTCACCCTGCTGGGATCGTCTCTGGGGATCATTAATATACAAGAAATGGGATGAATATAGTGAATGGGAAAGGAGGCGGGCAGAAATGCAGGCAGAGGGTCTTTCAGGGATGAAGAATTTGAATTTGATACAGTCAGAGACAGGTGGGTCCCTCAGGAAATGTTTTATTGATTGAATGGCTTTTATTTTAATTGAGGTACGCAGCACTTGGTTTTTATGTTCTACTGCATTAGTGTGAATTCCTGCCACTTTACATTTCCAGTCATTTTGAGAGCTATTATGGTAGACAAGTTAAGGCTGGATAGTACACCTCACTTGACCCTTGGGCAGACATTTCCCATTGAGAGTGACAGGGTTTCTGGAATGGGTTACAAAGCATCATATTTCAGGTAGTGACTTGCTTCTAATTCTGTGTGTTGTGCTATCTGGTCACCTTATATTCAGTTTAAAATCAACATATTCAATAAGTGTAAATTGCTCTACTAAGATGAAACCAATCCCTTGCTTTGACGGTGATATTGCAGTCTGTTATCTGAGGGCCAGATATAACCCCAGGATTATAGACCCTTAACGTATCTCTACACCTCTGTTTTGCAGTGAATTGAACAGTTTCCCTCAATTTCTCTGTGGCACCATGCTGGAAGTACAGGAGGAGAAGCAAGTAGTGGACAGCTTGATTCCCAGAAGAACATGAACAGAAAATTAATTGAGCCATTCTGGAAATCTCCTTCTCAACTTATCTCCATGTTTGACTTGAATTATGGTCAGTAGACAGGAAGTAGGATGCAGAAAAGCTGTAGAGGCTTTCCATGGTTCTAAAATGAGTACTACACCTACTCAAACAGCAAGACAGAGGGAAAAGGAAGTTCAGTCTTGAGTCTTGATAGTCAGGAATCCTTCTGGGGGCAGGCAGAACTGCTGTTGCTGGGAGTGGAAGGAGGATGAAGTTGGGGTTTTTAATGCTCATAGTCAGTGTGCTTGGGTTTGAGGGTTGTCCCACAGAGATCGTTACCCCACCTCAGGGACACTCCAGAACCCATTCTGCTTTATGTAGCCACAATTGCTGCTGTAGCAAGTTAGGATCCAGGGGTGGGAGGGTACCTCACAACCTCCCCATTGTGTGTGGACTGATTGTGCATCAAAAGAACTGTAGCAATACACAGTATTTATACTGAGGAGAGTTGAGGTTTTGCAATTCTGCCTAACCTGTGTGCAAGAGGCACTGGGAGTGGGGCAGCTTCTTCTGTTTCCTGCCCTCCGTCCCCCCTGCAGCTTGTCCACACAAAGGGTCCCAGCGTAGCTTGGTTTTAAGAGTAATGAATACACTCCATGGGTAAGGCTCCATTTCTGAAACCAAAAGCAAGGGTGTTCTAATACATCTTCATTGCTGTGACAGCACAGAAGGGAAGCAAAATGAGACCAGAGGCAATGCTGGGTAGGTTTCTGACCTACAAGAAGGAGACTATGAAAATGACTACATTATTTTCAGAATCTATCTGCTCTCCTCTTAATATAATTTCAGTTTGTGGAAACAAAATGAAGGACAGTTTTAGGGATAACTTCTGCAAGCACTTAGAGGATAATGACATTGGAAGCAAGAAGCACCACTGGGCGTATGAAAAAATAGATTGCACCAGACAGCCTGTTTCTGCATAATTACACAATTAGCAGACCAGGGGAAAACAGCAGAGAGATTATTACTGGCCTTCGGTAAATAATGTGATGTGATGCAACACAGACCTTATTTGGGACATCAGTTCAGATTGGTTTGGATTTACACCTTGTGACATTGAGTCAAGGACTTCCTGATGGAGAAGTAGCTTTATCTGGTCAGGGTCAAGATGGTGTGTAGATGGGTTCTCATGGGGCAAGTACAGGGTCCCATATTTTTAAAAATATCTTAAGTGATCTGTCAAAGAGAGCACCTCTTAATTAAACACTTGGAAGAGATGTTGCAAATACCTGAGAGAACAAAGAATAAAAGTGGAGCCATAAAGGTTGGAAAATAAGCAGAAATTAATAATCTGGGGTTTATAGCTACAAATATGGCTAATACCTTTGGACAAGAACAATTATAGGCATAATTATGTAACAAGAGGGAACTGTTTAGAAAGTAATAATGTTGAGGTGGGTCTGGGTGTGAAAGCAGATAAACAGGAGGTTGTTGGGTGAAGCTGAGGTATGTGATCCAGGTGTTATATTGTGGAGTAGGGGACAGGTGATCCTTCTGTATGCACTTCTGCTGCTGCTTCACCCCAGCTTAACAAATGAAATATTGAATGACAGAGGCAAATTTTAGAGAATCTAGATAAGGGAAGTGAAGGTGATATAGGGACAGGCTGAAATGGCCAACAACATCAGGCTAAATGAAAGAATATAACATGTACAGGAGAGAATTAATGTTATGGCTTATCCCTGCTCCCTGTTAGCTAATTCATAAGCCTTCTCTTTCTGCAATCAGGAAAGTTACATAAGGAACATGCTTTCTGCATCACATCACCCAGGGCCAATGCAGACATGCTCCTTACAGTAGTTTTTCCAGACTAGTTTTAAATATCCTTCATGGTGGAACTTCCCTCAGTTCTCAGTGGGTAAGAGCCCCCATCTATTTACCACTGGGGGTCATATATCTGGCTTTGGCCATACATGTCTCTTGGGCCATTCATTTTGCAGTCACATCTTATGACCTGTATAACATGATCTGTGTACACCGTCAATGCCACAGGACCTTTTCAAACACCCATAGGGGTCCCCACCCTTCCATTACACAGAGATACCATAGTCTTTCATAGATTTCATAGATATTAGGGCTGGAAGGGATCTTGGAAGATCATCGAGTCCAGCCCCCCACCTGAAGGGCAGGAAGTCAGCTGGGGTCATAGAATCCCAGCAAGATAAGCATCCAATTTGCTCTTGTAGGTGTT
>NW_017728914.1:1533539-1535546 GCF_001723895.1 Crocodylus porosus | reverse complement strand
GTGTTAAACACCATCAGGTTCTTGTCCACCCATTTGCTGAGCCTGTCCAGGTCAGCCTGGATTGCCCTCCTGTCTTCTGGTGTGGATGCTTTGCCCCAAAGTTTGGTGTCATCGGCAAACTTCAGACACAGGCCAGGTGCCCTTCCTGCCCCAAACAGAGTCCTCCCCATCACCAGCCATTTTATTCAACTTCTCCATAAGCAGCGATCCCTTGGTGAATATCCTTGAGGTGTTGGAAGCATCTGCACTTCCCTTTGTCAGCCCTTGCTTTCTCCCACCCTCCTGCTGGCTGGTTAGGCTATCCTGGCCCTGCCTCTTCCCCTTTTCACAATGTCTGACTCCACAGGTTATGGGGTCTGCCCCCCCCCAAAAGCAGCAGTCCAGCTCCCAAGACAGTGGTGCAGTATTTTCCTAGGAAGATGGACAAAATTGCAGAGATGTGTATGGCCCCAAGGGTGATGGGTATTGGCCCCATGGACTGCTCATAGCCCTGGTGGTATAGGCTGAAAATGGTCCTGTGATCACACTACCTACACTGTTTCTGCTCTTTATGGACTGTCAGAGGCTGCCACGGAAGTGTTCTGGGGAAGAATCTTTTTAATAAAAAACTTACAGGCATGCTCTGCTAAAAAAATTAACTAAATAAGTATTTTTAATTTATGCCACTGCGGATAAATCCCAGACTTTAATTCACCCAATGCACTTCCTTGCACAGGGCCAAATCCTTATTTACAGGAGTCAACAGCTGCATAGCATGGCAGCCACTATGAAACCCTCTGCAACAACACAGATGGTTCCTTGCACCTGGGATAGATGAAAACGTACCATATGTAAAACAGATGGAACTCAAAGAGGTCAGAGTGTGGAAATTCACTTGCTCCCTATGACCTCTGCAACCTGTTGCATTCATGAAAAAAATCCATATTCAATTTTTTCTAGGACTTGTTAGTAGACACCAGAGAATGGTGTCATTAGAAAGGATAGGCTAGAGAATCATAGAAAATTAGGGTTGGAAGGGACCTCAGGAGGTCATCTAGTCCTGGCTCAAAGCAGGACAAGCCCCAAATAGATAATCCCAGCCGAGGCTTTGTCTAGCCAAGCCTTAAAAACCTCCAGGTATGGAGATCCACAACTTCTCTTGGTAGCCTGTTCCAGTACTTCACTACCGTCCTAGTGAGCAAGTTTTTCTTATTATCTAACTTAAACTTCCTGTGCTGCAACTTGAGACCATTGCTTCTTGTTCTGTCATCTGCCATCACTGAGAACAATCTAGCTCCATGCTCTTTCGAACCCCCTTCAGGTAGTTGAAGGCTGCTATTAAGTCACCTCTCAGTCTTCTCTTTTCCAGACTAAATAAGCCAAGTTCTTCAGCCTTTCCTCATAAGTCATGTGCTCTAGCCCCCTAACCATTTTTATTGTCTTCCACTGGACTCCAGTTTGTCCACATCTTTTCTGTAGTGGGTTGCCCAAAACTGGATACAGTACTCCAGATGTGGCCTCACCTGTGCTGAATAGAGGGGAATAATCATTTTCCTAGATTTGCTGGAAACACTCCTACTAATGCCATCCAGTATGACATTAGCCTTCTTTGCAACAAGGTCACACTGCTGGCTCATACTCAGCTTATTGTCCACTGTAATCCCCAGGTCCTTTTCTGCAGAGTTGCTACAGAAAAGGACCTGGGAGGGGGGAGTCAGTTGGTCAGGCCAGTCAGTTCCTAGCCTGTACCTAGAGGCTACCAGATCATGCCTCCTAGGGCTGTGCGAAACTTCAGGTGGTGATGTAATTTGGAGGAGATTTGGCCCAATTTGGAGATTTGGCCACCAAATCCGAATAGAATCAGGGGACCAATAAAAAGGTCTGAATCAATTCGAAGCTCTCCAAATTGATTCGGAAAAGATTTGAAGAGGTTCGGCGATTTGGGCAGTTCCTGCTGGCTGCAGCAGGGAGATCGACCCAGATTCCATGCTGGTAAATAGGGGGTTGGGGGGGAGGCTGGAGGAGGGG
>NW_017728914.1:1529159-1533295 GCF_001723895.1 Crocodylus porosus | reverse complement strand
CTGCCCCACCTGGCCCAGCTCTCAGCCCTTTAAACACCCCCCCCCGGCTCACTAGATGCTGCAGCAACCTTGGGGCTTCTGAGGTCTCATGACAGAGCCCCCCCACGCAGCGTGGGGCAGTGTGGGGCAGCAGGGTCTCCCCCCTGCCTGGGAGCCAGTGAGTGCATGCTTTTTTTTTTTCCCAAAGAGCCAGGAGCTGGGGTTGTGGGACTGGGAGAGTGGGCAGGGGATGGGGCCTGTGTGATTCTGAGATTCAGCTGATTCAGCAGCAGCCAAATCTCTGAATCAGATTCAGCCGAATTGATTCGGGACAGTGATTCGAATCACTGAACCGAATCACTGTCCTCCAAATCGGCCAAATCCGAATCTGAAGCAAATACTAGCTGCTTTCCACTGGCCTAATGCCTCCCTCACTTAGTTCTGTACACACCTACTTCTAGGTGCTCCCACAGCGCAAATATCCCTTGTTTGCCCTTTGCTAGTTAGCCAGGCTTAGTACTTGTTCATCATGAGTATGCATGTTGTGAGGGTCAGCATGGGCTAAGCAAACCTGATCATGGGTTGTGGTTGCAGTTTCTGCCATGCAGCTTTGCATACAGGAGTGGTGTACAGCCTCACACACTGGCACAAGGTACTTCAGAACTTTGGCTACCTGATTTTGGGTACTGCAGCTCTGCCTGACCTAATAACTCAAACCAAGGCCCTCATCAGTCATGAAGCATGTACAAGTATCTGACTGGGAGTGTCATTAAGTTGGTATAATGTGAGATGCAGCCAGGGCCAGCTCTGTGGTTTGCTGGGCTCTGAGCAAGAGCACAACTGGTGGCAGACTTGTGGAGAAGTCAGCTGGGGGCACTTTTCAGTCTTGGATCTTGCAACCAACACAAGTCAAGCGTAGCATTCCCTATCTTCTTGCTCTTGCAGCAGGGTCTGTTTGTGAGCCCATGCAGGGCCTCAAGCAGCTGCTTACATTATTCAAGTTTAAAATTGGCCCCAAATACAGGGTAAGGGATGAGGGGGAGAAGCATTCTTGCTATCACTTAAGTATAAACATTCCTGAAAGCAACTTGGCCACTTTTTTGTAGAGGGCTATAGCATGCTGGGGCCTTTCCTACTTAAATGGGAACTGCACTTGCATATAAAACAAGTGTAAGAATGTATGGAATTTTTTTCTAAGTGGGAAGCACCTCCTGGCTTTCAGCCTGACCTGTCTGGTTTGCAGGATTTTCGACTAAGAAGTGAAAGGCAAGAGCTCTGTTTATTTGCTTCATATAGAAGTTTCTACAAAACTAATTGCAGTAGTGGGCAAAGTGAAAGCAAACAGCAACAATGAAAGGAACAGAAAAGGTCCCTACACTGAGTGAGAGTGAATAGGGGAACTTTTAGGAAACAAGATAGGAGGGAGATGAGGACTGAGCTAGTAAGGAAGGGTCTCATGCTCAGTTGATGCAGGGTGATTGTTCACACGTGGGTTGCACCAACTTAACTAAAGCAGTTTCTGGAGTTATTGGCACAATTTTCACACATTGATTGTATTTAAGATGTCTCAGCGGTTTAGCTAGGAAGAAAGATTGGTGCAAGATTGCCTGTGGCACTGACTAAGAAGTTTATACAATAGGCACTCTTCCCTTTTTTGGCTGCTGCAGAGGAACATTGCCTATTTGTGTTGTACATTTTGAATTTCTCCAATTAGAAAGGTCCTACACAGCAGCTGGGCTTTACCTGAAATAGAACTGGTTACATCATCTACATTTTAAGCAACATGCTTGCTGAACACATCAATGTAGAGAGCAGCTCTCCTGAGAATAGCCTCACAGAATTGTTTTCCTTTTGTCATACATCTGCAGAAGCAAATACTGCAGGATTTTAACGAGAGTTGAAAATATGCTCAGTACTAGGAACTGCAGCACAACAATAGCTTAATCTCTACACGGTGAATCATGTCAAAATTGGATGATCATTTCATCCCTTGAAAATTGAAAAAAGAAGGAACATGTGACTTGAAATGTTCTGCTTTGGATTTCTAAGCCAGGTTACCATGATCATCCAAAATAACTCGCATGATTTTGGAGTTGTCTTTGCACATGTGATAAGGTTTAGGTTGAGAACTACAATGCATGCAGATGTTAGATAGGAGCATGGCACACTCATTTGGGCTTCAGAGCAAGAGCAGGTGCTTGTCAGATGGAATTTATCTTGAGCCTTATTGAACAAATCAATTGCCACATTTTTCAGAATACTCAGTAGCAGCAGAAGATGTGACAAGAGAGGGGAAAAGTATGGGAATTGTTACTGAAAGCCTCTCGCAGCTTGCTGGTTTCTATAAAGAAAGTTATAATGCAGCTATTACTTTTAAAAAGTCACCTGATTCTAATAATCAAAGTAGTCAGCAGCCAGTATTAAGCCTCACATTCCTGGACAAGACCATTGAGAACTTGGGAAGATCAAACTCTCAGAGTAGGGAGATACCTCAGATTTCCTTGACCCTTGTCATTCTGCTTATTGACCTGATTCTGGTTCTGGTTCTGGTTTTGGCAACACTGCCTCAGTGCTAATGACTGTACAGCGGTATTAGATATCCTGCAGTCACTTATTCAGATAGGTGGCATTGCTCCCCAGTGGTTTTGGACCATCAATGTTTCCTGCAGATTCTGCCTGGCTCCAGCTTGTTCCGCCATTCAATTTAAGGCATATAAGTAGTCTCTGGTATTTTTATTAAGCCAATAACAACCAGCTATGTATCTCTCTCTCTCTCTCTCCCTCCCTCTCTCCCCCCACACCCCCCAAACCTGCAGTGCTTGGTTGAGACTGAGGCATCAATAAACAGTATCATGTTGACCTCAGTTCAGATAAGGGAGAAGTGATGCTGATAGGATATGGAGGGAGGCGTAGGAAGGTGGGAGACATGGTCTGGATTAGATCTACCTCTCTAAAAGCAAGTGCACACCAGGAAAATCTTGCACCTAATCCCTTTGTTGCTAATTGTGTCCCAGCCCCACTGTTAGCAAAACCCAGCATCCCTCATGTTGCTTCATGTAAACTTGCTTAAGTCAGGTTTAATTGACATGAAAGAGGATTTTCAGAAGCACTCGGCTTTGATCTAACTCTGTCCTCAATGAAGCCAGTTCCTGTTAATTTACAACAAGAGCAAAATCCATGCTGAGACATTTTGAAAATCCCATCTTCACTGTTAAAAATGCCTTTGGTTTATTCACACCAATGCTACCAACATTGCTGTGGTAAGCACACCAGCTGATAGTTGGTGGAATGTGCAAGCCTGCTGCTTATTACCAGAGTTGTGAGCTGGGGATATTGTTGGATCACCATCTGCTTTTAGACTATGACAAAGCAGCAATGACCAGGCTACATCCTTCTCATCTCCATCATTTTGTGCTCGTAGTTTTACATGTGGCTTAGAACACTCAGAGAATGAAGCAACAGTGCAATGCGGCAGCTTGATTCGCAAGTGCCAATACAGTTCTTCATCATGACCTAATCCAGTGCCCATTAAAGTCATTGCTGGGCATACATTTAAGTTAGTGAGTGTTCTGTCCTGTGGTGGCATCTTGCAAGTGGTTCTGGTTCTGATTATTATGATCATTAAAGGCAATAAACTTTTTTTAAATAATGTACTGGCCATATTTCCACTAGGGTAATATCAGCCTGCCTGGAAAAGTAAACCTGCCTGAAAAAGTTCAACACTCAGTTAAATGCTGTTGTGTAGTATGCCAGTATACTGTAAAACAGGTGCTGTTTTTCACATCAAAGGGGGCTACATTTTAGATATGGAACATTTTCTTTAAAAGGGAAGTTATCAAATAGACTTAAAGTTTTTCTATAGTGTCATATAAAAATAAATGCCAAGAATTTTATAGTTTAAATGTTTCACAACCATCTACAACAATAATAATTTAAGTGTATTTAAGATAACCATCAAGTGGTAACTTAACCATTAAAATGTATGCAGATGGATAGATGAGGTAATATAAAATATATGAATATTTCATAGATTTCATAGACATCAGGGCTCAAAGGGACCTTGGGAGATCATCGAGTCCAGCCCCCTGCCAAGGGCAGGAAGTCAGCTGGGGTCATAGGATCCCAGCAAGATAAGCATCCAATTTATTCTTGAAGGT
>NW_017728914.1:1490519-1529148 GCF_001723895.1 Crocodylus porosus | reverse complement strand
AATTTTTACCCAGAGGGTCTCTAGCTGTCCATGCTGGTTGCCAACATCAGCTTGCAGGGACATGTAGCTTTCCTTCACATAGAGAATATCCTTTTAGTAAACATGGTCCGTAGCGCCAATCCAGGCACATTAGTGCTGAAGTTATATAATTGATGTTTTCAGGTTCATTTACAAATGATACTGTGATTGTTTAGGAGGAAAAATGTTTTACAAGGTTGTGATCCTGCAATTAGTTTCTGCTGGGTGGATTCCTGTGCTTGGGCCCTCTATTGGGATAGGAGCAGGTACAAAATCTGCTAAGATCATCACTATCAAGATGTATACCTGCCAAGACAGGACTCATATGCTGCATGCTTTGTGTTACAGAGTAGATTGTGAATGCTGCAAGCATGCTAAAACATAATTAATTCTGTGCTACTGATTTTGTTTATCATCCTTGTCCCAGGGCAAGGGGAGGACGTGGATCCCGAAGGGTCAAGTAGGGACTCTGGGGGGCAACACACCCCAGGGAAAACATAAGAGAAGGAAAAACAAGCAAAAACACCCTACCTGCTGCAGGAACCGTGGTGGAACTGGAAGTGGTGTGGGGACCCGCACAGCTCGTTAGCCGCGGTTTTTTTAAAGTGAAGGCAGCTGGAGAGAAGGGGGAGGGGAGTCGGCATGGAAGGATAAGGAGGGGAGACAGCAAGACAGAAAGGGAGGAGAGGTGAAGAAAGAGTGAAGAGAAAGTAGATCCTGGACCCACTGAGGAGGAGGGGGAGCTGGAGAACGCTGCCCATAGGGCAGGAGAATGCCCGGACAAGCATCAGTACAAAGACGCTATTACCGGGCTTAGAAGGAGGGAGGTATCCAGGCTGCATATCATCCTGAAGCCACAAGGAGAGCCTGCAGGAGGATCCTCACTGGCAGAGGCTGGTTCCAGTGAATCGCCCAGGAGAGAGGGGAACGGTCAAGGGGCTAGCTAAGACCATCACATCCTGGACAGAAGACCCAGGAGAGCCCGTCGGAGGAATGTTACTTCTCCGAGGCAGAAGAGACATCAAGGGTTGGATACACGTACACTAAGGGTAGGGAATAGGTAGCACTAAGGGGGCAGCCGGTGGAGGGGGGCATGCTGTAACTTAGATGCCCCAGGATAGTAATTAACTGGATTATTGAGGTGGTATAGGCAGTTTGTGCTAGCATCTTTTCTTTTTATTTGTTAATTCTGTATTGCCCAGGATGCCGGGGTACAAGTAAGGTGGAGTGCTACGAAAGGCCAAGGATTTAGAGGGCCTAGGTTGACTCAGCCATACAACCCTGGCTCAAGCAAGACCCAGGAATACATTCTCGCATAGGGAGGGCTGGCCGCGGAAAACAACATCAGCACACCGTCGTGGCTGGGTATAGGGCGAGGTACAGGGGAGGTTGGAGCCTTGTGAAGACCATCACCCCTCGGCCTGAGGTAACCAATCCTGGACGGTTGGGCCCCTCCACCGCTGATAGGATCATCAAAGTTGTGGCAGGTGGGATTAGGAGGGGATAAGACTGCCCGAGGTGAGAACTCGTGGCCCTACTACCTTTGGGACGGAGTGGAAGACCATCATCAAGATCCAGAGCCGAGCAGCAAGGGACTGGATGATCGAGGCCCGGCGGGTGCAATCCTTTACATTTCATTTGGGACAATACTGGTCACTTTCACTCCTTGATATTCTCCCACCTGCTACATGTGCCACAGAGTTTCTTTTAATTTGAAAAAGGGAAGAAAAACATGCCCAATCCTTTAGGTTTAGGAACCTCCCACCCACTATCTCAGAATATCCCCTAAAGTCTAGCTACGTAAAACATAGGCCATGGTCAGGTATTCATTTCTAGTGCTAATTAATTTTTGTGAATTTTTAAGTGCTAGAAAAATAATCTGGGAGTTGAAAGCTACCCAAAGGAGATATCCAATCAGGGGGTGCAAGAGGAGTGCTCCTTGGGTCACCCCCACCCTTAGGGAAGCCCATTGATTGATAGTTGCTCTATTCCCTGCTGGGTCAGGTGGCATGTTGTCAATAGACCGTTGACAGCTACGGGAAAGCTCCTAGCCCTATAGGGCTGAGAACAGTTCTCTGCACCCCTTTTGCTCCCTGCCCCTGCACCAATTCCTGGTGGTCAGGAGAAGTGCATGGAGTAGGGTCATTCTCTTGGGGCTAGAAGCCTCCTGGGGCTTTGGGAGGTGCTAGCCATAGCAGAATGTGTGTCATCCCCCCTCCCCCCTCTGCCTATCTTACCAATCAAGTGTGACTGGGAGGACTGTATAGGGCAGATGTGCTTGGGGCTGGAGCCCTTCTGAAGCCAGAGGAACCCTTATCCCATGCACTTCTTCCAGGTGACAGAACGCTGGAATGGGGCGGGAGGCTTCCCAGAGCTCCCAGAGGATTCCTGCTCTGGGAGAATGCCCCCACACTCATCCTGCTGATCAGCTGATTGGTGGGCAGGCGGTGGGGGGGTGAGAGAGTCTAGTGTGATAAGAACCGTCCCAGAGGCCCAGGGAGTTCCAGCCGTGGGAGAATGCCCCCAGCTGGTCATCTGGGAGGGGTGCACAGGGCAGGAGGCAGATTCATTCAGAGTTTTGGAGCCCCTCTATTCTTTGGAGGGAGGGAACTACGGCCTGTGGGATACTGAGTATCCTCAACAGCTAAGAGAAGTGTAAAGCCATTCAAGTTATTCAGGAGGGGAGAGATCTTCCTGGATGGAAGAGAGAAGCCTTTCTTGCAAAAAAAACCAGTTTGCTTCCACAAACCCCATGAATGGCTGTAGCTCTCTGTTCTGGGAGAAATGTTTTTATCCTGGCCCAAATGTAATGCTTGTCTATGGCCACAGACAGTCTGTTTGACTGTATGTCGCCAAAGGAGAAGGGAATAGGGCTTTTGTACTGTCTCCCTGAACTTAAAAAGCAAAATATGGGCATTTGTTACTTTGTTTTAAACAATTTATGGGAAAATTATTTAAAAAAAAAAGAAGAAAATATTATAGAAAAAGGAAATAAAGCAAACTGGTTGTTACAGGAAACTTCAGTGTAAGAGATGCATTCTGGAAGTCCCCTGCTGCAAGTAGCAAAACATCCTTAGGGTTTCTAAATGATACGTGATCATTTTCTAATACAAGAGTTATCGCAGCCAACATTAAGTAACCATTTTGGGCCTCAGTGAGCACATTTAAGCATTCATTAATACACAGTGGTTACTGCACATTAAATTTAGTACTTGTATAAATCAAGCACTTAATTAATGCACAGTAGCTGGTGCACATCGTTTTTGCAATGCTACTGTGTAGTAGCCTTATAATACTGCACAGTAGCATATTAGCAGTGATTATACTGTGATGTGCTATTGCGCAGTATTATTAGGCTACTGTGCAGTTAGCATCTCAGGTAGATATGCCCAGTATGATGGATAATAACTGGCTAATCCATTATGTTGCATGAATTACTTACTGATTAGAAATTGATATTTACCAAGGGACCGGTGATCCTGACCTTTAATATATACAGCTATTTTTCAATCCATTAACAAATAGAGAGCAGCCAATAAATAATATATTTTGTGATTTAGAGGGCTAATTTTCCAAAGCTGAAGCTAATAATGATTGAAATAGGTAATGAAAATTTGAATGTGAATGGATTGGGGACTCTTTAAAAAGAGTTTATTTAGATGACCAAAAAATCCCTGATGCCACAATCAAGGAGAAGGAAAAATTTGCCTAACATCTCATTCTTGTTCAATGGTGAAGTGAAGGCAGAAATTGGAAATAAGGTGCAACATATCTTCAAAACCTTTTTTCCCCATTTTTTAAATTTGTTATGGAATGAAGAAAATGAATATGAGACACTAAAGGCATCGAAGAGCAATCCATGTCTGCCAGAGCTGTATACAAAAAGGACTTTTTAATGTATATGGCCTCATCTACACGAGATGCTTACTGCACAGTAGCTTGTTAATACTACGCAATAGCACTGCAGGGCAGAAAACATGACATGACACTAACGTGCAGTAGTAATGAGCTACTGCGCAGTCAGCATCACCATGAAGCCGTGCGGGGACACTACTGTGGTTACTTCACAGTCATTTAGTATTTGGGCATGCAAGTACAGTCAGCATCTCGTGTAGCCAGATCTGGCCCATGTACCAGGGATTGAGCTCCCTGGTATAAACTATACTACATATAGATAGTAAAATTGTTAAATATGATGTGGAAGATTCAGAAGTGTTAAATACAGATGTCGCCTATTAGGAATAAAAGAATTCTGAACAATGATATAAACCAGTGGAGCTCAACCTTCTGGCCCTGTAGGCCAGATGAGTGGAGCATGGCTGGTCTATGGGCTAGATTAGGCCCTGGGCCCGGTGTTATCCCCTCCTCCCTCCCATGTACTGGGATTAGGTCCTGGGGGCCCACTGCCTACCCCTCCCACTCCCGTGTGCTGGGATTTGAGCTCTGGGATCTAGTGCCACCCTCACCTGCTCCTGCATGCCAGGATTGGGCACCCTATTCAGTGCACAGGACTCAGGGCTCCCTATCCACCCTGAAAGTTGGCAGTGCAGCAGGATGAGCGATGTCACCATTTCCAGCCGTGGTCAGATCTGCCCCATGTACCAGGGGTTGAGCACCCCTGGTATAAACAAGCACTACATATAGGACCTGTGTAGATGAAACGAGGGGCATGCGTGCACAACACTTTAAAGCGGGTTAAATGCTTTTGCACCACTTTAATGGTGTTGGTGTTTGCATGCATCGGTGGTATATTGCACATTAATTCCAGCCACTGCAGCACATTTGGTGGTGTAACGCACCTTATATAACTTTGGGGTGCAGCAAACTAAAACACCTCCGAGGAGTTTTAGTTTGCTGCCCTACGGCTGAAGAGCAAAGCACTGCGCTCCATGCAACTCAGGGGCTGTGCAGGCAGCCCGTGCAGGCAGCCTGGCAGCCACCCAGGAAGGCAGGCTACACTGAAGGAAATAAAAACAGCGGCAAGCCTGATTTTTTTTCCACCCTGCTGGAGCCTGCCTGCCTTCCTGAACTGTGCAGGGACTCGGTCCTTCTTTCTGCAGCTGCGGTGCCCCCTGGGGCCGCCAGAGCCAGGTGCTTGCTGGGGGTGGGTGCTGCCTCAGGGGTGGTGTGCCACTGCCATGGAAGGAAGCACCACCCCGCCTCTCCCCCGCAGCCCAGGGACCATTCTGCCTGCCAACAGCTCGCCTTCCTCCTTCCCCACTGCTGGAGAGGCAGGTAAGACACAGATGTGGGGGGGGGGTGTTTCAATTTAGGGTTTACTTCACCCTAAATTGAAGTGGTGTTTTTAAAAACCCACCACTTCAATTTAGGGCCCCCATTTCGTCTATACATGCCCATAGATAGTAAAATTGTGAAATATGATGCCATATTAGCATCCCCATTAGCCATTCTAGCATCCCCATGCTTTTGTTCTGGCACAGAAATCAGCTTCCCTGCTCTAAATGCACCCCAATTTGAGATAATTACATTTGGGGGAAGGATGTGTGTGGTATACAAGAAAATACTGTAAAATCACAGCTGCTAAAGTGTGATAATGGTGAAGTCAAGGGGGTCAGGCAGAGTAATGAGATAGGACCATCATAAGAAGTTATTTCAGCAAGATGCATTTTAACAGAGCCAAAAGGCAAAGTTAAATGTCCATGAACAAGGAAGGCAGGCTACTCCTACAGAATGCAGGTCATGTCGTGGAAAGCAAGATAGGGTTATAGTCACTGAACAGTTCATCATAAGCTTTCCACTACAATGCTGTGGCAAAAAGGAGTAATACAATCCTTGAGTGTATCCCCATGAGTGCACATGTGCAGTTTGTGATGCCTCAGAGTCATCTGAGGTGCCACAAACCTCTTGTGGTGCACATGCTCCCGTGCTGCTAATTTTCAATGCAGTGTGGAGTTTTTTTGACAGTGGGAGATCCTGGTGTAAAAAAAAACGCTGCTAAAAGAAAGCAGTGCAGTGCATGTAGAAGTAGCGTGTGCTGCCAGAAACTGGAGCCTGGCCAGGTAGAGCAATGCTCTGCCTTCCGGCCTGGCTCTGAGTGGCTGGCTCGGTGCCACTACTGCCCCAGGAGGCTCCCAGGACCCCAGGTAAGGCTGCTGGGCCAGCACAGCTGGTAGGCTCAGTCTCCTCTACCCCATCCAGGTCACTTTGGTATGCACTAGAGCATGTGTGCAGGGGTATGCCTGCCCAGAGACAAATAGCAGTGGCACAAATGTGTTCCACTACTTTTTGTCCCATGAGAAATGCACGCCTCTGCACATGCATGCTCATGGGGAGATGCCCCTGGAGTGTATCAAGAGGAGAGTAGAGGATAGGAGTAGGAAAGTGTTTTTTGAATTTGTACATGGTATTTGTATGAACAATGATGTAGTATTCTGCCTTGTTCAGGTTCTTTATTTTAAAAAGGAAGTTTAGGAGCATGCAGAAAACAGCTACAGAAGCTATTTGATGGCCAGAGAAACTGCCTTACAGTGAGAGACTTCAAAGAGCTCCATCTGTTTAGTATACCAGGAGGAAACTGAGAGGAGACTTGATTACAGTGTATATGTACTGTGCTTCCATGGGCAGAAAACACCAGGTTCTAAAGGGCTCTTTAACTTGGAGGAGAAAGCCGTGAAGAAGAGCAGTGGTTGGATACTGAAGTCAGGCAAATACAAATGAGAAATAAGGCACAAAGTGTTAAAGGTGGAAGTGTCCAACCACTGGAACCAATTACTAAGAGAAGTGATGAGTCTTCCCTCTCCTGAAGCATGTCTGCACTGCCCCTGTGCCACACAAGGGAGCAGCACATCCTGGCGATTCACTCCCACTCCACATGTTCTAAGTCTAAGAGATCAGGTGATGCTGCCATCTTAGAGCTGCCGTGAGTGTACAGCACTAAGCAAGCCTGAGACCTAGAGCCCAAGACCGGTGCTGGGCATGCTCTCATTAGTGTTCTGTGGTGGCTACATTGCCTCACACAGGTGGGAGCTAGCAAGTGAGGTGTCCTTCATGTTGGCTGTCCTGAGTGTTGTGTGGATGTTCCCAGGTTGAGACTGTCATTTTGGAGGATTTGCTTTAGCCAAACCTATATGTTATGCTTTACTTAGACCCAAGAGTTTGACTCAATATAGTGAAGTGGGTGAAATTCGATGACCTGTGACTTACAGGAGGTCAACCCAGATGATCTAATGGTTCCTTCTGGCTTTAGACTCATTGGCTACATCTGCAAGTCACAGTGATGTGACTTTGCATTGATGCAGTGCTTTTCTCTGAAGATCAAAAAGGATTTCACAAAGGTGGAGAAGTGTCATCAAGCCCATATAACAGAGAGGAAGAGGAAGGCATAGAGAAGCTGAGTGACTTGTTCAGTGTCACAAAACAGCCTAGTGGACTAGAGCCTCTTCTAGCTGCTTTGCTAGCATAAGGGCAGTAAGAACTAGGTTTAACCATTTGCCTAGGGGTTTTATAAGGCAGCTTATCCCATACAGTCTCTTAGTGGCCAGCACAGGAAACACTTTCAAAGGAAAGTGGGATGCTTTTGCACTTCAGTTATTCCGTGTTACTGAAATGATCTTTGGGGACAGCAAGCAGCTGAGTGTAGGAGGCACCCAAAGGCTATTTTAATTTATGTTGGAAACTGGGTTACCATGGCACAGCACAGCCCTATGAATCCAAGGCCATGAAAATTGCATACAGGTGCCTTTATCTCAACATCCTCCTGCCTTATGCAGAACAGAGCTTAGAGGGACCAGAGAATTTCCTTCAAGGTCTCCAGACTCCAGTTCTGGATCCTGTTCACAAGAGCCCATTGCTTTTCACTTATATTTATATTTCACTTATATTTATATTTACTTAATCTCAGCTGTTTAAACGAACAGACTGAAAATCTTCATTTTTATAAAATCCTAAAGTCTCTTCTGACTCTGTTTTCTCATTCCGAGCCAGTAGCCGAGTCAGCAGAGGACATGCGAAAGCAACTGGACTTAACACTGTTAGGACTGTTCTGACCACATCTAGGTTATATTAGTTCCCCATTTTCTCTGTCTCTCACTCCTCCCTGCTATAATCCACTGCATCTCTTAGGTGTCAGAGATCTGGGGGAGCAGTAAGCAAACAGTTAAGAAGTTTCACTTCTCCACCCAGTGGTGGGTGTTCCCAGTGTCAGAAACAATATAAGAACAGTTGGAAGTTGCAGCTGGCAAGTCAGGTTTGGAGTAGCAGTGGTGGGGCACTTATATCTGGCGTGGACCGTGTTATCCCCGAGAGGGTAAACACTTTCTCTGTACAGAATGCCTGACAACAAGAGAAAGGGGAGAGGAAAGGGCAAAAAGAACAAAGAAGGGAAAAAAGGGGAAAAAGAACCAGACCCAGGAAAAGGTACTTTCAATTTTACACATTTTACTATATTAAAACAAACCCTCTAGCAGGAGAGTACTTGTAGATTGCATGAGTCAAGGCGATTAATAAATAGCATCTATTAAGCAAGCATGTAGATCTCCCTCCATTTCATTGATATTTCAGACTAGAAAAAAATTATTTCTTTAGCAAAACTTTGCTTCTAAAACTCTAGAAAAAATTTGGGGCACTGTGTTCTTTAGAAAGCACAGTGTGACATGCTAATTAGGAGGTTTTATACTAATATTCTTTTTCTGCTGTTTGTATAAGGAAAAAAGCTTCTAGTTTGTCAGTATGTTCCTTGGGACAGACAAGTTCTCAGATCAGATCTGAGTTAATTTACAGCATCATTATTAAAGCAACTATATTGAGTTCCAGCTAAATGCATGTGTAATAGAAGCCTTCACTCTTTGCTGCAGCTCTTATTATTAGAAACTGATTGTTAATTACAGGAGATGAAAGATGTGAATGCTGTTCTCTCAACTAATGCTGTAATATCTTAGCTGATACTGGGTAACTGCATTTACTGCCTTTGATTCATGCAATTGAACAGTGGAGGAAACAATAGTTTGTGCTGGAGAAGAATAAGAATTGTTTAAGGAGCATACTACAGTTCGGTTAGTGGCATAGCAGAACGGTGTTACTTTCTCGCTCTTTCTCCTTAATTATGTCAGGAAGGGATTATTCCTGGCTGTTGCTTATCTGCTGTTTATCAGGTAATTTTATTTAGACAGTGTGGCAGCTCTGTAATTATTTGACTTTTTATGAGTGTTAAGAGAAACTAGAAGCTGGACTTTTGTACTGGAGGAAACTGTTCAAATGAATTAGATGTAAACCTAGCTGCCAGTCTTCGGGTCACATTCTGCTCTCCTTAGTGTTTGTGTGAATTCAGTGTAATGCTGATCACCCAAGCAGGTGAGCCTGGCTTTTATGATGACTCTGACAGGAAAATTTGTCCATAATCTTCTTTTAAAATTATTTTGCGCTATGTCAAAAGCTGTGCCCCCTGCCCCCCTTCCCCTTCAGCTCATCATCCTTCCTGAGTAATTGTGTAGTGAAGTAAAAATGATGGGTGTTAGTGTAATGTCAGATTTCATGACAACATGTCATGACGTCAGGAGCAGAAGGTTCTGCAGGAGTTGATTTGGGAAAAAGAAAGTTCTGCTGCACAGGCAAGTGCTTTCAGAATTGGAAGCTCAACAGCCTCAGCCTGTACAGGCATCTCCTTTAGAGAAGTCAAGGTGGGTACTATCTGCTCCTGGGGCAATAGGGGATAGGAAGCATGCACAGTGCTCCCGGATGGGGGGAGGCTGGGGAGACACCAACTGCCCAGGGACAACCGGGTGAAGATGAGAAGAAAGGGCGAGTTGTACCTTAGGAGCAGATGGGATGTGAGAAGCGGGTTGGGAAATGTCTGCAAAACTATGTTCTCTACAGACCTTAGAATGAGGTATGAAAAAGAAAATAAGTAAAAGGGCCTGACCCAGGGAAATCTGGAATGCGGTTGTGGCGTTGCCTAGCAATTTTTAGATGTCCCTTGTCTAACCAACCAGCAAGTTGCATCTTGTTTTGCAAGCATGTCTATACTGTAGTTTATAAATCCCAATACAAGTGGGGTTATTTGGCTAAAGAAGGAAAGATGCCCTCTTCACTTAATGACCAAAATGTGGAACTGTATGTAGAAGAATTCTTTCCCCTCCAAATTGTACCCATTTTTTTGAGAAGCAAGAAACTTCCTTTGGAAAACGGGACAAATTATGTAGCTTGCTGAAAGTGGGCATGGATGGGAACTGTCAGACATTACCCATCTTTTCACCAAAAAGATATTTATTAAGATGCTAGATATGGCTCATCCAGCCCTGGCTCTCACTTAGTATCTCTGTGGTAGAACATGGCTTAGTTGGTCTGTACTAACCAGATATCTTATCTGATCTAGAAACTGGTGGACCTAATTCTTCTTTCACACAGCAGTGTTTGAAGACCTCAGTGAATTCAGATCCATGTGTGAGGGGACAATCAGATTCACCACAGGAACAGAATTAAGACTAGACTATACTCCAAATATTAGGTACATAAGTGGGCTTACATGCCTAATAAGTGCAATTTTCTCCACCCTGCTTAATTCCCTGATGAACAGTTAATGCAGGAGTTAGGTGGGTTCTCCTCCTCATTGCTGATTTTTTTGTGACCCAATCTTCAGGATAATGGAATCAAAGAAAATTAGAGTTGGAAGGGAGTTCAGGAGGTCGTCTAGTCCAACCCTCTGCTCCAAGCAAGACCATTCCCAAGTTGATCATTCCAACCAAGGCTTTCTTGAGCTTGGCCTTAAAAACCTCCAAGGATGGAGATTCTACCACTGTTCTAGGTAACCAACACCAGTGATTTACTAAGCTCCAAGTGAGAGAGTTATTCCTAATATCCAACCTAAACTTTCCTTGTTGCAACTTGAAACCCTTGCTCCTTGTGCTTTCATTTTTCACCACTGAGAATAGTCTAGCTTCATCCTCTTTGGAACCACCTTTCAGGCAGTTAAAGACTGCTATCAAATCCTCCCTCAGTTTTCTCTTCTGCAGACTAAATAAATGCAGTTCCTTCAGCCTCTCCTCAGAAATCATGTGTCTCAGCCCCCTAATGATTTTTGTTGCCCTCCGCTGGTCTCTCTCCTGCTTGTCCACATTCTTTCTGCAGTGGGGGGCCCAAAACTGAACACAGTACTCCAAATGTGGCCTCACCTGTGCAATATAGAGAGGAATAATCACTTCCCTTGATCTGCTAGCAACATCTTTACTAATGAAGCCCAGTATGCTGTTAACCTTCTTGGCAACAAGGGCACACTATTGACTCATATCCAGTTTATTGTCCACTTTAACTCCCAGGTCCTTTTCTGCAGAGCTGCAGCTTAGCCAGTTGGTCCCAAGCCTGTCCTGTGCATGGGATTGTTCTGTCCTAAGTGCAGAAATTTGCACTTGTCCTTGTTGAACCTCATAAGATCGCTTTTGTTCCAACCCTTCATTTTGTCTAAGTCACTCTGAATCCTAGCTCTACCCACAACTGTATCTACTACTCCCCTCATCTTGATGTCATCCACAAATTTGCTTAGGGTGCAATCCATCCCATCTTCCAGATCATTAATGAAGATGATGAACAAAACTGGCTGACTCCATGGGGCACCCCACGTGATACTAGCTGCCAACGAGACCTCAAGCCATTGATCACTTCCCATTGAGACCAACAATCCAACCAGCTTTCTTATCCACCTTACAGTCCATTCATCCAACCCACCTTCCTTAACTTGCTTGCAAGAATGCTGTGGGAGACTGTATCAAAAGCCTTGTGAAAGTCAAGGTATATTACATCCACTGCTTTCCCCACATCCACAGAGCCAGTTATGTCATCCTAGAAGGCAATCAGGTTGACCTGACTTATATTTGGTGAATCCATGCTGACTGCTCCTAATCACTTTCTTCTCCAAGTTCTTAAAAATGAACTCCTTGAGGAGCTACTGCATGATTTTTCTGGGGACTGAAGTGAGGCTGACCTTGGATCCTCTTTCTTCCCTTTCTTAAAAATGGGCACTATATTTGCCCTCTTCCAGTAGTCAGGGATCTCTCCCATTTGACTTGAGTTTCAAAGATGATAATGGCCAGAGGCTCTGCAAACACATCAGCCAACTCCCTCAGCACTCTCAGATGCATTGCATCTGACCCCATGGACTTGTGCACATCCAGTTTTTCTAAATAGTCCCTAACCTGTTCTTTCACCACTGAGAGCTGCTCACCTTCTCCCCAAACTGTGCTGCGTGGTACAACAGTCTGGGAGCTGACCTTACCTGTGAAGACTGAGGTAAACAAGGCATTGAGTACTTGAGTCTGTTCCTGTGCCCTCAGTAAAGTTTCTTTAAAATACAGCCAGCTCTTCTAGACTCCTTTCCCACTCAGACTGGCCTCCCAGGGGATCCTGCCTATCAGTTCCCTGAGGGAGTTAACATCTGCTTTTCTGAAGTCCAGGGTGCATACCCTGCTAATTTTTCTTCCTTTTGTCAGGATCTTGAACTCGCTCAACTCATGGTCACTGCTGCCCAAGTTGCCATCCACTTCTATACCTCCTAGCAATTCTCCTCTGTTTGTGAGCAGCAGGGTCAAGAAGAGCATGGCCCCTAGCTGGTCTCCAATACTCGCACAAAGACATTGTCTCCAATGCTCTCCAAAAGCTCCCTAGTTTGCCTGTGCACTGCTGTATTGCCCTCCCAGCAGATGTCTGGATGATTGAAGTTCCCCATTGTTCTTAATCCAATACAAGGTGATAATGTGTTGCAAAAGTAGATGCATTAATGGATTTTTAAGACTTGAAAAAGGTGGAGTAGAATTGTATTTTGGTGCACCTAGAATTGAATCTAGCCCAAAGTGTCAATGCCAGTATATCTGTCCTGAAACAAGCTAATACTACCCCAGGAGGGAATGCACTGGTATGGACTAGTGAGCTGTGAAATTCACATGAAACAGGAGAATATTCCTTCTGGCCATAAATCAAATGAGAAATTTGATAGATATGGCTTTCTAGTTCTGTGTCCCAAAAAGAACATATGGTAACTGCTTGGGAGAATACTGGAGGACTGGAGGACTGCTGACTGGAGGACTGCTGAGTTATTCAGGGTCACTGGGAAGAAGTCTGCAATCAAATAAATATATTTGTAATTGGGATTGTTCCAGTGGTTTTACTCTTGCAGAAGAAGAATGAAAAGTTCAAGGAAATTTATACTTTTATTGCAGCCACATTGGGAGGAAATGGGTAGCTTTTTACATAGGCACTGGATACTGCAGTTTGGCACTGATTCTGTAGAAGATGGAGAAGATAAAAATACATAAGATATAGGAAAGCTGATGTTTATTTATGCTGGTTACCATATGCTGGACACATAGGGTATGTACATAGCAGATAATGGGAGATGAAGTCTTTCTCTTTGAGTTTGCAGCTCCAGATCCATTGTGCTCTGATAGCATCAGTTCAAGTGTTGTCCACTTTTGCATACATGCCTGAGCTGGCCTTCAACTGATGGAAAGCACTGGATGGTAGTCCTGGAGTCAAGGATTTTATCTGGGCCATGGCGGGTCCCTCAGCCCTGCCTGGCCCAGGTATACAGGGCAGCAGGAGCTATGGTGTGTGCAGCTGATCCTACCACTCCCAGGTGCACAGCGGGGCTGGGGTGGCACAGCAGCTAAACTCAGCTTCCCAGTAGTTCTGGTGGTAGCAACTCCTTCTGGCTGCCACCGGACCCAGCCTTGCTGCCCAGGCAACCCAGCTCATTCACCCGGCACCTACGACAAGGGGCATCAGAGCGGGCAGGTGGGATTGCTATGGAGACTGTCCTGGGAGCCCTCCAGAAAGGGTGCCCATGGCTGGGCGGATGGGATGGAGCCATGAATGGGCAGGAAGTGGTGTCCAGGATCAAGATGAGTGGGTGAGGCTGGAGCCAGCGATTGCAGGGCAGTGACAGCACAGGGTTGTGATGGGAGCAGATCTACCCCAGGCCCTGGCCCCATATTGTTACTGCCCCGCAATCCCAGTCCTAGCCCAGCTGTCCTGCCCCCTACCTGCCTGCAGCCCCATCTTGTCCACATGACTGAGCTTGCCCTGCCTGCAGGGGTCCCAGGCCAGTCTCCATGGCGATTCCATCTGCCCCCGCCCCAGACAGGTCTAGCAACCTACCACTTAGGGAGTTTTGGTGAGCTGTTGCAAGCTGGGGGGAGGGGGGCGGGGGGGGGTGGTGATTGACAGAGTTCTGATCCAGTTTCCAACAGCCAAACAGCCCCCAAAATTGCCCACCCCTGCTCTAGAGAGTGGAGAATGAAGCTGTCCATTGACTATTGCTCTGGATCATCCAGTTCATGGGACATTTTAAAGTTCCTGAAAGCCTGAAAATGTCACTTAATAACTCTTCTCATTTGTACCTATGTGTGAGGAGAGTCACGTTCATCATGGGAAGAGATTTAGGACCAGCTTCTATTCCACCTATTCAGTGCTAAGTGGACTAAGGTGCTTAAGTGCAATTCTGTTCCACTTTGCTCAAGCATCTGAAAAACAGTGCTGAAGCTGGGTAAGTCCTTTTCCTTGCTGATTTTTTTGAGACTCACATTAGAGGAAAGTATCAGATTAAGGATGCAGCAGTGAATTGACAAATTCACGGGAGATTATCATCATGCTATTTCTTTCTTTCTGGTGTTTCTTGTAAAGTGCTAAGCACAGTTTCTGCCCCAGAGCACTAGGGCCCTGGTCCCATAAATGTGCTTATGCTTAATCTGATGCGCGTAAATTTTCCCATTGACTTCATTATATTGGATTGAGGCTTTAAACACTATTCCTGGCCCAATCTCATCAGGGAAATCTTGGTAAGTGGGAACTGTAATTTGCAGTAGATGATGTGTGGCCTTTGTTTCCTCTGATGCAGTGCAAATTAAATCTGGCAACATACAGCATGATAGATAATTGTAATTTCACCAGTGTCTAAGATTAGAAATGTGCAATGATCCCCCTGAAATGAAAAGATGGGGGAGAAAACATCTACCAGAGATTTTAAATGGAGACTCCTCATGAGAGTAGAGGTGAAAACATTTTCAAAACTGCTTGTGTGTAAGAAATGTGGGGAGATCAGTAATAGGAATTAATGCCTTCTCCCTTGAGATTGCAGCTCCAGATCCATCCAAGTAATCTGGAACCTGAAGTTGTTCTCATCCTGCTTTGCAGTCTCAATCCATCTTTTTGTGGACAGGTGTCCACGTTACAATTAACACTTACTCTCATCTTTTCTAGTGGTTTCTGTGGAGAGACCAGGGGAAGAATTGACAAGGCAGTTGGATTCATTTTTTATTTTTGGAGTGGTCCCTCCATATCAGAAGACAGGCACGCTGGGAAGAGCAGTGTGAATGAGTCGGTCATTGCCAATGCACAGTCTATGACTGCATCTGAAGACAAAATGAAAAATTCTAGTACTGTCAGTGTAACGCTGCACTCCAGCTGAAATTCACAGGAAACTTGCTAGACAAAAATTGCAGTGTACTGTGCCACAGCAGCAGAGGGAATGAGATTCACTGTGTCACATATCATTACAGTTTAAACCAGAGAAATTTTAGATCTAGACATAGTAGGAGGAGACAGGATTTTTCCCAATGCTGCTTTTAACTTCTTTTCTTTGGGTTCCATGAATACATATAAAGGATTGTTGGAGGGCTGATCTCCTAGGAAAGTACTAGCCCCATCCTGAGGACCTAGTGTCTATTATAAGGCATACCTTGGATTGTATAGTCCCTACTTTTGCCACAAACTGAGAGACAACAGGTGCTGCTATAAAAGAGTTCAGGTTTGAAAGAAAGGTCTTCTTTATGTGTAGAGTTGATACTTAATTAAAAGGCTGACAATGAGACCTGAGAGAGGTTTGAGCACTGAGGCCATATATAGCTGTTACATTTTTCTAGGCTTAATGTGCACTACAGCTGTCACTATATACACGTGGACATCTGTAGCCTGAATTAAAAATAGCTCCAGTACGAATTAAGTAATGCTCATTGAACGAGGATTAAAGTTAATGCAAACACGGGCAGTCTGAGTTAGGAAATTTAAATTGTATTAATTAACATGGATATACAGTGTTGCTTTTAGGCAAAACAGTCCCTAGGAACTCAGATAAGTACTGCAAATCTCCTCCAAGGAAATTCAGTTGGGTTTTTGCAACACAACAGGGGTTATCAGGCATAAAGTAACACCTTTACGAAGTCAAATGTGCCAACAACACCTCACCCTGACTAAGTATCAGTATCCTGACTAAATTCTCAGCTCTGCCCAAGCATAGGGGCTACTGATCAGTGACGAAAAGGGCAACCCCCCAATCATCTATTAAACCTTCATTCAAATTGAAATTTGATTCAAACTGTGTGATACAAATCACTTAACATGGTTTAAAAATGGTGAGTATGTCTACAAATGGCCTGAAAGACCTGAGATTTAAGCATGATTCTGGAAAGCTATTGCTGTTGCCTCCTGGCTGAACATCTATGTGATGTACCTTGGAGAATTATACTAAAGTGAAGCTGGGAGAGTGGATGCCAGAAGAGCTGTGGTCAAGGAAGCAAAGACTTGTGTGTAAACCTAGTTGCTAGGATTAAAAAGCCTGGGAACAAATGCTGATTCCAGCATGTTGGAGAGCAGTTAGGTGCCTGAAGGGTTTGAGGAGACCTTTGCAGCATCATAAACAAGGGGAAGAAAAGCCAAATTTCCAGAGGGAAGGACTAAAAAATTGTAACCACTGAAAGTTGCTAGGCAGGCAGTAAGGTAATTTGGGAAACAAAAAACTAGAAACATACAGTATTTTGTAAGCTAAATTCCTTGGCAAGGCAATGCATTTTCTCTTACCTTGATCTGGGCTGTGAGGAAGAAGTTGCATGAGCTTCGAATGTTTGTTGTTCACCAGTGGCAGTCGGGTAGGCAGCCCAGTAAAACTGCCATTCTTTGCACAGCCCTCAGGGAGGGTTGATTCAGCAACACCCTAAAGTATCAGCGGGCAGGAGAAAAATTAGTATCGAAGAACATGGTAGCAACAAGTATGTCTTCTTTGTATTCACTTCTACTTAGCTCTCAGGAGAGTCAGAATTTGATATGTAAACTTATTATGAGATGGCATTTAATATTAGATTGCAATAGGGATTAAAAAGAGAGGCTCTGTCTGGTTATTAGAAAAATAACTTTTATTGGACATGCAATGCAAAGGAGCTCATTGATAAAAAGTGACAACAAAAGAATGAGAGGAGGGCAGTAGAGTTCTGATTGTGTACCAGAGCAGTGGGGGTCGGGGAGTGGAGTGGTGGGGGAGTGGAGGCTGAGGAGCAATGCAGTGTGGGATGCCTGGAGGACTGACCAGCCTTTGTCATGGAACACTGGAATGCTTGGTCTACATGTAACACTGAACCGGTTCACAATGAATCAATTCAAAAGAGTACTTGATTTTCCTTTTGAATTGTTTTGGGCATGAATGTCATGTGCTTCCCGAGGCTGGGGTGGCACAGTGACTGCCTGCAGGTGGTGAGTGGGGAGCTCCCGCAGGCAGCTAGGGTGGTGTCAGCGGAGAGGGGACAGGGTGCTGACCGGTGATTGGTGACCACCCACAGACACTGCCGGTGGTATCGGCGGTGAGTGGGGGAGGGTGGCAAGTGGCAACTGCCTGCAGGCACTGCTGGCAGCAGCAGTCAATCTCACAGGGAGCATCACCAATCTCAGGGGATGCATGTGCACCTGCATCCACCCCCTACATGTTGCCAATGGTTTTGGGCTTCTTTAAACTGGTTTAATAGGCTTGTATGTGTGACTACTTCAGGTTTAAACTACATTTAAACCAGTCTACGTTTCTGAAGTCTGCATAGGTCTAGAAGCCAAAAGATAGTAAATGTGATCCCTCCAAAACAGCTAAGGCATACTGGAAAGATACTGTGGTGTCTGGCTAGTTCTCCTCTGTTACGTGTGTCCATGCCTTATGGCTATGTTCACACTGCAGCTGGGGGGAGGTGCATTGCAGCATATACCTGAGCTAGCTCTCATCCAACTATATAGGTACTGATAGCAGTGGATGGCCCTTCACTGTGCAATACAAAAGGCTGCCAGAACCCTAGATACTCACTCCAGGACCTAGCTCATGTCTTCACTGAGCTATCTAGACCAAAACTTGCTTGTGTATGCCTACATGTACTGCAAATACAGCTTTGATTATAGTGTTGATATTACGTAAGAAGTCTGTATGGGCAAGTGCCATCAGCTTCTTCAGAACCATCCAGTTTCCATTTTTTTAAGTGACTAGCCCTTATGTCTGAAACCTTCCAGACAGGATGTAATGCAGTAAAGTCTTCCTGAGTCTGCAGAGATCCAAATAGCTCTGGTGCTGGTGCTTTTTCCCAGACTTCCCTAGACTGAAGCAGAAGAAATTGACCCTCTGTGACTGATTTCACCAATTTTCATTGCTTCTAATGGGAACCCTTTGGCTAAAAAAGAAGGCAACCAAAAAGAATAAAGATGGGTTTTAAAATGTGTGAACCAGAAATATATAGCAGAAATTTTCACTGCCATCTGTATGCTATAGCATGTACTTCTGCTATTTTAACAGTTTCACTCAAGATTGTCTCCCTGTCTGCTATTTTTAGAAATGCCTCTGTGGTTTATATATTTTTTAAAACAAGCCTAACATTACCTGGGTCCTCGCTGGTGCTGTAGCGTGTCTGTATGTGTTGTAATATTTTGAGTCATAATTTTAGGGAGATATGGCATGACTCACAGTGCAGGGCATGTATATATTTTTAAGGAAGGACAAATTTATTTGAAGTGTTGCCAACTGTTGTGATTTTTGTCTCCAAAATTGTGGTGCTTGGTACCTTGCTTAAAACTCCAGGTCTGTAAATATTTTTTTTTTTTGTAAAAAAAATATGTCTTTAACTTTAGTGTTGCAGAGAAAAGCTTAAAAATGTGAGTGCATTTGAAAGGTGCAAAGTACATAATGTAAATAAAAATAACCCCCATGTTTTATTTAGAAGAATACTCATGATTTTAGAGCCTGACTCATGACTTTCAAATACCTAGCCAGCAGTACTACATTCTTCTGCCCTCTTCCATTTTTCCTTGGTATTGATTTGTTTCCTTGATATATTCATTTGTTTACATCACAGTAGCCTGAATGGACCTGTGCTATTCTCATCTTGGATGCTAAGCAGTCATGAGCTGGCTAGTAATTGGATGGGAGACCAGCTTGGGATCCCAGGTATTGTAGATCTAAGCCAAGGAGTTTGTTGTTGAACACTTGAAGCTAGATTCTATTACATCTATTAGATGTGTAAGTGGTACTTAATCAGGGCTGCCAACTGTCCCTAAACTTACAGCCAGTAAAACTTCAGGCTAGAAACACCTGTTCATAAAATCCATAAATAACTTTGAGCTGTCTTTAAAAAGACAAAGCTGCCAGCCTACTTGATTGGCGCTCCCTCCCAGAAAATAGCAGGATAGCCAGAGCTCAGTTGAAGGACAGATAGTGCTCGACAGTGTCACCTGGGTTCCAAGGAGGAGTGTATCACCCTGCAGGAAGCTTCTCAGGGTTGTGTAGACCCTTCCTCTAGCTTTATGCTGTTATTTTTGTTGTTGCTATATTGGGTCCTGTAACACCACTGAGTCATAGGTCCATGCAGGGATGGGGGAGCAGGGCTAGTGGGGGTAAGTCTGGGGGCTGGGCTGGAGCAGGGGTAGCATGATGTAGGCTGTGATCAGGGGTATCAGGGTGTGAGGTGGGTAGGGGCCCTCCGGGGTGGGGACAGGATGGTGTAAAACCATTGCTGTGGTCAGGCAGGTTTGCCAACCCAACACTTTTTTTCCTGCAAACTTTTTACTGACAATCAATATTTTTACAATATTTACTATGCTTGCTGTTAAACTCCTAAAATTGAATCTAGCCTTTTGAAGTCAGACCTGGCCACAGGACAGGACCTGGCTGAAGAATTGCATTTACATTATATAAAACATATATATCAGTAAAAATATATGTCAGTAAAAATATTTGGTTGTTAGTAAAAAGAAGTTCAGATTATAAGTACTGATTTTTTCCTGAGTTGACACCCCTGTATTTGTCAAGTGTGAGTCTAATTCAGCTTGCTTAAGCCAAGGTGTCACAGGGTAACTCTGCATCCTGGGCAACCACAATGCATGAGGCAGCATGGGATGTGGTGGTCAGCCACTGCTACAGCATCAATTCTTTTTCTCCCCCTCCTGCACAGGTGATGCCCAGAGCTATTGCCCCAGTTGCCTGCCTTCAGTTCTGCTACTGTGCTTGATTCCCTGTCAAACTGTTTATGCATATAACTGTTTATATGTGTGGGTCCTTCTCTCTGCTTAATCTTCAGGCTAAGATGAAGGCACGATACAAAAGTAGATGCAATACCAGTTTGCCAGGGACTCAGGATGGAATAGGATTGCACTTAACTACCTAATAGGTGGAACAGGATCTGGCCCTGAGTAAGCAGTAAGTCATAGAAACCAAATGAATGACAAGATTTCATTTTGCCCCTTTGCTACTGCTGAGCTGATAGATAGGGCTAAAAGGCATTTCTGTCAGTGCCCTCTTGTCCTCTTTGACATAATTTTGTAAATGCCTGCTCTCTTCCAGATGTAAGGCAAAACACAATAGTGCCTTGTCTCTCTTGTTTCCCTGATCACTTTCTGTCCTCTCTTTTTGTTCTTCCCAATCTCTTCTCCACTCTCCCTAAACTTTTTCCAGCCCCCCCCAGCCCCGAGTCTCAGAACTTGTCCCCTCTTTTCTGCCCCTTGTAACTTTGGCTGCCTTGCCGTCATTGTTCTCAAAGATGCAATCCAGGAAAGCGCTTAGGTACTTTCCCCACAGCAATGTGTTTTTTAATTAGAGCCTTCAGGCTTGTCTATACAAGGAAACTATTGCAAAATTAACCATGGTATGAATTGAAAGGGCAGTTGCAATTCTGCATGAACGGCCTATCAGGCCACTCTTTTCTGTAGTAAGAGTGGAGTGATTTTGAATTTTCTGAGCCTATGTCGATAGAGGGGGTTGAAAATATTTCTGTTATGGGGAACCCATAAATTCATGACATGATTTACTCTGAAAGATGTTTTTGATGGCATAAGGCTGTCCATTCCTGAACATGGGACCATTGGAACTCTGCCAGAAAATCATTGTCTTCTCTTGGTCTTAATTGAACCGAAACCTAATATGAAACTCTGGTTCCTATGAAATGTTAGGGAGAAGTGGATGAAAGTGAAGCATATATTGCTGTCTGTTCTCATACAACTTTTCGTAAGAAAAACAACTACAGAAGCAAAAATAAATTGAACCATGAGTTGTGGAATAGCATAGATTTCTAAACAAGATGCTGTGTCCAAAAAATACATGGTTTTTTTTGTATATAAAAAGAAAAAAATACTTGCGTGAAAGGAGATGTAACGAAACTATCTGGATTTTAGTGAAATCATATGATATGGCACCTCATGAAATCTTAACTCTTCAAATGAATTCCAGTTGGTATTGAGAAGAACAGTGTCATATGAACTGCATATTCATTGGAAGACCAAAACTGATAGGAAGGAAGCATAGTGCTGGTACCTAAAAAACTTGCCAGTGGCTGTCTATATAACTAAGATTTACATTTAGCTATCAAGGTTTTCCCTATAGTAATTATAGAGAAGTACAAGATAACCCTGTGGATATTGAGGAAGCCAGATCTATTCGTTTTATGTAAACGTGGCAAGTTTTTCAGAACCACCTTTTTTCAGTGCTTCTTGGTGGGACCAAGGATGATTTTAGCCCTCCTTTGCATCACTGAGTTCAGTTCCTGCCAGAAAGTACCAATAAAAAAGCAGCCCCCACTTTGAGAGAAAGGTGTCCCTTTCACTGAATGGAGTTGTTAAAAAATAAGGCATTTAATTTTCTTAGTTATAAGAGTAGGTCAGTATTAATGAATCAGCGGCATTTATGATAAGGAACCTTTTTCATTCAGCTCACTGTCTTGAGGCACAGAGGCAAAACATGCAGGCACATGTGTATGTGCATGTTTATAGTGGCTAGTTGCAGTACATGGAGAGAATAAGCAATTCAGTTCTTGGAATAATGTCAATTAATGAAGCACCTCCTTTTAGCTCCTATGATAGAAACTTGCATACTAGGACTTGAAGTTCCGAGGTTCTCTTCTCAGTGTTCCTTATCTGCTGCATTGTTTTGTTACTTGTTCTCATGGCTGCCTTACAGCATGTTAGGGTTTTACATCATAAATAATCCTTGATAATCTCAGGTTCTTTCTGGGAGACTGTTCTTGGGAATGAATTTTCTGCCTGGCTCCCTAATGGTGCTGAATGAATGGAGAAACCCAAGTCCCCCTGCTGCCCTACTCTGTGCGCCCTAAAATATGCTTGATACATAATACAGAGAGGACAGCCCTTTGCCATATTTAATTCTCTGTAATGGTACTGTCACGGGACAGGGCCTAGGAGTGGCCGTGATCTCTCCTGCGCCCCTACCGTGCCAAGTTGCCCTTCTAGCACCCTCATCTTGCCCACCACGTCTTTGCTGTTTATGTAATATTAATGGGAGGCTGCCTTTCCTGGGCTTCTCGGACCCAGTGCTCTTGCCCTATACGGATATCTCTTGGTGCACCCACCCTAGCGGCATCGCGTGGCTCCTTCCACCCCCAATACCATGCCCAAGCCTCACCGGTGTTCCAGACGTTCTCGTGTCTCCGTGTATGCACCGTCTCCGGGGCCTTTCCGATATGCGCGCCCTCTCCGGGGCCTCTCTGATTTCTGATATGCGTGCCTTCTCCGGGCCTTTACCCATGTGCCCTGCCCTCTCCAGGCTCTTGCTCATGTGCGCTGCCCTTCCGGGCTCTTTAGACTTGCCCTCGCCCCTTTTAGGGGCTTCCCAATCAACTCGCCCTTGTCTGGGGCTTCTCCCGTATCCTCGTCCTCACCGGACGCTCTAATCTTATGCTTGCCCTTTCTAGGGCCTCTCCGGTATACGCGCCCTCTCCAGGGCCTCTCTGATATGTGTGCCCCCTCTGGGCTTCTATTCGCACGCCTGCCCCTCTCCGGGCTTCTAATCGCGCACCCGTCCTTTTCTGAGGCTTCTTGATAGGCCCACCCCTTCCTTCTGGAGTTTGCCCAATATTCTCGCCCGCACTGGGGCCTATGCCCTGCGTCTTCTGCGCTCTCGCCCCCACTGGGGCCTATGCCTCGCGCTTCTCGCGCTCGCCCTCACTGGGGACTACTTTCGCACTTCTTGCGCTCCCCGCACCTTTTCGTGCTCTCGCCCCCACTGGGGCCTATGCCTCACGCTTCTCGTGCTCAGGGCTCAGGTGGCCTCTGGCCATGCCTGACCCTTCTTCTGGGTCTTTCGCCCCACTGGGCTTTACCAAATACCGCCCTCACAGGGCTGGGGTCACGACACCCCAAACACAGTGCCAAACTTCCATGCCTTGCCTCTGGCACCCGAATGCGGTGCCCTCTCAGGGCAACTGGGAAACCCCCACGCTATTGGGGATCTCCCCTGAGGCCTCCTCCGACCCCTACAGCCTCACCCGGTCCTCTGGTATTATACAATCACCATCAAAACCAAACTCAAAGCCATGCCAACTGGCGGTAACCCAAAATCAGCCTACCGGCTATAACATTCCGTGCCACCCTGGCTTTCCTTCGAGCCTCCCTGTCAGAGGCCTCTCCATCCCATCTCAACACACAGATGCTTAAGCACTCAGGCAGCCCTGCCTGGCTCTGGTCTGCTCTGCAGCAAAGCTCCTGCTTCTCAGCCTGTCCAAGGGGAACTGCCTTTTGGCCTCGGCCGATCTGGTTATAAAGGCCAGGCCCTGCCCCCTTTCAGTCAGCTGACCCAATCTGTTGCTTAAGCAACCTTCAGCTGTGCTGCCCTGCTGATTGGCAGCCAAGCCCTATTACCAATGCCAGTAGCAGGCACCGTAGTGCCCTGCTACACATCTCCCCCTCCTGGGGTTGAGCCTCCTTAGGAGCAGGGCACGGAAGTGCCCTGCGACAGGTACCGAGGTGCACAGGGCTAGTCCTGCTGTATGGGTAGCCCATGCAGTTATCTAGAGCAGTGCTCTCCAAAGTGGAGTGCGTGCACCCCAGGGGGTGCTCAAGACGATCCATTGGGGTGCGGGAAGAAAATATTAGAACTTCTATTTAGATGTATATTTATATAAATATACATATATTGGGGGTGTGTGCTCAAAAATGTTTTACTGATAGGGGTGCGCGATCAAAAAAGTTTGGAGACCACTGATCTAGGGCAGCAAGATGGAGGGGGTGGCAGAAAAACCTGGCAAGAATATAGCAACAAAACCCTCTGCTGCACCTTGCTATGTCGCTCTGGGTCCTACTGCCCTTCTTCCTAGTTTTAACCATTTTCCTTTCTTTTCCCTGTTTTTTCCCTAATCAGCCACAGCTCAACCCTACCATCATCACCTTCTAGCTGCATTTCCCACTGCTCCTCCTGCAGTAGGCTAGCTCAAAGAGACTAGTTAAACCTAAAGCAGTATACTCAGTCCTGAACCCAGCTCACTGCATGTCCTGTACCAGGTTGGGCAATTATTTCGGGCAGAGGGACATTTACTGAGCTTTGGCAAGCCATCCAGGAACACATAACAGGCAGCCCAGGGCAGATAAATATTAATTTTCTAAATGTTTTAGGGTCCCTGTGGGCCAGATAGAATGGCTGGTGGGCCGCATCTGACCTGTGGGCCGTGTTTTGCCCTCCCTGTCAGATACTGTTGTAGAAAAGAACTCCCCTCCAGTGAGATATTCCATTATAGGTACCTACCAAGAGCAGAAACTGGCCTTTCAAAGGCCCTGCTTCAGTACAGATTTCAGACAGTGTTTGTGCTGTCCTGAATTATGGTCTCAATGAGCATCTGCCTGCAAGGGGTGGGGGTGAATGCATAAATGGATTTGCATGTGGATCTGGAGGGCAGTGTGTCAGTGACATGGTGCATGGAGTGGATAAGGGAGAGGAACATGGAGAGGAGGATGGAGTGAGAGAGAAAGTGATCAGAAGAAGAAAAGTTGAAAGGGATCAGAGAGGTTGACAACGCAACATAGAAAACAAGGAAAGTTAAAGATGAATAGAGAGAAGTAAGGATGCAAAAGGTGTGTACCAAAGGAAACTAGTCTGGGAGGAAACTACGTAGAGAGGGAAGAAAACAGACTCCAAGATCTACATTAGGTGGAAAGGGGTAAAAAGAAAAAGTTGGAGTAGGCCCTAATGGGCCTGGAGTAAGACTGGAGGAAGCTTTAGCAAATATTCTGTAAGTTAAAGGTTCCGCTGAGATTAACTAAGCTTATTAAAAGAGGTAAGACATGGGATAGGCTGGAGTAGATGGTTGTGCAGGGAGACAAGAGTCAAACACACTGTCCTTTGACTATGGTAATGTGTGCCAGGGGCTCTCTTGAGTGCAAGCATTTGATAAGCATGGGTGGGGGGTTACAAAGCTAAAGAAGAACACAGGAAACAATGCTGCTGGGTCCCTGGAGAGCACACTGTGTGTTGAGAGCACCATGGGTGTAACTAGCAATTCTTGCACCTCATGCAGAGGTGGGGAGAACAGGGGATGGGGACTGCTGTGGGGTGAGGGTGAGGAGGAGAGGGTGCTTAGCACCCTACTTTCTTTGTCTGACATTCTGCTGCCCTGTCTACATCGGCACCAAGACCTAGTGCCCTGCTTGCCCCATGCTAGATACATGGCTGCAGAGCACTTCACAACTACTAACTCCCTCTCACCTCACATGCCCCTCATTGTTAAGTACCTTAGGGTGTGTGTAGATGAAACAGGGGCCCTAAATTGAAGCTGTATGTTTTAAAAAGCACTCCTTCTATTTAGGGCTGATTAAACCCCTGTGTTGTGCACATACCTTACCTGCCTCTCTGGCGGGGAAGGAAGGGCGAGCTGTCAGTGGGCAGAGCTGTCCCTGGGCTGTGGAGGGTGGGACTGGTGCTTCCCTCCATGGCAGCGGCGGCACCCCCCAGGCAGCACCTGGCCATGGGCACCTGGCTCAGGCGGTCTTGGAGGGGCACTGTAGCCGCAGAGGGAAGCACCAGGCCCCCGTACAGCTCAGGCAGGCAGACTCCGGGGTGGGGGGGGGAAGGATCAGGCTCACCACTTTTCTTGGGCGGAGCCTGCTTTCCTGGCTGGTGTCAGGCTGCCTGCAGGGCTTCTCACAGAGCCCCTGAGCTGCACAACAGAGCCCAGTGTTTTGCTCCACAGCCATAAGAGCAGCAAACTAAAACTCCTTGAAGGAGTTAGTTTGCTATGCCCCAAGTTATTTAAGGCGCATTACAGTGCCAAATTTCCTGCAGCGGCTGGAATTAATGTGTAATACACTGCTGAGGCATGCAACCACTGACACCACTAAAGCCGTGCAAAAACATTTAGCCTGCTTTAAAGTGTTGTGCACATATGCCTCATTTTGTCTACACATGGACTTTGTTTTGGGGTACTCAGCTTGAAATACATTGGGCCTAGTTTTCAGAGGTGATGAGTACCCCGCCCCCCTGTCTACCATTGACTTCAGCTGGAGTGGTGGGTACTTAGCATCCTAAAAGTTTGCTTTCACCATGGCAGCAGCATGTCCTGGCACAGGTGTCCTGGAGCCTACCCAACCCACCTTGTTCTGCTCACATACCAACCTGGAAATGCAGTGGGGAAGTCATTCCACCATGTCCTGGTGCTCCCTCTTGAGAGCTTGGTCTCTAATGTGCTTGAGAGGGGTAGTTGCAGATGACCCCGAAGCAACTTAACCAGAGGGCAAAGCATGTTTGGGACATGACTCTGTTTGAGTATAAGCACACTCTGAGTGCCCTAAGCTGGCCCTTCAGCTAGATGGAAGCTCAGCTCCATGTTGCTCCTGCCCTTAAAACATTGGGACCATTTGGGAACTGTATGAAAGATTCTCTTACAAATCCCCAAATCCTCTTGTTTATCTGGTCCAAAAACTGCATAAGATTGGAGCCTAGGATGGGACCTTTTGACAAAGTCATTAACTTATATTCTTATGTGAAAAGGAGAGAGGCCTATATTTTTTTTTTATGAGTACTGAGTGAGGTGTTGTCTAGGTTCCCGAACATTATATATATGAGAACTTTGTATGTCTAGTGGGTGCCTGGGATAAAGTAAAGGAAGAAAATCCAGAAGCCCAGTAACATGAGAAAGGGGTTTTTCTTGTCCTTATTTTATAGTTGTGCAATGGTGTAGGGGAGCTTAGGGCATAGGATAAGCAGTGGAAGGGATTTTCAATGTCACAGGGAGCAGCAACATTCCCCATTCCCACTGAAAGGCAGTGGGATTTAGGCATTTAAATCCACTTTACATCTTGGCACATCACTCCCCTTTATCCTACTGAATTTACCTGCCTCTCACAGTGAAATCTACTTTTTCAATTCTAAGGCTCTGCTTGAGCAAGTAGTAGCAGCTGAAGGACAGATAGTGAGCAGAAATCCCAGCTCTGATCATCCTACATAGTGAGAAATTGAGAGAGAAAAGTAACCAGTTGATAAAAGGAGGAGCTGAGAGGAAATTGCCTTTCATTTATGAAAGTGAGACATCATTTTGCTCCTACTTCCCACCAACAATCCTAGCTGAGATGCATGGTTGACTACAAAGATAACTGTATAGAATCAGTGGTAGCACTGGTAGACAAAAAATGAGAAAAAAATTACGCCTGTGCTCCAGACCTTGAGATCACAGGTCAAGAAATTAAAGTGATATTTAACCCCCCAGCCGTGCAATTGCAAAACAGTAGTATAGTACAGTTACCATTCAGATTTTCTTGTTTGATTATGTTAGCTTATACAGCTTTGAGCATGCTGTTCAGAACTGGCAAAAATCCAGAAGAGGACCAAAAATGCTTAGGTCGCTGGTGGGTGAATGACTCAGAGCCATGAAACTTCCCATAGAAATTTCTGCCCAAAGTCTTTCTGAGAGATGTGGAAAGTGATGACTTAATTGAATTATTGAAGGAACCTGAAGAAGGAGAAGGGCAGTGATGGAAATCATAGCCTAATATTTAGAGTTTTTAAGGCCACTGGTTTCAGAAACAAAAAACTTGGCTCGGCAGACAAAATGTAATAAGATGTTAAATTAAAAGTCAAGACCATGTTGGTCTTTTCTTGTCTGAGTTTCTCTGATTCCGTGGGTTAGTTGCATGGAGAAAAAAGGAGGACAGATTGAGTGATGTGAAGAATGAGAGAAAGAGGGGTTTGCCTCGTTGTCCCTATTATGTCGTTACTTCTTTGGTTTGATGTGGAATGATTCTATAAAGATGAAAATGGCTTACTAAGATCCAGCCAGGCCATCTTCTTTCTATTGAAGGGCTGCTCTCCCTTGTTTGCTTACTAGAAATTTACCTAGATGGGTTATAACTATGTCAGGCATCGGGACATCTGCAGTTTCCTTAGATAGTGCATAGAATAATAGCCCTAATACTTTGGAAGGTTTCCCTGATGGTTAGCTGAAGGACATAACAATATTTCATTGTCCTTCTGTTCCCCAAGAACATGTCACGTGTTGTTTCCTGTCCATGCCTGCTTTTTTGCCACCCATGCAAAATACTGAACCCTACCCACCTGACCCCAAATTTCTTGAGATGCTGTTACCTCCTGGTCCTTTCCTCCATCATTGAACCATCCCACTAAACACTTTTGCTACTACCCCTGTGCACAAGTGGCTGCATTTTCTCATAAGACTGGCTAGCTGCTCCATGGTGCACTGCAAAGAATAGGAAAGACTGGGTGATACATGGTGCAGGGGGGAAGGCATCAAACTGAATGTGGATGAGCATGTTTAGCATCACCAGGAGCCTCAAGTAGCAGGAATAGAAGTCTGGCAGCCACCCCTACCTTGTTGGCCTTCTATTCTTCTACTTTCCGGTTCCCAGTAGCTGTTCCTAAAATGTTACTTTTCTCACCTATACAAGTATATGGATTGCAGCCACCTGTATTTATATTCCAGTTACTAGAGTTTTCCCACAAAGTTTCTCGTATGCCCACTATGTCAAAAGGATCATCATTTTAAACCACGTGGAGTTCTTGCTCGTTTCCTACCCCCCTTCCATTTATTGTTGCTATTTATCATATAATGGTAGCATTTAGATGACTCAGTTGGGGTGTTGGCCTCATTCTGCTAAAGACATAGTTAGAGAAAGTCCTTGACCCTGCTTTAAAGAGCTCACAGTTTAAAAGGAGAGACAGGAAGTCTCTCTCCCAAACTTACACATCATGTCAGCAGTGTAGCCGGGAAAGAACCTAGATGTACGGAGACGATTAGACCTTTATAGCTGTCTTTTTGTTGGGAACTCCATCTTCTGCCTTACATTCCATATTACACATATAGTGCAGAACTTGCTGCATGCATTGGCAAAAGCTTTTCTTCTTACACTTTCCTACGCAGCTTAAAACCTACCCAATAAACCCCTGCCAATTTTGAATTCTGGAAGTTGTTGCTCTTTCTACCTGGTCCAGTTGTTTAAATTATTAATAGTTTTGGTGCATTACCAATTATTTCTGTGCCAGCCAAATGTCTGTTGGTTAATATCTTTTTTGTTTGCCTGCACTTGTTACTTGAAAGATCTCTGAGAATATAATCTGCATTGTTCTTGTCTTCATTTCTTTCCCAGCGCCTCAAGTTAATTATACTGCTTAGAGCAAAAGGTATCTATTATTTGCTCACATAAAAAACCCACCAAAAAACAAACAACCTAAACCAAAATGTTTTTACCTTTGTACCTGCATTTTCACTTTCTATGAGCATGCTAGCAAACACATTTTCTGATAAGTGTTTGTGACAACAGCAAGTTTTAATTGAACATTAAAAATATTAACAGCACTTTTTAAATGTATAATGCATTTTTTGCCAGAAACATATTAATTAGTTACATTCATTGATTTAGTTTCCTGATTCGATATTATATGACCTACTTATCTAACCCAAACCAGCCAGAATTGTTTTGAATTTTTAATATCTGCAACAAACTTCCCGTGAACAATTTATCTTCTACTCAATTTTGAAGAATTATGCCACGATATCAAAATAGGACAAGAAAGGAAATGATCATAAAAATGTCATCACTAGGAGCTGACACACTGCAGGTTCTTTGCACCAGTATTTCAGCCTGTTTGGAAGACATTTCTGTGTAAACCACTCATTTTTCCTGCCTCATAAGAATCCAGAGCTAGTCAGCACAATTTTGGGAAGCTGGGCTCTGAGCCAGGCCAGGAGATTCACTACTTTAGTGCCTCTATTGGGCAGCCTTTGGTGGTAAGGCTCCTAGAGAGCTCAAAATGGTTTTTAAGCTAGCTTCTCCTGCTGTCATTTTCTGAGCAGGGGCTAGTGGCCCTCCTTTTTTCCTCCACTTGGGCCAATCCTTTCTTCATATCAGCTAGCCCTGTGGGTTCTAGGTACAAATGTGATGGGGATTGTGCAGCCATACTGTATAGCATATAGTATAAGATTTATAAGCAAACTATTTTCACTCACTTAAAAAACCCCATAGAATTGTACTTGACTTTTTTAAATTAATTATTATATTCTATAAGATGTGTGGGTACAGTTGACCTAAACTGGACCCCAGACTTTTGGGCTATAATTGCTGTAAGACCTAAAATTTTTGTTGAATCTCACAGGAACATCAAACATATCGGTGTGGAATATTGCTTTATTCTGAAAGAAAAAACTGTTTTGCTAAAACGGAACCTGAAAGTGTGGGGTTGATTTATATGTAAGGCAACTGACAAATGAAACAAGATGAGTGGACCAAATTCTTTCCCCTTGCTCACACAAATAGGCCATTGACTTGATTGGGAGACTAATGTAAGGAAAACAAATAGGGTTTGGCCTGATGTTTTTTGTCAGTCTGTGTTTGTTAAAGAGGCCAAAGGGAGCTAGGCAACTTGTCATACACGCTATTTTAATAACAAAATATCATAATTCCATTTAAATTTGAAGGGGTTTGGAAACCTATTTTTTTAGACTCCTTTGAAACTCCGAGGTTTGGAGGCTATTTTGTCTTCTTTCCCTTTTTTGAGTTTTGAAAGTTTCCCTAAAGGATGGCAAGTAGTCCTGTAGGTGGTATGTGAGGACTAGCCAAGTGCCTGTCAAGAATGACGGGAGGGCGGTGGGGATGGAGAGCTGCTACCCATCACCCTGCGCTGGTGCTGCTCTGCGTCAGGCTGCATGCAACTCCCCGCCCCGCTCTACATCCGGCCCCTTGTACCCTTGCCCCAGACACACACAGCCACATCCCACACCCACACCCCCAGCCACAGCCACACACAGGCCACATGCACACAGTCACACCCCCTCTCCCCCCAGCCACACAGCCACATGTGCACACACATAGCCACACACACACTGCCACACTTTGCCCTCAGAGGGCCCTCCCTCCCTCACTCTGGACCACACGGAGGCACCCCTCCCTGCCCCGGCTGCGAGCTGCCCGTGGCTCAGTCTCTCCCCGCCTGGCCCCTGTCGTACTCCTGTGCAGGGAGCTGCTGCCTGGCTGCCCCGTGCAGCCCTGCAGATACAAAGGGCTGGGCCAGGCTGGCAGCACCGTGTTGTGCCTCCATGGGCAGGCAGCGGCACTAGGAGTGGTAGCTCAGCTGTGGGAGGTTTTAACATGAATTATGGGGGGCTCTATTAATCTGCCTATGGCAGCGGGGCGCACTGCCACAGTGACTATCCCCCCCTTCCTGCCGGCTGTTGTGTGGGAGGGCAGCGGCTCCCTCGCCTCTGCCTCCACCTCCTCCCCTAAGCAACGACACAAAGTTGTGCCTGTGCCTGTGCCTGTGCCTGCCCAGGCCAGCCAGTCGGCACTCACCCTCTTGGCAGCACATGCACAGTTGGCCTGGAGCATTACGGACGGACGGATGGGCTACGGTTTTTATTATATTAGAATGCTCTCCTACAATTGCTTAAAGCATTTTTAAAACTGATAGAGGAACTTTCATCTTTCTAATATAAAATTACAGAGAACAAACAAGTCTTTAATTCCGGTCCTCAGGGCCCTCATGAGATTGCGATAAAAGTATAACAGCTGTTTCTGAAATACCCCGTGGTGAATTTGTCAGTAATTCCACAAAAGACAATGGTAAAATTTTAAAATAAAGAGATGTTTCTCAGAAAAAAAGTCTTTGTAATTAAGACTGAAAGCAGTAAGTACTTACTTGTCATGGAAATCCAGTGGCTGTAGTTTTTATAGACTCTTCTTTTCTCTGATAAAGCTTAGAAAAAGCTAGCTTTATTTAATCTAATCAGATTTTAAAACACACTTAATTTCAGTGGGCACAGACAGCAATGCCTGCCGAATGTATTTCCATATATGAGATGTTTTGTACAAGCCTAACAGACTATTAAATGTTTCCTGGCTGAAAACTCCTGAAGAGAAGTTTACATATTGTAAACTTGTAAACTGTGCTACCTGTTTCTCTTGTCTTGCCCCATATAAAGAAAAAAAAATCTCTTATTCTGGCAATTCCACTAGAACATTGCAATTTTTTTTTTTAATTTACTCAATAGTTTTGCATGCTTTCTAGAGTAGATACAAAAGGTGTTTCAGGTTGTATTATATGCTTTGAAGTCTCAGCATAGGACTGATACCACTACTTCACAATAATATGGACCTTGGTAAGGCAGTTGTTTTCTGGATAGAGTCCTAATTCTGTTTTAACATAAATATATTTGCAGTTTGAAAAACTACCCGAATTCTTCTCACAAAAACAAAATATGGTTCCTGCTCCTAAATTTGGTAGACACAAGGGAATGTCAGACACAGAAGGAGGAAGGAGCATTTAGTACGACACATTCACATCTTGATGGTTCAGTTACATGTATTTATTTACTTGATGCTTCTTGGAGGGGAAATAGTAGCGGTGAGTTTATGGGAGATGTTTTAAATATTATTGAGGAACTTTGTGGGTAGGTTTGGAGTAGACATTCTATGGATATGGTACAATTTGTTCCTTAGTCGGAAGTTATACCACTTATACCTCCTCTTTCATCCCAGCAAAAGAGTATAATTTCTGCAATCCCTTTTAATTACTACATTAATTAAAAGAGTCTGCTTATTGGTGAAGGCATCTTCCCCATAGAGTGTTACTTTTCCATATTTACTATAATTTTTCCTATAGCTAATAATGCTGTGAAGGGCTAAGCAATTGGATACTAAGGGCCTTGTTCTTCTTTCACCTCTTTTGATGTAACACCAGTGACTTCAGTAGTCACTCCAGATTTAAACTGGCATAAGGAAGGGAAGAATCAATCCCTAAAACCTGGAATGTAACACTCTGTATGGCATCCTTTCATCTACAAGAGACAGTGGATATTGCAGCCTATGACATAGATGGACTATTCAGTCACGTGAGACGCTGCAAACCAATCCAAGATCTGTATGATCCGTGGCAGTGGTTGCAAGTGTAGGTGTCATTGTTTGGTGGTTCAGGTGCTGCTGGCTTCCTACTGACCTTTCTCTTCAAGCTGTTGGAGCCAGTTCCTGTTGTGGAGTTTAATGCCATGGTGGAGATGATGATCACTTGTTCTGATTGCTTGTCAAGGTTTCCCATTGGTCAGGATGTCTTCATATCTCGCTTACATGTGCCTTTGTAGCAAAACATGGGTCATCCTGTTGTTCTCGTTCCTCTGATAGTTCCCCGTATAGCAAGTCCTTGGGTATATGGCCATCTTCCAGTCTACCCAGATGGCCTAGCCAGGTCATTAGTCTCTGTCTGAGTAGAGCTGTCACACTTGGTAAATTTGCCTTTTGAAGAATTTCTGCATTGGTAACTTTATCTTGCCATTTGATGTTGAGTATGCAGTGTAAACAGCACAGATGGAAGCTGTTTAACTTTCTCTTGATGTGCATAAGTTGTCCATGTTTCCCCACCATTCATGAGAGTGCTGAGTATGCAAGCTTTGTACACTGGCATTTTGGACTTGATGGCAAGCTTTGAGTTGTTCCACGTTCTTTTAGTTAGTCTGCCGAAGGTGGTGGCAGTCTTTTCCATGCAAACATTAAGTTCTCCATCCACTGAGAGGTTGGTGGTCACTATAGAACCTAGGCAGATGGACTTTTGGACAACTTCTAGCGGGTTCTCATTAAGAGTGATTGATGGATCTTGTGGAACTCCCTGTCCTAGTACAACTGTGTTCTTTATGCTGATAGTGAGATAAAGAGGCAGGAGGCTGCCCATTTACTTGCCCTGATACCAAGGGCCTATATACATGGCTCCGACCTCTTCTATACCGCATCCCATGTCTCACAGATGGCATCCATGGCCTAATAACTGGCCTTAGCTTCTTTGGCTTAAAACTCAGCCTATAAGCCTGAGCCCTCACGTTGGGACCCATATCCAGAGTCTCATGTGGGACTCTCGTTACCCACTGGAGCTCGCAATCTCTTTGCCCTCACACTGGGCTTTCGTTCAATCACTCGGGGCTCCCAGCCCCTACGTACTCAGGGCTCCAACCCCTACCACCTTGGGCACCATACTTGGCTTGGTCCCCTCACGAACTCATCCCCTGCCCTGCACTGGGCCTCACAAATCCCCTTACCCCTTGCCTAAGGAGCCTCTCATCTAGCTCCCTTAGCTTAGGGCCCCACCCCCCTGGAGCCTCACACCGGGCTCCTTAATACAACCTCAGAGCTTGCAGTGAGCCTGGGCACTGCCTCAGGTCCCTTTCTGACCTGGGCCCTGCCTCAGGACTCATTGTGAGCCTGTGCTCCTGCTTTGTTCTTCAGAGTGTGCTCCTCCACCTTTCTCCTCCACAGGGTCACCTGCAAGGCAGCAGGGGCTGAGGCTTTCTGGTGCCCCATATTCACCTTTCACAGGGGAAGCCCCAAGTGGGGCATTTCTTGGAGACTGCCCCACCACCAGCAGTCCCACCACACCATCCAGCCCCAGCAGGGTGTAGTTTTAGGTCATGTCCCAGGACCAGGAGCCTCCAGCCATTCCCATAGCTCCTACCCTGTACCTCCAAGATGGTATGAGCAGCAGCTCCAGCTAGGTGGTGTTCTTCTCTTGGCTGCTTGCAGCAAACTGCTGGCTACACTGCTCAAGGCCCTGCTGTTATAGGAAACAGCTGGACCCTGTTCCGAACCAGGTGATTGTGCCAGCAGCTTTGCTGCTGCTAACACCCCATGAGTAACAGAGCGCACCCGGTGTTACAGAGAGCCAATGCCTGACAAGCTCTTGAAAAGCGATGCATGAGTTCCTGTAGTAGATTTTAGTCATGGGCTGTAAGAGCAGCATCATCAGCAACTAACTAACTTTAGTCTTTGCCTTGAGTTGTGACAGGTTGAAGAGTTTCCCATCTGATCTTATGTGAAGGTATATTCCACCTGCCATACTTTTAAACACGCAGTTCAGGAGTACCAAGAAGATTCCAAAGAGTGTGGGGGCAAGAACACATCTTTGCTTCGCTCCACTTTTCATCTCAAAGTTGTCTGAAGTGGACCCATCAAACTGAATAGTTGCTTTCATGTTGTCATGGAAGAAATGTATAAGACTTAATAGGATTGGTGGCATCCTATTTTTTCTAGGGCTGAAAATAAGCCTGCTCTGCTGATGGTGTCAGATGCTTTGGTTAGATCCGTGATGGCAGTGTACAATGGTCAGTTTTGCTCTCTGTACTTTTCTTGAAGTTGATGCAGGGAAAGTATCATGTTTATGGTTGATCTCCCAGCCCTGAATCTGCACTGAGATTCAGAGTAGACACGGCTTGCCAGATTTTGTAGGCGCACTAAGATAGGCCTTGCAAAAGCTTTTCCTGATATACTTGATAGCGAGATACATCTGTAGTTGTTGCAGTCACCCTTATCTCCTGTATTTTTATACAAAGTCACAATGTTTGCGACATGCATATCTTGTGGTACCTCACCCTCTTTCCAGCATTTGTGTAGCAGCTGATGAAGATATGGTAGTAGACTACTACCATAACACTCTACTGTAACAGATATCACAACAGAACTGTTGCAAATAATTGAGCTTTTACCATTCAATGCATAGGCCTCGCAATAACAATAATATTAAATTACTTTACTTCAGACACGTTAGTTGTTTCATGTGCATACATTGTAAGCTTCTTGGGGCAGGGATTGTAGCTGTCTGCAAATGTATGGAACTGCAGCACAATTTTAAGTAAAAAAAAAATAGGAAAAGTAAGAACTTTAGAAAAAGTGAATAGATGTAGACTGTTTTGCCAGGTGACCAATCCTGATTCACTGGTCTTGTGCTACTAGACTGGTGCATCTCATCATTCTCCTGTCTTCATTGTTAATGGGTGTCCTAGATCCGTGATGCAATTCATTTCTTCCACAATCGCGATCTGTGGTCATCATGGTGTTTGTTTGAAAGGATGCAGAGTTAGCACTGTGTTAGCAAAGCTGTGCTACTTTGTTCATTGTGTCTTCTTGTCTCATCACAATATAGGGGCTTTTGTGCTGGATCTGCTTGATCTGATCTCATTTAGGCTGCTATGTTTTTTCTGGCAGTGGATGAGTTTGCGTCTGTTGTCCTTTATTATCTGGATAGGTTTTGCTTTTGAGATTGGAAGATAACCACTGATGGATGCCATTCCATTAAGGGCATTAGGAAAAGGAATCTGTACTGAATATTCAAAAGCTGAAATGAAGCAGGAACATATTTCAATTTTTTCTTTTTTTTTGAAACTAGGAGTAATTCAAAGACTGGACTGGATCTAGCAGTATCTGATACCATTGGCAGGGCTGTTTCCCCCACTATTTAAAAAGCTGTTGACAAAATACTTTTTATGAACTGCTTGGTTTCCAGATGACCTTTTAGGAACAAGTGTATCTTTGTTCATAAAATATATTACAGAGTCAGTTGTATACAGGCCAAATATCACCTTTAGAACTGGATACACACAGCTCCCTGTGTTGAAAAGAGAAATTGCTGCTGCCTTTTTGCCAGATGCTGTGTTTTTATTTTAATGTCAACAGAAAGAATGACATTTTTCCATTAGACTTGTTGCACTAGGGGAATGTCCTGGCAAAAATTATTCAAAACAAAACACATACAGTCTCAAATTTCCTCCAGTTATAGTTTGTGTAAACAAGGAAGCACATGTGGCCCAGAGTTTCTCATGCACAGTCATACGTGTGAAAATGCTTGTATGTGAAAATATGCCCATGCATTTTATTACATTCATAATCTCTGCATGCACAGATGGTCAAGTGAATGCCCAACTGATTGTTTGCCTGCACAGTTGCTGCAGTCTTGAACACTTTTGGGATAAAAGCTTGTACTAGCTATACATAAATATTTTATGTGAAATTCAAGAGATGTTATGCCTTTTTCAGATGGGCACCTGTACTCTTCGGGAAGTATCCTGTGTTTTATTGTTCCTGTTATCTCCAGCCCTCTTCAGCAGGACCCAAAGAATACATCTACACAGCAAAATGAAGTTGTGATTGTAGCACCATGGCCTTTAGCATGTGTTTGCAACTAGAGTAGATACCAAGGGTTCCTGGAGAATCTATACTTCAGCTGCTACCTGTGCTAGTTAGGTTAAACTAACCCAGGTATAGTAGCACAGGCTACAAGTACACCTTCATTTTACTGTGTATACATACCCAAAGGGTAGGTTGGCATAAGGAAGCAATGATATCCACTGACTGCAGAAAGAAACTGGAAACTGGAACTCCAGTAGTGTCAGATCACACATTGGGTATGTCCACAAAGCACTATATAGAGCTAGTTAATCCGGGGCACAGTGCTACCTCAGCTACATTGCTTCCCACAACCGAGCAAGTGCAGGTGTCTCTTCACAGTGTTTTGTACTTCACTTCAGTTAGAGTGCCGTAAGCACAAAGTTTAGCACCCAGCCCCTCCCACAAGCTTAGAAAAGGCGCGAAAACAGCTTACCCTTCTGACGTCTGGGGGAGCGGGGGGAGAAGGGGGAAGTCTTTAAAAGCCTCGCTGAGTCCATGCCACGGCAGAAGCCATTTTGGGACCAGCAGATCAGTCCCTTCTGCTGCGGTCTGGCCAACCGCGTCAGCGCTTCTCCGCCACCGATTCTCCCGGCGTACCCCTTCCCTGTACATCGACCCGATTTGCAAACCGAACCGCAATCCAAGAGTAAAGAGAGAGAGTCGTTAATTTGTTTTGTAAATAAAACGTGTTTAATCAAGCTGCTGTACCTACGCACCTCATTCACCGGCGTGTAAGTAAACAAATAAAAGTTTCTTGTTACAGTTTACAACTCGTGCCCTGTTCTGTGATCAAGAGGCTCCATGATCCGAAACAGAGGAAAAACCCCTCCCTCCCTTAAAGGCAAAACGAACCTTCTCCTCAGTGTGTCTCAGGTCCTGACCCTGCAAGGCACAACACACAGTACCATGTTGTATCACACAGACTTATCTACTAAGGGTGTGCGAAATGGGCCTTATTCAATTTGGATTTGGATTTGGCCCAAATTCAGGACAGTGATTCAATTTATTGATTTGGATCATTGTCCCTGATTCGATTTGGCTGAATCTGAAGATTCAGTGCTTTTTCTACATACCTTGAGGTACCAGGCATGGCTTGTGGTTGCTGCAATGCTCAGTGGTGAACCTGGAAGTGAACCGGAAGGACTTCTGGTCCACTTCCAGGTCCCCTGGGGAGCAT
>NW_017728914.1:1482447-1490419 GCF_001723895.1 Crocodylus porosus | reverse complement strand
GCTTGGCAATGGGCTGTGGGGGGGCCCTGGCTGCCCCCTCAGACCCAGGAGGCACCAGTTGCCGAGCTGGGGCATTAATCAAAAGGTATAGTTAGAGAGAGACTTGACTGCATGTTAATTAAAAGACCTAATGATTAGCCCACCAGTGTCTGTTGGTCATCAAGTGCTGCCCCATGGAAAGTGTGTTCGGGGGGATTTAGAAGTGGATAGCAAGCTGGGCAGCAGTGACCACGAGATGATCGAGCTCAGGATTCTGACAAAAGGAAGAAAAAAGAGCAGCAGAGTACAGACCCTGGACTTCAGAAAAACACATTTTGACTCGCTCAGGGAATTGATGGGCAGGATCCCTTGGGAGGCCAGTCTGAGGGGAAAAGGAGTGCAGGAATGCTGGCTGTATTTCTAAGAAACCATACTGAGGGCTTAGGAACAAACCATCCCAGTGCACAGAAAGACTAGCAAATGTAGAAAGTGACCAGCTTGGCTTAGGAGAGAACTCCCTGGTGAACTTAAACACAAAAAGGAAGCTTACAAGTAGGGGCGCACCAACAGAGATTTCGGGGGCAGATACCAATAGCCGATTTTTAAGGAGGCAAATCGGCTGATACTGATCCAATTTCTGATACCACTGCATGCAGTTGGTAAGTCTGTTGTTGTAAAAGGGGAGCGAGGAGGGAAGGGGCGTGAGGGGCAGATCAAATAATTTAACTTTTATCATTCAATACATTCAGTTTATCATTCCTGCAGGTCCGGGAGTGGCTCATCTGCTCATCTGGAGGTTCCTGCCACTGCTTCCGTCTCTCATCTGGGCGGGGGGGTGCCCCCAGATGTGCACGGGGTGGGGCTAGCTAGGTGGGCTGCAGACTGGGGCTGGGGCCATGCTGTGCTGTACCCCTGCCCTTCCCCACCCTGTGCAGATTCAGAGGCATGTGATTCCTCGCCCCCCATACCCTCCTGGATGAGTGGCAGGAGCCACCGGATAAGCAGACAAGCTGCTCCCAGACCAGCAGCGTGCAGCAGTGGGAGCCACACGCCCTGGACAAGCCGTGGCTCTGTCCCATGCCCACCCCACTCCAGCTGCAGAGTACCTACCCCAGCCCCACACTTCCCTCACCATGGGAGGCATTGATCTGCCTCCCCACATGCCCCTTCTCTCCCCGCTCCACTTTCAGCACAATGGACTTATCAGCTGGAGGCAGCTCTCCAAGCTTCTGGGCTCTGTTCCTCACTGCCTGTGTGCTGTGCTGTGGCTGCGTGCATGCATGGACATTTATCAGCCAAATTATCAGCTACATCACGCCGATTTCTGATATAGTTAATTTTCTAGAAATCAGTGCTGATCCAGTATCGACTGAAGTATTGGTGCACCTCTGCTTACAAGTGGAAGCTGGAACAAACAACTTGGGAGGAGAATAAGAATATTGCTTAGGCTTGTAGGAATGAAGTCAGGAAGGCCAAAATGCAACTGGGATTGCAGCTAGCAAGGGACATGAAGGGGAACAAGAAGGGTTTCTATAAGTAAGTTACAACAAGAGGAAGGTCAGGGAATGTGTGGGTCCCTTACTGAATGGGTGAGGCAACCTAGTGACAGATGATGAGGAAAACGATGAAGTACTCAATATCATTTTACCTCGGTCTTCACAGGCAAGGTCAGCTCCAAGACTACTGCACCAGGCAGCACAGGTTGGGGAGAAGGTGAGCAGCCCTCAGTGGTGAAAGAGCAGGTTAGGGACTATTTAGAAAAGCTGGATATGTACAAGTCCGTGGTGCTGGATGCAGTGCATCCAAGGGTGCTGAGGGAGTTGGCTGATGTGATTACCAAGCTGCTGGAAAACTTGGAAAACTTGTGGAGATTGGAGGAGTTCCCTGATGACTGGAAAAGGGCAAATATAGTGCTCATCTTTAAAAAAGAGAAAAAGGAGGATCCAGGGTAGTACAGACCAGTCAGCCTCAGCTCAGCCCCCAGAAAAATCATGGAGCAGCTTCTCATGGAATCCATTTTTAAGAACTTGGAGGAGAAAAAGATGATTAGGAGCAGTCAGCATGGATTCACCAAGGGCAAGTCATGCCTGACCACCCTGATTGCCTTCTATGATGAGATAACTGGTTCTGTGAATGTAGGGAAAGCAGTGGACATAATATACCTTGACTTTAGCGAGGCTTTTGATGCCTTCTCCTACAGCATTCGTGCAAGCAACCCAAGGAAGTCTGGGTTGAATGAATGGACTATAAGGTAGATAGAAAACTGGCTGGATTGTCAGGCTCAATAGGTAGTAATCAATGGTTCAGTGTCTAGCTGGCAGCCGGTATCAAGTGGAGTGCCCTAGGGGTTTGTCCTGGGGTTGCTTTTGTTCAATATCTTAATTAATGATGTGGAAGATGGGATAGATTGCACCCTCAGAAAATTTGTGGATGATACTGTAGTAGAGTCTGGCTGGAGGGTAGGGCTAGGATTCAGAGTTACATAAACATATTAGAGAATTGAACCAAAAGACGTCTCATGAAATTCAATAAGGACAAGTGCAAAGTTCTGAACTTAGGACAGAAGAATCCCATGCCCTGGTACAGGGTAGGAACTGACTGGCTAAGCAGCAGCTCTGCAGAAAAAAACCTGGAGGTTACAGGGAACAATAAGCCGAATATAAGCCAACATTATGCCCTTGTTGTCAAGGGTTGTGTGTAGACGAAATGAGAGGCATGTGTGCCTGACACTTTAAATTGGACTAAATGCTTTTGCACAGCTTTAATGGTGTTGGTGTTTGCATGCATTGGCAGAATATTGCATATTAATTCCAGCCGCTGTAGGAAATTCAGTGGCATAATATGCCTTAAATGACTTGTGGCACAGCAAACTAAAATTCTTCGAAGGAGTTTTAGTTTGCTGCCACTAGAGCCATGGAGTGAAGCACTGGGCTCTGTGCAGCTCCATGGCTCCGTAGGAAGCCCTGCAGGCAGCCTGGCAGCAGCGCGGGAAACCAGGCTCCACCCAAGAAAAGCAGCAAGCCTGATCTTTTTTTTTTTCCTCTCCCCCCTGGAGCCTGCCTTCCTGCCTGAGCTGCGCGGGGGCCCTGTGTTTCCCACTGTAGCTGCAGTGCCCCCCAGGATCGCCCAAGCCAGGTGCCTACGGGTGGGTGCTGCCGGGGGAGGGGCTGCAGCTGCCATGGAGGGAAGCACCAGCGCCCCCCACCGCAGTCCAGGGACAGCTCCACCCACTGGCAGCATGCCCTCCTCTCCCCACCGGAGAGGCAGGTAAGTCAGCAACTAGATCATCCCAGCCAACCCTAATTTTCTGTGATTCTATGATTCTGTGTTGTGGTCCACTTGGCAAATGTCCTGCCCACAGCAGCACAGGTCGGAGTGAACCACTGCTGTTTATACATAGTTCAGTTAATAGCTGTGAGAAAGTCTGGCCCTCCTTTGCACATAAACTGGAAATATAAGTTGCCTCAAGCATGAAGCAACATTACTTACATTTTATGTTCTCTGTTTAAACTTAGAGTCTGTAATTACCCACTGATGGGTTGCAGGGTTTTTATGATAAGACTGTGTGTAAATTTAATATTAGGCTTCTCTTCCACACAAACCATGCAGATTGTGTAGATGTGTGTGTGAAGATGTATGTGTTTTTGTGAAGCTGTGCACATGTATTGAAAAAAGGGTTGGGGGAGAGGTTGTCTTCTTATTTCTCACCATTTTAAAGGTTTTAGTGATACTATTATGATAATTTGAGTGGCATAATTGGGCCGTAAGAATCAAAGGTATTAACAATTCTTCCACTGCCCTACTGGAAACAGTTAATAAATTAATAGCTTAGTATTTTGAATAGTTACATTTCAGCCTATTTAGTCTGATAGTAACAATCATCATTACAAATATATTTCATATTTTATTAAAGACAAAGCAAAAGGAGACAAATGGTTATATCATATGAAAGTATTAAGGGACATATTCATGTAAATAACATCCCAATTCTTTCCCTTGAGCTGTAGGGAGCTTATAGGGAAATCCCCTGTTTGACAGGTTTTTTTGAAGATGTTAATTATAAATGCTTTTGTGGGAAAAGAGAAAAAAGTGGTTGTCAAAGGTTGTAGTAGTTGGTGTTCGAAAGCTTTAGAACAACAAACAGTACACAAAAGGCAGGAGAAATGAACAGCAACTCTAGAAAAGGTAGCTTCTGTCTTTGGTGCTGACTCTTACAGATAACTGAAGCTGATAGACACTTTTAATTGCCATTCCACGGGAAATTCCAGCACTTTTAAAACATTCGTCATGCTGATTTGGACCAAATGTCAAAAATTTTGAAATTTTCAGTGAAAGGACTGTTCTGAAATGTGTCAGTTTGGAAATACTGAGGCATTTCTTGAGATTTCTGTAAATGAAATGGACAAAAGTAACTTTTCCCAGCTGCCTCCAGCTCTGATGAACTAGGAACTGCTTCCTGCAAAATAGGGAAGCATTAAAACTTCTGAGATGGAAATTTCAGAGTTAGGGCTTCCACAACTCCTAGGCTTGCAACTCCGTGGTGGAGAGAATGGGAACTCTGAGAGCCACAGCGCAAGCTGGCCGCTAGGCCATCTGCATCCCAGCTGTAAGCCTAGGCCCTGGGAATCTCTGCGAGAGATGGAGTTCCCAGGTCTTTCATGTGCGCAGTGGGGAACGTGGAAGCACTGGGGCTCTCTGGGTGGGGCAGTCCATATAATGGTTCTGTCACAGACTCCAGAAACCTGACTTCCCTGATAGCCCCAGACCAGCTGGCAGCAGGTTGAGCAGATTTCCAAGGGACACTTACCAGTTTTTGGTGATAGTTTAATGAAACTGAAATATTTTGGTGAAACATTTTGGTTTTGAGGCACTGATATTTTCAGATTAAATACTGCTCAATTAGAAACCCCCCAAACAAATCCATCAATCTCACTGCTGGAGGAACTCAGGCACAACACATCTTGCAAACTATCCTGACATCTGGGGAAGCTGCAATACTATTGGGCTGTTTGCTTTAGCCGACCCTCTGTTCCTGGGCTCACAAAGTGTTGCAAGAGATGCAGCTTTGGCTGGCTATGCCAAAATTTTCTTAAACAAATGGCAAAAAGAAAGAACAGAGAAAAGAGAAATAGAAGTAGGAAGGGGGAGGAAGAAAGGAACAAAAGCGTCACTTTCCAGTTTGTCTGTGGTTTCGCAGAGCTGGTGGATGTGTTGTAGTTATCCTTTCTAGCACAGTCTAGTCAGGACTGGGGTGAGTAAGGCCCAGCTGGGCCTTGTTGAATCAGACCCTAGAAAATGACATGGTGGTGGTAGGGAGACTATGGTGATGGTACAGCCTTACTCCTTCCAATCCATCTCTACCATTTTGCTTCTCCCCCTGTCTTTCTCTAAGGACCCCCAAAGTGAATGATGAGCAGTATAATTTATCCACTTACCTTGCCCACCAGTTCAGTCCAATTTCCACCTAGTTTTCTTTGATTACTCTTTGATGCTATTCTTTTTTTTGTGCGCTAATAACATGTGTTTCAATTAGTCGCTGGGTAGTATCTCTAGGCTTTGTTTGGACCATTCCAGTCTTTTTGTATTTAACTTTCCTTGACTTTTATAAATTCAGTGTGGCATGTAATGTGACAGGCTTTATAATTTTTGATACTTGGAGCTATATCCGCTGTTGCATGCAGTATTCCATTATTTCATTTCACTGGAAATCAACATATGTGATTAATGTGCACAAATAAACTCTGGAACTTTTTGCTCCACAGTTTTTTTGCTCTTGGGTGCACCATTTGAACATAGTATACCTGGGAGCAAAGGGCTGCTCTGACTGGACTGGGTTCCCTGTGCTGCAGAAGGGCTGGCGGAGGCACAAGGGTGCTTCAGGGCAGGGCTAGCTGGCAGGCAGTTCCTGTGCTGAAGCACCCTGTGCCCCAGCTACCTGCTCCGCAGCATGTGGAGCCCAGACAGAGCAGCCAACCCAGGGCTGCTCTGACCAGGCTCCATGTGCTGCAGTGCAGCTGGCTAGGGCACAAGGTTGCTTCAGCATGGGGGCAGCCTGCTGGCTAGCCCCAACACTGAGGCACCCTGTGCCCCAGCCAGCAGGGGCAGTGTCTAAATGTGCGCTGTTGTGCATGAAAAACCTCTGCAGCAGGGTAGTACTTGTATTTACAAGTACTACCCTGCTGTGGTGCTTATTAGTTTCATGCACCCTAATCAGGGCATGCATGTAGATGCAGAGATGTTTACCGTGTAGTTAATTAGTCAACTCCATAGTAAACATCTCATGTAGACACACCTACTGAGGGCAAAATGAGCACTCATTTGCTTTGTCACACTTCCATTCTTCTCTGCTGTATCAAGGTTGAGAAAATGATTTTAGAGAATGATAGGGCTTTGTTTACCCTACTTGGAAGTGGACTAGGTTTTGTTGCATTTATATGCAACAAATGCACGAGTAGCTACTCATTCAGTTCCAAGTTCTGTCTTTTTGGAAATTACTGGCCATTCTTTTCCTGCTGGTCCTAGATATCTTCCTTTCTTGGCTATCTACTGAGCCAGCTTAAAGAAGAGGGCTGGAGAAGGGCTTGGCGATGCCTACTCTGTGGATCTGCTAGGAAGCAGGAGGTTCCTTCAACTCCCATCTGCCTGAGAGGTGCCTGGAATCTTGATAACCTTCTACTGTCTGGGCAAGTGCCCTAACCACAGGGCTCTTTCTGCTCCTTTGCCATTAAACATCTGCTAATTGTGTTTTTTCTGACTAATATTTTTGGACTTACCCAGCATTATGTACATACCTCAGTGATTTTACTCTGTTCAGCAAGACAGCAGCCTACTGAGTATGCTCGGTGGAGGAGCATAGGATGTCACTGTCTACACGTGCATTTAAACACACTAATTTACTGCACTGTTGGATAGTACTTGTGTCTGACAGGACTGTCTGACAGCACAGTAAATTAGTGTACACCGGCCCAATTGCCATGCATGTGTAGAGAGTGATGCTTTACTGTGGAGCAAATAAGTCTACTGTTCAGTAGAGCAGTTGTGTAGACACACCCAATATAAGCAGACATAGAAGGAAATGCTCAGAGACAGTGAGTTCAGTTGTATGTTTGTATCTGTATAGCATATCCAGATAAAATTCTTAAGTATTTCTGGATGAGATAACTAGCTTGTCTGGTTGAATGAGGAAGTTGCAATCCATTCATTCTACCTTCCAGGAAAAGATGTGCTGTGTAACTTTCTGTAAATACTGCAGTGGGAAAGCTATCTGCAGACTGTAAGAAATGCACCTGTTATAAAAATATATAAACTCTTTGTGTGTGTTTGTTTTGGATCCTGTGGGCTTGTGCAGATAATAGTGGCCTAGAGACAGGATATATACCTCTGTGAGTCTCAAGCTGATTTGTCCTCATTTTATGCTGATGCTGGTGTAAGTCATTCTCAGGGTCTTGTTACATAGTAATTTTGGGCAGCTCCTGGAGCTCTTAATACCTGGACTGTCCACACAGTAGCACCTGGAATTAGTTTTAAGCACTTGTTACGCAGTTCAAAGTTATGTCACTCCAGGGCAAGCCTCTCTCTGACCTGTGTAACTCAGCTCATGTTACACTATGGTGCATCTACTCTAGCTACACCCCAGCTGTCCCTCACTTCACCACTGGCCCAGATCGAACTCATCCCACCCCCCAGATCCCACCCCCCCAACACCCCAGATCCCTACTCACTGTCTGTGCCCACCCCCCTACTTTTGGCTGCCCATGCTGTCTGTTCTCTAGTGGGCAGGGAAGAGTTAACCTGCTTGCCTGGCCACTGGCATCTCTGTTATTGTTTTCCGAGTGGGCTCAGCCCAGAGAAGAGCAGCAGCCCAGGAGAGGTGGCTGGCCAGGCAGGTTGAGCCTACCTTGCCTGCTCCACTGGGACAGATACCATGGGCAGCCACAAGTAAGCAGGAGGGAGGGGCAGAGGGAACCCCAAGTGCGGGGGGAGGGGGGGGCGG
>NW_017728914.1:1477259-1482228 GCF_001723895.1 Crocodylus porosus | reverse complement strand
GGAAGACTCTTACTTATCTCTTTGGCCATTTTGTGCAATTATGTCTTTGGACCTACTCCCACTGACCTATTCTTAGTGGCACCAGTTTTTCATTTGAAGAGGAGAGATGTACCCATCCAGCCTTTCCCCTGTATTATACTGTTTGCTGCATTACTCAGGGTCACTGATTCTTAATGGTTGGATCATGAAGATGCTGAGCATGGGCTGCAAGCATGGATGCTGGGAGGGATCTGCTTACCATCGTTTTAACGTTCTTGACACTAGGCTTCACTGTGGGCACATCTACATGTGTATTAATGTGCTGTTATTACTGTGCATTGAGTTTAGTACCTGTAGGCTACTGCATGCCTTTTTAGTGACATTGATGAACAGTAGACTAATTCTACTGCACATTACTGCATTAGCACAGCTTTTGCCATGACACACTAATGCTGAATAGAATTAGTCTATTGTGCATTTAGTATCTTGTGTAGACATGACCTGCGTGTGTTATTTCAGCACAGGAAAAAGCAGAATCACCTCAATGTGGCACTGCAGGTAGGCTAATTAGAGTTAGACTGAGTGCTATGCAAATATAGCTGTATTTTTCCCTTTGTGGAAAGCTAGCTTGGAGGTTTCTGAGCTTGTGGAAAGTGGGCAGTGAGGGAGGTGGACTATGGGCTGTGCCTGTGGTTGGTGCAAACACGGTGGAGTGGTAAGTATATTGTAGGACATGTGGGCGGTGGGACTGTATAGGGGCTGGGACTGTATAGGGGCTGGAATTGGCTATGGGGGCAGCGAAGAGGTGGACCCAGGGGATCAAAAGGTTGAGAGCCACTGCTGTTGAATATATTGTGTTAGCAAGTACTAAATAAATGTACAGTAGCCAGAGTTACTGTGCAGCAGTGCTAAGTCTTTTAGATGATGCTGTGTGGTAGCCTAATAATACAACACAGTAGCATATTAGCATTTCCATGGTGTGACACACTACTGCGCAGTCTTTTTTGGCTACTGGGTAGTCATCATCTCGTGTAGACATGTCCTATGAGAAGGGATCCTGTTTTATGTTCCTTTGCCCCTAAAGTGGATGACTCAGGCACACACCCTGACACATTCCCTCTCCTCGGGGACTGGAGGAGCCTCTCATCTTGAAGAACTCTGAATAGTGAATTCCCAGTCAAACTCCTACAACTTTTTCATAGCATGTGTATAGCAATATTATTTCTCTTCGCCTCTGAAGCACCAGAAAAGGTCACACTCAAAGAGAAGTCTCAGACTAGGGAGGCTGACCTGTCTGGTATTACAGTTCCTAAGGCCTTTTAAAGATTCCTCACAATGGGCTTTTATGCTTTTATGTCTCTGGCAGTGCACCAGAGAATGGATGCCCCTCCCTCCTCATCCTTTTGCACATGCAGGCTTTCATTTTAGGATCCCTGTTGCTCCTGTTCTGTTGATGAGACTGAATGACCTTCTGTACCAGCAGTTGTTTCCACTGCTGGGATGTGTATCAGTTTTCCCTTTTTGGCAGTCAAGAAGGTAATGTACAGTACATCCTCAGATCATGTAGGCAGTTGTGGGGACCTCAGGAAATCTTCAGTGCATGTAACTGGAGGGAAAGCGAATGAAGCCCCCAAACTATTAACGTCCTTCTGTTGCCAAATGCTGTGGTTGAGATCTGTAGGGACTCTGGGATTAGCATCATGTCTGGTGGCAGCAGCAGCAGAGGTAAACGAAGATGCCTTACAAAAAAGGTTATCAGGAGTAGTATCAGGATAAGTAAAAAAATTTCTAGAGAGCTAATATCCTGAGCTCCTCCTGCCCTTCCCTCAGTCTGGTTTTCAGGCTTTCAAGTGCAGGGAGCAGAATAAAGTCTTCATTTATCTTGTACACATGATAAGCACAGAGCCTGCTTCATGCATAAAGAAAAAAAGGAGTGATTGGTCTGGAAATCTGCAGCAGATGGAAGAGGAAGATGGAAGCTAGTGAGCTCGGTCTCACCCTGAAGTCAGATGCTGAATACAACTGTGTGTGAAACCCACCTGTTTGCTTTTTAAAAAAATAATGAAGTTAACAGTGACAAAGTGTTTATGAAAAGTTCCAGCTTCTCAGGCAGTATATAGTAAATGCAGTTGTGAAAAGTGCAGATCAGATGCTTTTTTCAGAGTCATAGCAGAGAGAAACTCAACTACATAACTTGCACTACACCCCTTAAAGGGATAGGTTTCATCTTAGTTTGATTTTTCTTTTTGCAGCTGTTCCTCCAAAACTGAAGAAACTGAAGAGTCCAAATGTTCATGTGGGGGATAAGATTTCACTGAAATGTGAGGCTACTTCAGGGAATCCTCAGCCCTCCTACAAGTGGTTTAAAGATGGTAAAGAACTGAAGAAAAGCAAGGACATCAGAATAAAATATGGGAATGGAAAGTAAGTATGAAACACGACTACTCTGTGTCCTTATAATTAAGCAATACTCTTTGTAAGTTGTGTATATTTGGCCTGTTGCTAGCTATGGCAATTTTTTCAGCCTTCATATCATCTTGTGCAAGGGTCCTGTTGAAAGTCACAGGCTAAGCTGATTGGTCTGGGTTGGCATTTGATATATAGCTGAAAAATTCCTGCATTCATACCCTTTTGTCTAATTCTATCAACAACTTCCTAAATCTTATTTACAGCTTCACTTGGATATTCTGTTTTCATCTTCTTTTTTAAATTATTATACAATATTGTATAGTGTCTTCTTGAATAATGTCTTTTTGAATAGCTGCTATGTTTTACTCACTTACAGGTTATGTACTAATGGTGAGTGAAATGATGCCTGTATAAATGATCTGTGCTGGATTTAAATGTATATGATACTTTAGATCTTCCAGATCAAAAGGACATATGTCAATATGAGCTGCTTATGTTTGAGATTTTAGCAGATAGGCCCTTCAAATTTAGGTACTGACAAATGCTAGTGGTAACTAATGAACCTGAAGCACTACAGTGTAATGTTGGCACGTTTCCCACCATGGATCCAGATGTATTTGAAAATGTATGTCTTCATTTCAGGATTTTAAAATAGGTTAAATGTAACCTTCTTTACTATACCTGTTACAGTATACATTACAGTAGGTTACTTTGGCATTGTTACATTCTGCATAGCACATTCCATTGAAAGATCTCAAATAGTAGAGGACGTTACCCAGTTAAGCCTATCCTTGTATTTGTTCAGAGTAGGTAAGTATTTTTACCATTTTTCACGTGAGGAAGATATGTCTCACTCAGAAATAGAGGTGGGAAGGAGAGGTGAGAATACAGCCCAGATACCTGGAAGGGGAGAAAAACAAGTCTCAGTCAAATGGCCAATGGTGACTTTGAACAAATGTCAAAGTGGAGATATTAGTTGAACAACCACACCATCAGCTCCTTCTCAGTTAGTATCTAGTATTCTACCCCCCAATATGGGAAACTCTGTTTTTTACTCATCCCAGTAATATCAGAGTAGGGGAAGAGAGGACTCATAACACAACTAAGAAAATACAGGTCTGGTACAGTCTCAATACTGATGAACCCTAAAAGGTATTGGCTGGCTTCCTGGTTGAAGTAGAGGACACATTAATTTGTGGATATGGTTTTTCCAGTTTATCTAAGTGGAAAAAATAGAGGCATCTTTCTTTGATAATTGTATTCATGAGATGACTTTAGACAGGGCCAGTGCATAAGTCCATATAATTGTTAGAGCCCGGTTGTCTTCTCCTCCAGCTGGCAAAATAGCAACAAAACTCATTTTGGATTCTCCTTCCTGGTTTCTTTAGATCAGGACAAAGCTGTTTGCATGTGCTTCAACAAGCCTTTCCTATTTCTTTATTTAGAATCTGAATGGACTCCTAGCCTGGCTGTTGGAATTAGTTAGGTGGGATTAAAGGGAAACGGTAAAGTGGCACAATAATCTTTTATACTCCATGCCCCCTTCTCCCCTTGTAATGCCTGGATGCTGACTGTCAGATATTAGGCCTCAGGTATCAGCTGTCTTTCTCGCTCAGGACCTTGCATGTTCCTCCAAGATAATGGGAGCACATACATCACTTTGAAGGCATCTAAAAATCAATGCCCCAGAGCGTATTTTCCCCCCAAACAATCATTGGCTTGACAAAATACCCAACTGCATCGATTTATACAGCAATTTATTTCAGACTATAAACTAAATATCTCTTTTTTGCCTACTAGATATCCAGCCTCACTTTCACTTCAGTTAGTTCTACTGTGTGGTAAGGATAGGAGGTTTTGATCTCTCTTAGCATTCTGTTAATTATTTTGCATAAATCTGCCATGTGCCCTTCCATATGATACAACACTGAGGAATCCCACATTTTTATATGTCTGCATTGTCATGCAGCCCTTATTTGGTCTTCCAATTCATGATCCTACATTCTGTATTCATTTTCTGCATATGAGAAGATCAACAGAAACATTAAGAAACTGGGGGACTCTGGTGTCGATGCCCACACAGTCAATTGGGTCGCCAACTGGCTGGAGGACCGCACCCAGAGGGTGGTAGTAGATGGGTCCTTCTCAACCTGGAGGGATGTGGGCAGAGGGGTTCTGCAGGGCTCGGTCCTTGGGCCCGCACTGTTCAACATCTTCATCAATGATTTGGATGAGGGGGTTAAAAGCACCCTGTTCAAATTTGCTAATGACACTAAGATGTGGGGGAATGTGGGCACACTAGAGGGAAGCATCAGGCTTCAATCAGACCTAGACAGGATACATGGGTGGGCGGATGCAAATAGGATGGGATTCAACACAGACAAGTGCAAGGTGATACACCTGGGGAGGAACAACCACCACCATACCTACAGGTTGGAGAACTCCCCTCTTATCAGCAGGGAGGCAGAAAAGGATCTTGGGAGTCATAATTGACTCCAAGATGAACATGGGCCGGCAGTGTGGGGAGGCAGTCAGGAAGGCCAACCGTACCTTGTCATGCATCCACAGATGCATCTCGAGC
>NW_017728914.1:1465497-1477248 GCF_001723895.1 Crocodylus porosus | reverse complement strand
TTTCCTGCCAAGGCAGGGGGTCGGACTAGATGATCTACCTAGGTCCCTTCCGACTCTAGCTACTATGAAACTATGAAACTATGAAACTACCTCCATCCGTTATTGAAACATGGATTTATTTATTTTATATTATGGGAGCATTTCATGTAAAATATTTTGCTTGATACTTTCCTTACATGAAAATATCAAGCTTCAGTCCTCTACATGACTGAACAACTGCCACCAAAATGGAAGTAACTATAGAGACAGAATAGGAGACAATAACTGTGAAAAATATTTTTTTTATTGGGAGAGAGTAGAGATGGAGTAACAGAATGAAGTAGCCTGTAGCAGCCCATTGGTAATAATGTATCTGTCTCATAATCTCTCTTTTTTAAAAAATAAAGCAGTGTTGATATTGCATGTAACATATTATTCTGCACTTTACCACACATATAACTTTGTATAGCTTAACGTACCTGATGAAGAAACAGACCTTTAGATCATTTTGAAATCTGAAAGATAATTTTCTGTGAACATGTCCCATAGATAAGTGTGAAAAATACATCTATTTTCATTATAGAATTTATAGGGTGTCCGCATTCAAAATATAGAGTATTAATTTTCAAAATTAAAGTGACTAAAAAAAATCCATTAGAAAAGTTTTCTGATGTGCTCAAATGGCTGAGTGTTGACAACATGCATTTTGAACAGTTTTTATCCTATGTATTTTAGTCACCTCAGAATTATTGGTTTTAATTTAATCACAAAAAGATTGGAATGAATTCCTCCGTATGGAAAATTAATTGGTGAATAGAGGATTTTGAATAGAATTGTCAACAGAATCATAGAGAAGTAGGACTGGACAGGACCTCCAGACGTCATCTAGTCCAACCACCTGCCTGAGGCAGGATCATCCCTATCAAAACCATCCTATACAAACCACAATATAAACTCTACGTAAAACTACCTTGAACCTTGGCACAACACAGACCTAGCACCCTAAGCTGCCATAGGTAAAGCAGGGGATCCATGGCAGCCAATGTCCTGCTTCTATTCTAGAAGGTCATGTCCATGTTACAGAGAAAGGCAAAAACCCCCACAGTCCATACAATCTGACTATGATCGGTTTGTTCCTGAGCAGAGCAATCTCCAGCTTTGGTCTCAGCAGGACTTAGCGCACCCCAGTCAAAATCCTCAGCCTTGGCTGCAACCAGCATCCAATGCCTCTGAGGAAGGCTTAAAAACACCGGAACATATGTAGTGGAAGGTGGAGGGTGGGTGGGGGGAAGGAGGGGTGGGATGACAAACAGCAGTGTCCAGAAGCATGGGAAGTATCCATAGTAGAGCATAGGCATAGTTATTCCTAGATCATCCCTGACTAGTGGCTGTCCAACCTCTTTTGAACCCTCCCCTATACCAGTGGTCTCCAAAGTGGGGTGCACGCACCCCAGGGGGTGCGCAAGACGATCCATTGGGGTGCTGGAAGAAAATACTAGAACTTCTATTTCTATTTCTATAAATATACATATAATGGGGGTACGTGCTCAAAATTTTTTTACTGATAGGAGTGCGCTATCAAAAAAGTTTGGAGACCACTGCCCTATACTACTGTATATGCCCTTGAGCTGTAACCACCCCCTAGAATCATAGAAAGTTAGGATTGGAAGGGACTTCAGGAGATCATCTAGTCCAACCCCCTGCTCAAAGCAGGACCATCCGCAAATAGATCATCCCAGCCAAAGCTTTGTCTAGCTGGCTTTTGAAAACCTCCAAAGATGGAACTTCCACCAACTCTCTGGGTAACTTGTTCCAGTGGTTTATTTACCCTTCTAGTGAGAATATTTTTCCTAATATTGAACTTAAACTTCCCTGGCTGCAACTTGAAACTGTTGCTGCTTGTTCTGTCATCTGCCATGACTGAGAACAGTCTAGCTCCATTCTTTTTCAAACCCCGCTTCAGGTAGTTGAAGGCTGCGAGTAAGTCCCCTCTCAGTCTCCTCTTCTCTAGACTAAATAAGCCCAGTTTCCTGTCTTTCCTCATAAGTCATGTCCCCCAGCCCCTCACCATTTCTGTTGCCCTCCACTGGATTCACTCCAATTATTCCACATACTTTCTGTAGTGGGGGGTCCAAAACTGAACACAGTACTCCAGATGTGGCCTCACCAGTGCTGAATAGAGGGGAATAATTACTTCCCTTGACCTACTGGCAACAATTCTACCAATGGAGCCCAGTATGCCATTAGCCTTCTTGGCAACAAGGGCACACTGTTGGCTCATATTCAGCTTATTGCTCCCTGTAACTTCCAGGTGGTTTTCTGCAGAGCTGCTGCCCAGCTAGTCAGCCTTCAGCCTGTACTGGTGCATGGGATTGTTCTGTCCTAAGTGCAGAACTTTGCACTTGTCCTTCTTGAACCTCATGAGATTCCTCTTGGCCCAATCCTCCAATTTGTCTAGGTCATTCTGAATGCTAGCCATACCCTGAAGCATATCTACTATTCCCCCCAGCTTGGTGTCATCTGCAGACTTGCTGAGGGTGCACTCTATACCATCTTCCAGGTTGTTGATGAAGACATTGAACAAAACTGGCCCCAGGACCAATGCCTGGGGTACACCACTTGATACTGGCTACCCACTAGACATCGAGCCATTGATTACTACTCTCTGAGCCTGATGCTCCAGCCAGTTTTCTATCCGCCTTACAGTCCATTCATCCAGCCCATACTTCCTTAGTTTGCTGTGAGAAAGTTGTGGAAGACCATATCAAAAGCCTTGCTAAAATCAAGGTACACCATATCTACCAGTGTCCCCATATTTACAGACCTAGTCACCTTGCCATAGAAAGCAATAAAATTGACCAGGCATGACTTGCCCCGGTGAATCCTTGCTGACTGTTTCTAATCACCTTATTCTCCTCCAAGTGCTTACAAATGGATTCCTTCAGGGTCTGCTCCATGATTTTTCTAGGGACTGAAGTGAGGCTGACTGATGTGTTTTTTCCTGGATCTCCCTTTTTCCCTTTCTTAAATATAGAATTATGTTTGCCTTTTTCCAGTGATCCAGGACTTCTCCTGATCACCAGGAGTTTTCAATGATGTAGCCAATGGTTCTGTATTCACATCAGCCAACTCCCTCGGCACCCTCAGGTGTATCCGGTCTGGCCCCATGGAATTGTACATGTCCAGCTTTTCTGAATAGTCTCAAACCTGTTCTTTCACCACTGAGGGCTGCTCACTTCCTGCTCAAACTGTGCTGCCTGGTGCAGTAGTCTGGGAGCTGACCTTGCCTTTGAGGACTGAGGCAAGAAAGGCATTGAGCACTACAGCCTTTTCTGCATCCTGTCACTAGGCTACCTCCCCAATTCAGAAAGGGACCCACACTTTCCCTTATCCTCCTCTTGCTACTGACATACTTGTAGAAACACATCTTGTTACCCATCACATCCCTTGCTAGCTGCAACTCTAATTTTGCTTTGGCCTTCCTGATTTCATCCCTTCATGCTCTAGCAATGCTCTTATATTCTTCCCTAGTTATTTGTCCAAGTTTCCACTTTTTATAAGCTTCCTTTTTGTGATTTGGTTTACTGAAGAGTTCCCTGCTAAGCCAGGGCTGGTCTTCTGCCATACTTGCTAGTCTTTCTGCACATTGGGGTGGTTTGTTCCTGACCTCTCAGTAAGGCTTCTTTAAAGTAAAGCCAGCTTTCCTGGACTCCTCTCTCTCTCAGTCTGACTTCCCAGGAGATCCTGGCCATGAGTTCCCTGAGTGAGTCCAAGCCTGCTTTTCTGAAGTTCAGAGTCCATACTCTGCTGCTCTTCATCCTTCTTTTCCTCAGGACTCTGAACTCTGTCATTTTGTGGTCACTGCTGCCCAAATTGCCATCCACTGCTATATTCCACTGTTTGTGATCAGGAGATCAAGAAGAGCATGGCCCCTACTTGGCTGCTACAGCACTGGCACTAGGAATTTGTCCCCAGTACTCTTCAAAAAGTTCCTGACACAACAGCAGTGACGGACCAGGTGTGGGGCATGAGGTCCCGGCTCTGGCCCGAAGCGGCAGGGGGGAGGGGGAGAGTGGGCACAGCCCCAAACCCGGCCCAGCCCGAAGTGATGGAGGGGAGGGGGGAAACAGCCCCAAGGGGGAAGGGAGAAACAGTCCCAGCATGACCCAAAGCAGTGGAGGAGAGTGGGGAGCGGCCCCGGCCCCAAACTGCCAAGGGGAAGGGGGAGAGCAGGCACAGCCCCAGCCTGGCCCAAAGCAGCAGGGGTATGTGGGGGAGCAGCCCCAGGCCTGGCCCCAGCCAGGGTGGGACGGGAGGCGGACACAGACCTCTGTCCCCACCCATCGTTCTTTACAGGCAATTTGCTAGTTCTTTAAGAAGAGTGATCCAGTGAATAGAGTATGGGAATTGGAGCCAAGAATCCCAGGTTCTGCCCAAGCTTGGTTTCCCCACTTGTAAATGGAGCTCACACCTTTGAGATCTATGGATAAAAAGTACCATATAAGCACAAGGTGTTTTTAAAATTTCCATCAATCCTTCAACTTCCCTAAACTAAATAGACTTTTGAAATGGAAGAGACTCATTATGAAATAGCATTTATTGTATCGACAGAGTAGCAATTACTTCTGAGTCAGATAATCAGATTTCCCATCAATCATGTTTCTTCTTTTTTTTAAATCTACATGAGCAACCTGGCGCCACAGGGCAGGAGTGTAATTTTTTTCAATAAGTTTTTGCTGGAGGGCGGGGAAAAATCCTGATTCCTTACTTTTGAACTGCATGTTCCATCACTAATTAGGAACAGGCTTGGACACGCCTGCCTTGCACAGAAAGGAAACTTATATCTTGGGTTGAAAATATTATTGGCTGGTGTGTTATTTTACGCTGTATTTAAATAAACTACTATCAACAGAAATGTAGAAAGGTTACCCAGAAAGAAGTAAACACGATAGCCAAAGCACCACAGTGTGAGTTATTCTGTCTTCAAAGTAGACCCTGGTCAGAGCATGTGAGATTTTATCTGAAGCACTAACTCAAATAAAGTTAAGGTTAAGTTAATGTACTCTTCCTGCTTTGCTGAACAGCCATATAATGACCATTAGTTGAATATGGAGAGTTCACACGCATCTGTGAGGAAAAACTTTGGTTGGCTGTTTTTTCTACTGCTGTATATTATTGATCATGAACAGCTCATCCCTGAAAGTCATCTTCATGTGGATCATTCAGGGAAGGCCAGAGGAGTTCTGGGTTAAATTAAGTGTCTGGTGGCATACTTGTTCTGAATACATTCATAATCTGTGTCCAATGCATCTTTTATTTTTAATTAAAATAAATCATTGAGATGTTAAACTTTGTCCATCACCAAGTTAAAAATGGAGATTTAATTTGGGGCGTCTTCTTGGGAGCATTGTCCTACATGTAATAAATTCAGGCAATCTTTCTGTTACCCTGTAAACAAAGGGAAGGCGCTTCCTTTTTCCTGTTTTGGAGCATTATTCCACCAGGTAGCCAAGACACTATTTGGCTAAATTAATTACCTAGGTCAGTTACTGTAACCTCATCATGTTATTCTCAACTGCTCAAACTGGAATGTATATAAGCAGGTTTTAGGTAAAACAGAACATACTAAAGAAGAATGTAAAGGTTGTGCTATTTTAGGATAAATGAATGCATATATCACTGAAAAAAACTGTACATTTTAATAAGATTGGAGCATTAGGGTCTGATCCTGCAAAAACTTACACACTTGAATGACTGTACATATGAAATCACATAAAGGGGATTTTAATCTTTTAATTTTTCTTGGATTTCTTTGGCTTTGTTCTATCATTGGAATGTTGTTAATTTCAGAAATCCCACTAGGCAAAAACGTTGCCCTGCATGGATTTGTCTGCCTAGCCACTTTGGCAAAAGAAGCTTTTCACAGAATGAGATGCATTAGGAACTTTTAACGGCTGTTATAACTTGGCTCTGCCTGCTTCTTTTTGTGAACTGAACTTGGGTTCATGAAAGCTTGTGCTCTTTCTCTTCATATATATATATATCTTATTTAGTTAAGTTTACAAAGGTGCATATTTACTCTGCTTTCCAACTTACTTCAGATTAACCAAGCTAACTACCTCTCTCTGCTTCTTCCTGTGCAATTTCTACTTGCACACTTTCAGAGGTCACATTCCTGCAATGCATGCCAGTCTTGGATAGGCAGCTTAAGATTCTGACATGTAACAAATCTGTTGTCCTAAAAATTACATGAATGGTTTGAAATGGCACAATGACAGTTTTCCCCATGATTTTTTTTGTTCTGCTTCTGACCCTCCTGCTATCTAATGAAAGGGATATAAAGACATACAGAGACACAGATTTAATCACTTATCTGCAGAGTTGCAATAGCATGCAAACAGCTGATGCACTAGGCTACGGGCAGACATTCAAAAAGCCTGAGCCTGAATTGATTCAATCTTTGCGTGTTAGTCTAACCGAGCTAGGCCAGTCAGTTTTGTAACCAGACAGACATCCCAGATATACAGCCGCATGCCTGCAGTGACTCAGGCAAAAGCTGGGGGGCACTAAAGCAGCCTTCCCTTGCTTCCACAAGGCTAAGCTGAGTGGGGCATGGCCAGGCCCAGGCAGGACTCTGATTATTCCCCCTCTTCCTAAGCAGCCCAGCAGGGAGTGTGCATCACTCCCATATTCAGTATTTATCAGCCTATTAAGAAAACAAAGCCTCTCTCCATTAACTAACAGAGCTCTTCTTAAATAGCTCTTCCAAGGAAGGACTTTTAGCTAACCTGTTAATTAGCTCCAGAAAGCCTGTCCTCTCCCACAGCACAGACCATAGCCATCATGTGGTATGATAGCTTATCCTGCAGTGTCTGTGTAAGGCAGAGGAGAGGGGGAAATAATCCCTGTTTAGCAGGGGGAAGCCAGGCAGATGCTCTGTGTCTGCAAGTCTCTGCTGGAGCTGCAGCCAGGGAGCAGAGGAGAGGGGCCAACCCTGCTGTTGAGCAGAGCGCCCTATCCAGCCCAGAGAGCATGCTGGGATTCTGGGGGGTACCTGGTTTATCTTAAACCAGCAAGTGGTCTGGGACAAACACTGCGTAAACCGGTTTGACTCAAATCAGTTAAGTCTGATACTGCATTCAACCAGGTTTTTCTCAAATCAGTTTCAGCCATTTTCAAACTGGTTCGTGTGCATTAAGCATCTGTTGTTACAGGTTTAAACCAGTTTATGATTGTTTAAACTGGTTTATTTGTAATGTCTGTCCCTTGCCCTAGAGTCCACAACCAACAGAAGTAGGGTTCTATACTTACAAGGGTATGGTGGCTGTAAATTGGTTGTCAAGCGTGCTGGTTTCTGCAGGTTGGATTTACTTCCTGAGGAGCTCCTCAGCTAGTCTTCTCAAATAAAGACTTTGAGCATCAGATAAGCAAACAAAAAACACAACTAAATATTTCTTCCCTGTTCCAGGCACTAAGTGGGGAGCACTTTGCTCTGACACCAGCTCAGCACCCTGGCCCCTTCTTGGTAGCAGTTTGTTCAGCACACAACTTGCCTCCTATCTACAAACTGTTTTGTCACCATTTGCTATCTTTCTGCTCTTTCCCTTGTGGCTAAATTCCCGGTGCTACACTCCCTCAATATCCAAGTGTCCTGTAGGTGGGCTTTCTCGATAGGGCATTCTGTACCCCCTTACAGGGGCAGACTACTCTGTTATTCATAAATTCACAGATTCGTAGATGCTAGGATTGGAAGGGACCTCAGCAGATCATTGAGTCCGACCCCCTGCCTAGGCAGGAAAGAATGCTGGGATCAGATGACCCCAGCCACATGCCTATCCAGCCTTCTCTTAAAGACCCTCAAGGTAGGGGAGAGCAACACCTCCCTTGGAATCCCATTCCGAATTCTGGCCACCCTTACCATGAAGAAGTTTTTCCTGATGTCTAATCTAAATCTGCTCTCTGTCAGTTTGGGGCCATTGTTTCTTGTTACCCAAAGAAATGCCCTGGTGAACAGAGCATTTCCAATTCCTTGCTGTGCCCCCCTGATGGATTTGTAGGTGGACACAAGATCACTACCCAGCCTTCTCTTACAGAGGCGGAAGAGGTCCAGTTCCTTTAGTCTTTCCTCATAGGGCTTGGCCTGCAAATCTTAATCATTCGAGTGGCCTCCTCTGGATCTTCTTGAGGTTATCCACATCCTTCTTAATGTATGGTGCCCAAAACTGAAAACAGTACTCCAACTATGTAGTGTGACCAATGCTGCATAGAGGGGGAAGTATCACCTCCTTGGTTCAATTTGTCATGCATCTGGTGATGCATGATAAAGTGTTGTTAGCTTTGCTGATGATTTAATCACAATGATGACTCATTCCCCTGCTGAATGAGTCGTCATTGTGTGCTGCTGAGAGGGTCATTTCCCAGCCAGTATAGTTATAATACATAATTATAACTACCCTTTGTAGGCCATGTTATAATGGCCTACAAGGGGTAGTTTGTGAACCTCAAAAAATTTCAAATTGGTTCTTATTTGCAAATCACAAAAGGCCAATTCCTGTCTAGAACTCTGCCTCTAGAATTATGAGTTATTCTTATTATAACAAAATAAAATACTCCCTGCTCACAAATAATGGGGCTGTGGTCTTGCTTGTACAGCTCACTGCTCTGGTATGAAGGCAAAAACCAACACCAAAACAGCAGGGGAATGAGAATACCAATAAAGATAAATTATTTTCTAATTAAACTTGGAAACAAGGAAGATTCATGGAAGCCCCTCAGCAGGAGACACAATATTTTTGCAGGGGTCTTCATACTGAGGTTTTGAAATAAGACAAAATCTTATTTGATAATGCATCTGGGAGATAAATTGTAGGAACTGCAGGCATTGCTATTCTCAAGTACTGGTGCTGTAGTAATAGGGGCCTAGAAAGATGCCATCTTTAAGGATTTGATCATGAGCCACACAATATTTGGTGTTTCTTGTTAAAGCTCAACTGCAGAAGGCACTTTATTTTTTGAGTATCTCCTTTTTATTTAACAAGCAAATAAACAAACAAGTGTGATAACTGCTTTCTTGGCCAACATGCCAAGGACTGATCTGAAGAACTTTGTAAATGAAAGCATGAGTCACTAAAGTATAAGCTAAAAGACCAAATCTTGCAAGTTGAGACTGTGACATTCTCTGTGGAGTAGGCACAAAAAGGAGCCTGTCCCACATGCTCACCAGTTGCAGAAGAAAAGCTTGAAAGCATGACAGGAATTCTTCAAAAAGGTTCAAAGCTCAGGGCATGTCTATACAGCTTCCTTGATGACCTTAGGTCTGATGCCTGTAAAATAAGCCTGGCTCACTCACTCCCCCTGGGCATATCAAAGACCAGCACTAAAACAGAGTAGACAGCTTGTAATGGCCTTAAGTGCACACTATGAGGGCATACTCAGGCCCTTTGTCTCAGGATAGTCCATGAGTGGTGCTAGAGAAGGCTCAGTCTACTCAGAAGAACTTTGTCAGTCTACTCAGAACCATTAGCTGTTCCAGTGCATCTATTTTCTCTTATTTGCCAGCATGTCTCAGATGGAGCAAGTAGGCATAGCTTATTTTGTCAGTGGTAGACTTGGGGTCAGTAGGGAAACCATACAGATATACAAAGCAAATAAAAAGAACCCCAAAGTCATTCATTAAAAATCATGTGACTTCTCAATTTTTAATGCATAGGGTTGAAAGTACCATGGGCAGAAGGCATAGAGCAGGGGTGGGCAAAATGCGACCCATGGGCTGGATGCGGCTCACCAGGCCATTCTGTGCGGCCCCTAAAAATTTTAGAGAATTAATATTTAGATGCCTCTGGCTGCCTGTCATGCGGCCTTCGATGGCTTGCCAAAACTCAGTAAGCAGCCCTCCACTCAAAATAACTGCCTACCCCGGCATAGAGCAAAGGGCTGTGTTTTTTCACAATACTGCTGATATGAGAGCAGGTTTCAGTATGAGAGCAGTATGGGAACTCCCAAACTTCTGGTGCAGTTTAAATCTTATAGAAGCTCTGAAGAGGCAGATAAGCTATTTTGAAGTGCAGTTTTCTTCTAAAAAGATATCAGACATGAGACAATTTGAGTTTCCAGCTTTATGGTCCCTCCTTAGCTCTGTGCAAAGTGGGCTGCATTTATAAATATGCAAATAATTTCTTCCTCAGCCCTGCAAAGTCATCCTAAGATCCAAGAAATCTTCTGTGTGTCATGTTATCAATGGGAGAGATTCTGCAGACCCAGTGCTGCCCTTATTTACCCCAGTGCAACTCCACTGCATTCCATTTATGTCCTCAGTGGGCACGTCTACATTTGCACTTAATGTGCCTGAATTTTCTGCACAGAAAATTCAGGTTCATTAAAGCACTCCCCAGCACACAGTTACACATGTGTAGCTATTGGGAGCAAATTGATCCCTACAGGAGCAGCCCTGTCTGGGCCTGCTTCTTCCCTGCTCTACCCGCCTGCAGCGGCCCAGTGGAGCTCCAGGCTTCCCTGGGTGTTAGCCTTAGTCTGGCAGGGGGAATGGGGTGTTAGCCCTGAGCTCCAGAGGGTGGGTGGAGCTCCTCAGTGAACAGCTCCATCCCAGCCAGGGGAAGATCAGGTTGGCCCACAGGAAGTGTGGGGGGAGCTGTTCCACCTGGACAGACAACTCCATCCCAACTGGGGCAAGATCCAGCTGGCCCTGAGTCGAGCTTGCCTTCTAGCCAGATGTAGATCAGGACAGGTCCCAATCTCCATGTGATTGGCAGGCAGCACCCCCACACTGGGAGAGCTCTCCCAGCCATGCAGCGATTGGGACAGGTCCCAATTTCTACATGGCTAGAAGGCAGTGTCTTGCAAACTGCGACAGCTTTCCCTGCCCTCTGTAGCCCCTGCTGCCTAGACTGATCAGGAGCAAATTGCTCTCAGTCAGCATCTACATATGTCATATGGCACATTAGTTAATACATTGTTTTTCTAGTACCTCTATCTATAGGTACTAGAAAATGAGGTATTAGACTAATATACTGTGCAGTAATTGCTGCACACATGTAGACAATGACTATTTACTGTGCATTAGAGTAGTCTTATGCACAGGAAAGCATGTCATGTAGATGCACCCCATGACACTAAGTCAGCCATCTTGCCATGCCCTTCTGCAGTCCAAGGCTCTGCATGCATTGCTCTGCATTCTGTCCATTGCTTTGTAGTCCAAGGCTCTGCATTGTTCCCGAATCTACATTTTTAATGAAAAGGAGTTGCATTTCTAGCAGTCATGTCCAAGGAAAAAGCCTACAAAATTTGTAAAACCTTATGGGGAAGAGTAAATAAGCTGACCTGAGCAGACTAAATAAGACAAGAAAACATACACTAGGCCTGTGTGAAGCAGCTAGTATTCACTGCAGTTTCAGACAATTCAGGGGACAGTGATTTGATTTGGTGATTCAAATCATGGTCCCAATTCGATTCAGCCGAATCAGCCAGGCTAGGCCCATCCCCCACCCCTTCCTAGCCCTGGCAATGGCTGCCTCAGCTTCCAGCACTTAAAAAAAAAAAAGGCCCAGGTTCACAGGGTGTTGCCAGGTGTGTGGGGGTGATGCATAAAGCGGTTCGTTTCTCTGGAGGCCACAAAAATCACAGACACACACTCATTAGATCGCACAAAAGGTGTATTTGCAAATAGGGTCAGAGCAGAGTCAAGAACTCAGATTACTCCGAACCAACAAAGGAATTTTGCAGGCAGTATTTATCTTCTCCCTCCTGGGCACGTGT
>NW_017728914.1:1452505-1464527 GCF_001723895.1 Crocodylus porosus | reverse complement strand
TCAGCTGTAGCTTGCTTCTGCAGCCACTTGGGACTGCCCGAATCATCAAAGCTCTCCAAATCTTTTCCGAGGATTGAGAGAGCTTTGAATTGATTCAGACCTTTAAATTGGTCCCCTGATTTGATTCAGATTTGGAGCTTCGGACACCGAATCAGGCCGAATCTCCTTCGAATCGAATCACCACCTGAAGCTTTGCACAGCCCTAATATATACTAGTTGTGTTTGCACATTAAAACACAGAGGTTTTCTTATAGGAATGTCAAGTATACTTAACAGTATTTCCAATTCCCACTGCTTGACTACCTCAGCAACCAGTTGCCTGCCTTCCAAATTTTGGTCCAGCTTACCTTAGAGTGCATAGGTCTCTGCCTTTTCAGTGGGTCTCCTGAGATATGATTAATGGAAAAATTTAGGGCAGGGGAATATGGAGCAAGTTTTAGTGATGAACAGTGAAAGCAGTGCCTGCAGCAATAGAAGAGAAAGGAAATTAGGTTAGTTTAATGTGATTTTTTTTTCCTCGACAAATCCACATTGGCTGTTATTGGCGGCTGAATCTCCAAGTCCCAAATGAATCAGGAGATCCTTTAATCTCTCTGAATCGAATCAGAACCCTCCGAATTGATTCAGCTAGATTCAATGATTCGGACATAGACACAGCTTTATAAGCTTTTTCTACATACCTCAAGGTACCAGGAGGCTCATGAGTGTTGAGATGCTGGGGCAGAGGCAGCATCCCACGGGAGCGCAGGGGGGGTTCCCAGCATGCTAAGCAACAGACCCAGAAGTGGACCAGAAGCACCTAGGGTCTGAGGATCCAGGAAGGCATCCAGTGGGGTCCGCTCCAGGGAGCAGCAGGGTGGGAGGGGAGGGAGACGAGGCCGCCTGAGACTGTGCCAGGGCCAGCATTGACTCTGCCTTCCTTCCATGGTCAAGTTGCTACCGGGTCACTGGTAGCCACCGGGGCAGATGCAGGGCCCCAAAGAGAAAGGGGACAGGGCATGGCCCACCAGACCAAAGGGCCAGGTCATGGCAGGCTCAGATCCTGCTGCAGGGGAGTGACACAACCTCTGTAATGATAGGCAGCCCCATGGGCTCTGGTCCAGGTTCTGGGGTGTGCAACATTACACAGTTTTTCTTTATTATGCACACAAAACATTCGGCAGCTGCAACATTTAATAAACCAAGGGGCAGCAATTTTGTGCCCGGCATTCTCCCTGCCGTCCCAAAGTTCTGTGTTTGATAAGTTGAGCCCCTGTGGCTGCCTACCCTCTTTCTCCGCCCGCCCCCTCCCAAAACGTTGTAACCCCCTGATGCAGCCAGGGTCTTTCTCTACTCTCTCCATGTTAACTGAGAAGGTCCCAAGTTCCAGAGTGGGCAATATTGTATAGTTTTTGTTTAATAAATATGCTAAAATGTGGCAATCACAACATTTTAAATTGAAGCACGTCTCTTCCTCATGCCACATTCCCCTGCATCCCAGTGTGTACCCCTAGGAGGCAGAGGTTGGGAAGGGAAAGAGGAAGGGGGACAGTGTGGGTTGTGGGCAGCAGTGCCTATGACACAGGGCCAGAGTTGCCCGGGGCAGGAGACTCATGGTCCAGTGCCAGGGCATAGGCACTCAAAGCCTTCTAGCCCTACTCATCTCTGGAGGCCTTCCAGTGCACCTGGGTGAAGAGCTACTCAGCCAGGGCATTGTGGATCTGGTCAGCCAGGGGGGAATACAGGCATCCACAACATGCATACACAGATACACATACACACAGAACCCAGGCATCTGGGGGACACACACACACACACACACACACACACACACACACACACACACACACACACACACACACACACACACAGAGCAGGTACTAGGTTGGCATGTGCAGGACAGCTGGCTGATGGCTCGTGGCCATGAAGAGCTGCTGCTGCATCAGGGGTGGCTCATCTGTTCAGCTCTGCTCAGGAGCCTTGGCAGCCTGGGGAGACCAATGGGCACACTGGGAGGTGTGCGAGAACTCCCCACTTGCTACACTTGGGCCATGCAGGCAGGCTCTGAGCACCGCCCCCCCCATCATGGGCTAATGTGTATTCTGCTTTCTCCCTACCTAAACAAAGATGCACTTAGTGTAAAGCTTGAAAGTTAGAGCACTTCTGCCGCTGGCTTCTTTGAAGCTGTCCACAAATTCATCTGGTGCAGAAGTTTGTATGCTTGTGAGTTCAATATCATCACTAGTGTCATGAAACAAAATAACACTCAAGCTTTTAGATGATGCACACAGTTATAGATTTCCCATTACTGAGGTGCCGCTCCAGTTCTACAGTCACTTTCCCTCTTTAGCCCACCCAGAAATCTGTGTACTGAAATTATGTGGTGTCTCTTTATGGCTGGGAAAAGATGCTGCTCTTGGAATGACATGCTGAATGTACAAGAAAACCATGGTATGCACATGGGCCTTGTTAAACAATATGGTTTCAAAGTACAGGTTTCACAACCCATGATAGAAAATAAAGATAAACTGTTGTGACAGTGCAACAGCTTCTCACTTGAAAATAAAATAAGACTCTTTGGTTTCACCTTGACATTGATTTTCTATAAATACCAGCACCATTTTCTATTCTGTTCACATTCTCCCTGAGTTCCAAGTAAATGATCAAATCCATCTAGTCCCTTATTCTCAGAGATAAAGGTCTCTCACGCATCCCATTTCATTAGCTTGCTATTCTAGCAATAACTTACTAATTTAGATCTTTAGGGCTTAAAAATCTTTATTGGAAAAGTATCATGTAAGCAGAATGATATTTTAATGCTGTAGTGAATTTTTCCATATATTGTACATAGCAAAATGTGCTGTGCATATTAGATTAGAATGCAGCCAATAATCATTAGGATGTTTATCCTTCAGAAGCAGAGGTTAGTGGAGTGAGTAACACCCTCAGCATGGCATGGGGTGCCTTTCAGAGGGAAAAAAAATGCAAATGTATTATGGGTAAAATTTTGAAAAATTGAAAGTGAGGTAGAGGCCTCATCCTCAAACATAGGCACCCCATGCCATGCATGGGGCAGCATGTGCCCCCCCCAAGATTGGCTGCTGCCAGCTTCTGTGGACAGTTGCTGCTCATCACCTGCCCGCCCCCCTCGCAACCACTGCTGACATCTGTGGGCATTCCCAACTCGCTGCTCACCACACCCCCACCCCGCCCCGCTGACACCGCTGCTGGTGTCTGCAGGCAGTTGCCACTGATGCTGCTGCCTGCAAATGGTGTCTCCCCACCCCCAGTCTCGGGAGGCACCAGTCATTCATGTCCTTAAAAGTATATAAACAGCTCCCAGTATGAGCAACTTTCTGTTCTTTTCTGGTCATCTCAGTGTACATGTTTGGTTGCCTATATGGTAGTCTAAGTGTCCAAAATGCCCCTCATGCTCAGGTTGGTATTCTCTTTTAGGTATGCAGCCCTGTGTATGTGGATAACTACATACATTCCCCTACTGGGCAGATGCACTGGCAATAGGGTGAGAGAGACAGACCTCTTTATCTTTTCACTGAAATAGCTCTGTGGCCAGGGCACTCACCTGGAAGACCTGTGTTCCAGGCCTCACTGACCAAGTTGGGGCTTGCTCATATATATCTTCTACTGCTCAAGATGGCACTCCAGCCACCACACCACACCATAGGGTAGCCATTATCCAGACCTTTCTCCAGCACTTCTTTAGATGTTGGGCCCCTAGGCATGAGATGTGAAGTCAGGAGGAAGGGAGCAAGTGAGAGCATATGTGACTCAGTGCAGTGGCTGCTGGTCTGGAAGGGAGAGGTCCCACCAATCCATTTTTTCCAGTGGTTATATTAGTAGCTCTCTTCAAAAAGATGCGAAAAAAAAGAAGGTGATGGCTGTCCTGTGGCAGTGAGAGTAAAGTACTGACCTGGAAAGTCAGAGACACCCAAACCTGCACCAGGCAAGGGACCTATAACCCAGGACCTCCAGCTGTGAGTGCCCTAGTCACTGAGCTATGGGGAGCAGGGGGAAGGGTGGGGGCAAGATAGATGAGCATGTACAGGGCCCTTTTCTATTCCTGAGGTTCTAAGTCTGATAGTTGTGGATTTTGGCTGATTATGTTTCTGGGTGCCCAGGATTACTCTGTGTCTGCAAGGGATATGCATATGTGCCCGGGCTGCTACTGCAGTGTTTCCCAACTTTTTTCAGCCCAAGGCAAACTTACATTAATAATTTTTTTTCTGCAGCACACCTGTTAAGGCATTCCCCATCCTCATATCTATTATAGCTCATTGCCATGGCAACATTCTGCAGCACACCTGTTGATTTTTGACAGCACACTTTTGTGCCACGGTGCACTCTTTGGGAAACACTGCACTACTACATATGCCCAGCTGTGCAGCTATGAAGTTGCACATGGTCAACTATGTGCACAGGGATAGAATGCCAACCAATGCATAAGGTATTGATAGCATGCAGATGACCAAATCGGGATACTTAGGTTACCAGGAAGAGAAAAGAATGTCACTGTGTTCAAGCATTACAGCTACTATAGGGGTCCGAAGTAGGGTGACCAGCTTTTCAAAATGGAAAGGTGGAATACATGCTCACCTCCCCCTACCACCCTGGCACCACGGCCAGAGCAGAGCAAGTGGAGCCCGTGGGGGGCAGGGGAGGATACAGGCTTTCCACTGCAGGCTTGGGGCTCCCCACACTGCTGCTCTCCCCACAGGAGCCCTGAACTGGCCATGCCACCATGGGGAAAGGCATCACCCCCCTGCCCACCTGGCAACTGCAAGGGGCAAAACTCTGCACCACCACCGCTGCTACTGGGCAAACAGGGGGTGCCTTGCTATGGGAGAGCGGCTGGTGCAGGGCCCCTGGTGGCAGTGGCAGCAGCACCAAGTCTCTCCACTCTCCAACACTGGGTCCTGTGCGCTGGGCCATGGAGGCAATGGGAAGAGGACTGCAAGGTAGGGAGCCCTAAGCCCGGCAGCGTGTTGCCTACATGCACCTCCACCCAGCGCATAAATCTGGGAAGAGGCACATGCCTCCCCATGTCCCCCTCCCCAGGAGTGTGCACAGCAGTGGGCAGCCAGCCCCCCTGCTGCCCCCTGGATGAGCTGCTCTCCACTGCTGCCTGGCTGTATTCCTGACCATGTGCATGTAGTGCCCCCTGCATCCTGGTCCCCGCAAACCCCAAGTAACAGAGTTACAGCCTGCAAGGAGAAACCTGCTATTTCCCATGTTTTTCCACAGTAAACAAAAAACCCAGATCTCTTCATATGATACTGTAAATCTGGGAGAAATGCTGTCCTGGAGTCATGTAGCCAAGGACTGGAACTTGATGTTCACATTTCAGGACTGTCCCACCCAATTAAGGATGGCTGGTCATCCTAGCCCAAAGTGATATCACTAGCAGAAATGATCAATTACAGAGTCATCTTTTAATGAAGTTTGATATCATTTCAAGGGAAGTTACCTTTGGGGATCTTGGCTGAGGATTCCAATCCCATTTCAAATTGATGAGATATAGACTAGATACTCTTCAAAAGTTTTACCCATTATCCTGACCTTTAAGGACAGCAGGCCCCATGGAGGCTTAGCATCGCTGATAATCAGGCCTCCCATTTAAGTACTTTGTTGCTCAGCCAAGTTTAACCCATTCACAGCTGCTTCTGAATTTGCAAAAGCTGCTGCCAATTTGGCAGTAGCTACAGCAAGGGTTAAACTTCTAGTTTTTGGCTGAGCAGCTGGGTGCATTAGTGATGCTGGTAAATGCACTCTGTTCTTGTTTCATGCAGATGGTATTCAGCCCTGACTGTGGAAAAATATTTTTTTCTTCATTCTATGTTCCCCAAACAAGCTATGTGTCTTATTTGAGCATGTATGGTATGCAAGAAAATATGGTATAATTTTCCAGGTAAGTAGTATTTTATTGCCTTTCAGTTACCTACACCATGCAGGCCAGTGTATTCTCTCTGATGAAGAATTAAAGATCAAAATGCTCATAGCTTTTTAGAGTGATAATGTACTAAAATGTACTCTATGTGCTCTAAAATACAGGGCATGAACCCTATTCAAAATTTTGGGACATAAAGTGCAGAACACTACTATATCTAATAGAGAATGCAAAGAGACTGTAGACAGACTGAAATGTATTAGATTGAAATGTGTTTAAAAAGCATAGGAGTGACCTCAGCAGCCCTCCTCGTACAAAGTGCTCTAGGATCTCCAAGTACCATGAGCAGTCACTCTTATGTACTGAAGAACCATGATGTATGCCCATCAAATTAACTAAAGAAAAGTTTATTTTATTAAATAGAGTGACAGTCTTGAGAATGGAACAGCAGTTTCACCCACTTTAGAAACCATCACACTTCTCACTCTCAGGCTATCTTCCTGCAAAGCTGTTACCATGCTAATTAAACTCAGAGGGCAGAATATATTATGTTGGTTGCAACAATATGTAACCTTTTGCTTTTCCTAGATGATTCTAGTTCATGAAATGCAATAACTTGTGGACTTAGATCTTATAGTTGCAATACCCCAGATGTGTGTGCATGTGTGAGAGAGAGAATACATTTTCTGTTGTGCTGGCTGGAGAAAAGATAAAAACCTAGGGCTATGTACAGAGGTGTCCTATACACGTTTTACAATGCTGTAATTTAGATTTGATAGTACTATTGTTACAGTGCTCTGAAGCATGACAGAAGTGCAGTGTTTGGTGGGGGGAAGGGGCCTCTGAACCTCCCCGCACTTTCCAGGCTAGGAGGCAGGGGCCACTCCGTAGCCTCCCAGGGCTTCTCCACTGTTCAAGAATTTGACCAGTATACAGAAGTTATTTAAAGCACTGTAGGTTGCTAAAGTGCTGTAAAATACAGTGCTTCAAACTGAATACCTCATTTAACAAGAGCTAATTTAAAGCACTATACCCATTTTTAAAGTGCTGTAAAGCAATGCACTTCTGTTAAGTCACAGCAATAAAGCACTTTAAATGGCAAAAAAGCAACTTTTGTACAGATCCTAGCACTCTTTAGCCCAAGTGGAAAGGGCATGTTAGTGTGGGTTCAGAGCCCTGGATTCAAGACAAGGTGATACATGATGTTTGTGTTTGATCACAGCTTATCACATAAATGGGGACACCTGTAGAGGTCAGGTTCTGTACTCAAGTTCGTTTCAGAGACAGGTATTCTGCTGTAATTCATACATCCCTCTAGTGGCTACGTCTGCATCAAGCCCAGCTAGGCCCCACATGGAGGCCCTGGTCAGGACCTTTCATGAAGATGGATTGGGCCCTGGCTCAGTCCAGCTGCTTAGAACAGGGCTTGATCCCTTTGGCTGAGGCCAGCCTGGCCAGGGCTGATCTAGCTATATGGGGTTTTGAATTTGGTGGCGGGGCAGGAGTGGCAGTGTTAATTGCTACCATTTCCCCATCGCCAAATTTCTGGAATTGAGGGGAAACCTGTGGGCTGGATTATGTTGCCCCACAGGTCAGATCTGGATCGGGCCAGAGGTTGAGCACCCTGGTCTATATGTATTCAGCATTGTGTGTTGCATATACCATGTGAGATAATTAGATTGCTAGTTACTGGATTAAAGTGCAACACTACATTAAGAGTTTGATTTGGATTTCTAATCTAAGAGATAGCATGTTAGCATCACTTGGCTTCATTCAGTAGCATTAATTCAGTACTGAGTTGAAGGAAAGAGAATTGCGTATTAAATCACACCAGAAGTACTTGCGGTAGCACTTGTATTTTTTTTGGAAATATCACATCTAAATACCAACCGTGCCCAAACCTCTTTAGCTTGTGAGCTCAGACAAAACCACTGCTCAAGATGGCAGGGAGGAGGGATGGGAATGTTTATCATTTCACAAATGTAGGTCATGGTCAAGTAAAATTTTCTACTATATTTTTCAACAGAAAAATTTCCAGACTGCAGTTCAATAAGGTGAAACTGGAAGACGCTGGAGAATATAGCTGTGAAGCGGAGAATGTGCTAGGGAAAGACACAGCAAAAGGCAGCCTTAATGTGAGAAGTGGTAAGTTGAGAAACCAGAGACTGTCTTGAGGCAGCTTCACCTTTCCTACACTCAAGCAGCATGTTTTGTACATGATCTGTCTTGTATATTGTTTAATGCTTTCAGGATATCAAGTAAAACAATCTTGGGAGATAAACAAAAATGCAGCTTAGCATAAATGTTTATCTTTATTATCTGCCACTGGCAAAGTGGTTGATTTACAGTCTAAATAAACTAGAAAAAAATAGAAAGAAGTGGTGGTGGAACTGGAGAGGATAAACTTTATATTTTGGACAATTTCTGAGAAGTAAAACTCACCAGAAAAAGAAGATGAATAGTGAAACCATAACCGCTAGGAGTGAAGTTCCAGTCAACTTTCATTGTATGACATGCTCCAGCACTTTGAAAGTAAAATGTGTTGAAGTTGTTTTACCCCCTTTGTTTCAAGTACTACCTCCAATATTAAGCACAAACTTTATAAAGTTTGCAGAGTAAGATCTTTGCTTTTTAACCTGGGGTAGATCACTTAGGGTGCAGCCTATTTTACTTTATGTGCCCAAGTGTCATTTATCCAGTTAGTGATCCTATTCCATGTACTATGTGGACGTAAAAGTATCCACGTGTAGCTGAGCAGGCATGGTATCTGCCTGGCCAGAGGGTAGGCTGTATGACTTCGCAGACAGGTACCTGGGTAAGTGCAAGTCCCAATATTGTAGCCAGATAAAAGTCCATCACTGTTGCAGGAGGGTCCTCTGTTACTTTAGCCTAATAGCTGAGGAGCTGAGGTACTGCAGAGCAGGATACCCATGAAATGAAACAGAACTCTGCCCTTAATGACTCTATATATCTCAATAGCCCCCAACAATGGTGTTTGCCCATATCTGTGAAGATCCCCAGATGCCTGCTGCTATCCATGCACCAATGAGTCTATCTAGGAAGAGAATTCAGTGGCTCTGCTGAATTTTTTCCCCCAGTTATTTTAGGAAAACATCCAGAGTTCATTAACTAGGGGAAAACTACTTGAACTCCTGCCTCAAATGCAAGCTGTTGCTTATAACAAAAATATGCACGTGCCAATAGGGATATATAGCAAAACAGTCATGACACATACGGACTCCACGGAGGCAGCTCTGTTTGAAAAGGCAGCTCTTCATACTGTAGACATTTATTATCTTCCAGTCATTGACAGTAGACCCCTCAGGACAGGGAGGGAGCCTGTCTGTAGGACTGTACAGAACCTGGCACATTAGGGCCTTGATCTTAACTAGAGGTTGGAGGTGCCAGTGGCATAAATCATAACTGTAGCTATGTAATGTTGTTGTTCCCCATAAAGTCAAAGAGTACCTGTCTTAGGTAGGGTGTATTTATATTTTTCATCAAATGAAGGGTACGCTGTAATGTGAGGGTTGTGTCCTTGTGCAAAGGTTTACGTTTCATGTCTTGCCCAGTTTGAAGGTTACGTCTTAAATGTCCACAATCACAGAAAGGATTTGCAAGGGCCAAAACAGCTGCTGAAAACTAGAAAGAACAAATGCAGATTTCTGGTTTCTCAGCCTAATTCTTTGGGCTGTGCCCCTTACTATGTAGTTGTAGATTCCATAGTGATGCGAACACTGGGAACACAGAAAGACTGGATGGTGCACTTGGTTGCAGCCATACGTATGGAGAGGTTTTGAATTCATTGCAAAAGTTGCCTCACAAGCACCCCTAAGGGGTGTGACATTCAGCTGCTCTGATGTCTTTGCAGTTGCTATATGCAGGTCATTAGCCCCAATGCAGAATAGTGGTACTTGGTACAGGGAGTAGAGCTGGGTAAACATAAGGTGATAGTGATGGCTACTGTATATACAGTGGGTATGCTGCCTGTTCGCTGACAATTCTGCTTCCCTCTTAAATAGTTTCACTGGCTCCCTAAGTCTCTGCAGCAGCCTGAAGCTTCTTGTTCTCATACATTGCCTTCATCTGTGCTCTAATCTCTTCTTTTTCCCTAGGAACCTTCCTTCTGAGCACCTGGCTGATGGGGCTCTCCTGTTCATTGCAGGCTGCTCTCTTCTTCTATGCTGTCTCTACAGCTGGAACTCCCTGCCCCATCTTTCTTTAGATCCTTCTTTAAGGCCCATTACTTATTTGACTTCTTTCATTAATAAGCTTTCCATGGCATCTGCTTGTCTTTAACTCTGTACTAGGTTCTTCTGAATGCTGTTGTCTGTATCTGAAGTAAACTCTTTATCTCTATAAAACATTCTTCACACCCCATGGATAAAAAGCAAATAATGATAAAATGATGGGATGCAGAAATAGCAAAACAAGAAATATCACATATAAGTGAGATGAGTGTATTGCCCAGCACCTTGATTGTACTGTGTAGACAGTTGGAGAAATGCAGGTACAGGATAACGTAGGTTTTAGCATTAATTGCAGTCCTTTGAACAATAGATTTTGCCCAATAAGGCAAAGAAGAAAAAGAACAACAACAAAAAAACAAAGCCTAAGTTTGTGAAAGTAATTGCTAAAAAATACACATCTTCTACACTGAAAAGAAGTCATAGCAGTCTAGATTAGATGGTAGGACTGATGCCAAGCAGACATGTGATTTAAATGGACTTCCTGACCCTTTCATTTGGCAGCACCATTATACAAGTCAAAATGCCATGAGATATGCTGCCACAACAAAGCAGGAATTTAGAATCAGGGAAAAGGATTGGATTAACTCAGTGCATTTTGATCTGCGGTTCAGTCCCTGCTGTTGATGACCTATTCAGAGGTACTGCATTATGAAGGGTATTTGAGCTGGATGAGCTTCTGAAGCATGGGATGAGATTCCTAGGACAGTTATGTGGGCAGCTCAGTGCAATGATTTGTCCCTGTTGAGTGGGGCATGGGCCACAAGTGAAGATTGCTGAGACCTCCACCGTTTTAGGAACATAGGGATGGAAGGGACAATCAAGTCCAGTCCCTAGTTTTGCCTTCTGAAGAAGGGAGGCTTAAGGAGCAGAAACCCCTGCATTTATAGATGCCAAAGACCCAGGCTCCAGGCATTCCTGCCAATAATTCCTAGGAACCACAGCTTTTGCAAAGCAATTTTGACTCTTCCTTACTTTGTCTTTTGAGTTTTATTTAATTAAAAAAAGATACCTGTTCAATGCTTGAGGATTGTTTTCAAGTAATTGAAAAAATAAACCCACAATAGGCCAAAAAAGTAAGAAGTGGTGGCCACACATAACACAAAAAATATCATTTGGCAGATTTAAATACCCCCTAGACCTTCACAGAACCAAAAATTTATATTCCCTAACTCCACCCTGCACACGTCAAATGTTGTTGACAGTGAAGAAGGGTTTATGACATGTTATTTCAGATCTAGAAACAGTGAACTCCAAAGGTTCTCATGTAGCACATTTTTGGTTGGCAGCTTTTTTTATAACCCAGGCTATAGACAGAAGTTACACATTAATTGGCATAAGTGGTTGAAAACCAGCTCAGATCTGTAACACAACAGAAGTTCCGTGCACATAAGCTGCTTTCAAAAGGGCCAAAACCAGTTTAAGATTAACCTGGATGGATATAGTATCAGACTTAACTGATTTAGGTTAAATTGGTTTACTGAAACTCCAGATTCAAGTTAACTCACACTCCCCAGCATCCCAGGATGCTTTGTACTTCCCCAGCAAACCCCGCCTTGCAAGATGGGTGGGCTAGCCTGGGTTCAAGCTGTCCGCTCCAGCCAAGCAGGGAGGCATGCTCTAGTATCCCCTGCCTTCTGGCCTGGGTAACTGCAGGCTGTTATGAAATTTGGCCATTACTTTGGGGTGTGCTCATTTAGTAGAGATATGTTTCTAGGGTCTTGGTAATTCTATTAATTTGCTGCTTGTGTTACTTGGGTTTATATACGGAGCTGTATGTGTCCCTTCTGCAAGCCCTCACCCCCAATGGAGCTGTCTTGCAGGACTCAGTTTCAGTGGGGCTGGGTTCCTCCAGTCACCAAATCAGTCTCACACATACACACACACACAC
>NW_017728914.1:1429810-1452210 GCF_001723895.1 Crocodylus porosus | reverse complement strand
GTTGCTGCAGAGCAAGTGGGGAAGGAGAAGTAGAGAAGGAAGAATATACCCAGTTACCACCAGTTTGACTATAAAAGTTATTTATTGCTAAGTATATGAAATATATAATGGCACTAGTAATAACAGACATGCAAAGGAAAACAAACACAAACAATCACAGTATACCCTGGTTTCACTAAGTATTTGGGGAAACTTAGCTGAAGCTTAATTAATACAGTTCAGGTTCAGAAATCTATGCTTAGAGAGAAAAATGAAAAGAGAGAGAGCAGGGATCTCACCAGTCCAAGGCACTCGGGTTGCAAAGCTGACAGGTTAAAGTTCCCAGCATGATCCTTGAAGGGAGACGATTTGCCTCCTTCAGCCTCTGAAGAAGAAAGCGGGTGGTGTCAGCACACACACTGCTGCTTTTTACAGATTTTTATACCCTCAGTTCAGCTTCTTTTAAGCATTCTCAATAGTGTAAATCAAATCGTCTTTTCTATTGACAAGGGGTTATCTGGTTTGGAACATCTCAGGAAACTGATTGATACTCAGGAAACACATAAGTTTAGGGAGTAACCAGATACTTAGGAGCCAGCTTGAAATTCCTATGGATAGCAGATATACTGATGGGATATCTCCTGGTTTCTTCTCAGCTTAGCATGACTTTTCCAGATCTTACTATAGTCTTTTAACAGACTTAAGGCAATTATTGGAGTGTTCGTAACCTTTGGGAGTAGAGGACTTCCACCAGTTGTCCCGGGAAAAGTATGATGACACTTGTGGTCAGGGCTCCAATGGGCTGGACGCTGTGATGAGTGCTTTACCATTGTTCAAATGTTGCCCATACCCCCTGACTCGGTGTCTTGCCTCAGCATTCCCTAATCCGGCAACCGAGTTTTAGCCAATTAAGTTTAAATAGGCCTCCCATAGTGGGACCAGGGAATGTACAGCCTGAGATGCCTATTAAACATACTTCTGCTTAGAGCTGTGTGTGTGTCGGGGGGAAAGTCTTTTGTAAATCCAGATTAGAACTGGTCTGATAAATGCTGAGCTGGGTGTGTGTAAATGTGGCTTGCTTAGCATTTGCAGCACAGATTCCCCATCATGCAGTGCTCCCCTGCTTCTCTGATCCCAGAATTCACTGTGGTCTCTGCTTCAGGCTTTCTGTTCTCCATCCCCCATGTAAATAAATGGTCATCTGGTTCCATCTTGGATGCAAATGAGACTTAGGGCAGTTGTTTCACTCTTGTCACCCTTATCTGGAGGGTTTTAGGTGTGTCTCTCACTGCATCCTAATCAGTTTCTGTTTGGGGGGGGGGGGCATGTTCTTTGTGAGTCAGTCTGCGTCCTGTGTCAGGGCTCCCCAAGAACATGGAGCTGAGAGGTAACAAGGCATGTGGCTGCATTTGTGGCATGAAAAGTGAATGTCTGTTCACTTGCTTATTGGTTCAATCTATGTAGCTTAGAAGAATTATTGATTTAGCCTTGGTCTTTTTGACTGTCTGTTCTGAGCCCAAAGGCCTCCTGCTCAGGTACTTTTCCTGCATACCCCAACAGCAGTAGTTCAGGGAGCAGGGTACTTTACAATCAGGCTGGCTCCAAGTTATTTACTGATTAAAAACAACCTATAGGCATCCAGGACAGATCACAGAGTAATAGTGTAATCTGCCAGCAGAAACCCTTCACTTACCGAGTAAGCTTGAGTGCTCTCCACAAGCTTCAGGTTCTAAAGGGTGTAAGGTGCAGCTCCATGTAGAGTGTCTTTCCACAGGAAAGCTGGTTAAGCATTTTCCATCAAAACTCTGTTTTCAACACAAATATGGATTTTCAAATAAAAATGTTTGTGGAAATTGTACTATCTACTGTCAAATTTGCAGGTTCGTATCAGAAAATGTATAACTAGAAATAAAAAAAAATGAGTTGTGGACTTTCTTCTTTGGGTTTTTGGAGGTTTTCAGCTGGAAATATTTAGGTTTCAGTCCAAATCTTTCCATTTTCTGTCATCATTTTTAGTTTTTTTTTTAAAGAAAAAATACAAATTTCTGAGGGGAGGGGGGAGGGAGGAGGGGAAAGAAAATATTTTCCAATAGCCTCCAGTGAACAGTCTACTCTTGACAATGGTCTGAATTATGGATGAAAAAGCCACATTGAAGAGACACAGTAACCCTCTTACTAGGCCCCAGTTTCAAACTTTTTTTCTTTCTCTTTGTGTTTTTCTTTAATTTACCTTTCCTGCTGTTCTCTCTGTTCTCTTTTCAGTGGAGCAAGTGGTGAGCATTTTGTGCTGCCTTTCCAAGATGATTTCCCCATATTCTCTCCTATGCTCTTCAGTGTAATGGCATATCTATTTTGTTAAAAATTTAGAGGAAGATTAGAGGCTGTGGACTGGAAGGTGATGTCTGCTGATGATTGCTACCAGCATCCTAAAGATAGTAAATAAGAGGAATGCCTGGGTGGAATATTCTAGTATCCCTTACCTATAAGAATTTCCATTCTAGAGCAAACCATTAACTGGTCTAGTATAGGCAAAGGCCAGTATCTGTTGCACAAAGGGGGGTGGGGGTGGGGAAGGGGACCCAAACAGCATAATGAACCTGAGAAATTATCTCCTCCTTCCTGCAAGCTGTTCTGTTTAAGTCATAGATTCATAGCCCTTAAGCATACCTTTTTATTGTTTATAGCATTGCTAGTTTGCATAGTTCCAGATATTGTTTGCAGTCAAAATCACTCCACCTTTTCTTAAATAAAGTCTTAAAATCATAGAGAAGTAGGTCTGGAAGGGACCCCCAGAGATCATTTAGTCCAACCCACTGCCTGAGGCAGGATCATCTGTATCCAAACTAGTCTATAAATCCATAATCTAATTATTTGTAAAACTACCAACAACCCTGACAATGGCCTGTGCTCTCAACTTATAGTACTTGTCATTATTAGGTCAAGAAAAAGTTCCACTAGTCCATTGTCTTGTCAACATGTCGACTTTGGGATTGCATATGGAATTCCTATGCTTGTACCAGATGGAATATAACAGACTGAAGCTCTTCATAGATATTAAATGAAAAAATGCATTGTATCATCCATTGCTAAGGCACACCTTAATGTTACTTTTTTACCCCAGTATTTAATTAAGAGAAGTATAAATAGGTCAACCATTACACGCACATTTAAAAGCTTTGTTTGCTTTTTGGCATCCAGCAAGCACCTTGACATTTGTTTGAACCCTTGTCCCTCGAATAGCTAAATCCACTGTTCTCTTCAGCTGGCAATGGATGGTTTGTTCACTACTTTCTTACCTTAATTTCCCCAGGAACAACGAATGTGCCACAACTCTTACCAGCTTCAGAAACTAAATTAGTTGTTATGGACGAAGAGTGTAAGTACCATTTTCCCCAAGATTATTTCTATTTAATTGTATTTTTCCAACACACTTCATCTTAATATTTTATTACATCCTGGAATAGTCTTAAGCTCTGCTTCTCTTTAATTTCCAAGATTCTTACCAATTATTATTATCTAAATTCTGAAGAAATAAGATTTATGGCTGCTGACGCACACTGTTTTATAGTCATAAAAAGTTTGTAGCACTACAAAAAATAGATCAATCCAGAGTGTACATGTGTACACAACCTCCTGGCTGAGTATGACAAAGGCATGCTCTCCAGCCAGGGACCAATAGTGAGCCTGTCCCTTGTCAGCTGTTTTCAACAGCTACTTTTTTGTTGTGGGTTAGCCATTTTGGTACTTCATCAGCCATTTTTTTATCACAGCAAAAAACCTGAACATGGGGCCACAGCGTTTTTTGTTAGGCTGAAACAGTGAATAAAGTACCTCAAATATTACGTGTGCCAGAGCCCTATGTTTCTGACAACCAAGCTTAGAAAGAAAGCTATTAAAAATGTTGGAATAATAACTAGAAAAGCAGCCTGTGGGCTCTTTCAATGGATAGATATTATTTGTAGAGAGATATTTACAGTATATATTTTCAGTTTCAATTTTTTGGTTTTTTAGGACGAAAAATAGAAGCAGAGGATATAGGAGGGCCAGGGGAGAAGTACTAAGGCAACATAAAAATGCATAATAAGAATAATAGTAGGAAAATGTATTTGCATTTCATGATCCTGTTTTCAGCCTAAGTTTCTACAAAGCTGGAAGTGACTTACAGTATTAAAATATTTTATTTGTTTAAAATGTTTTTATCATGCATTTTTATCAGGGCTTTTTAAAATAAAATCCTATTGAATATTAAAAGAATAAACAAAAAATCTAGATACTGCTCAGATATACACAGATATAAATATAAAAGTCAGCTGTATGACACATATTTATTATTCCATTAGTTCATTCAGAGGTAGAATTCTTCATCTATATTTGAGTCTCTCTCCCCTTACACTGACACTTGACTGGCCAAAGACGAACAGCACACTGAGCATCCCATAATGATCTTTCCTAAACCAACTCAGGTACTGACATCTGTAGACCAAACAATGTTTTTAAGCTCAATAGTATATTTGCACTTTTATTGTATAAGGCTCTGATGGCAAAATATAACATGGAATGCTGTGCCCATGTGTTTAAAAATGTTTAACTCATTGAGTTTGCTGCTGCAAGGAAAGCCATTCATACATATGTTTGCAGGATCAGACCCAAATTTTGCCCTTAAAATATCTTCCATTAATCTTTTAAATTTGTTTTGTCACTGTTTTAATCCCTGGGCATAACCACATTTTATTTACAAGTAAATTATATGTATCAAGGTTTCCTAGTAGAAAATGTCAAGGGAATTTTTCCTTTAGTGCCTTATAAAAAACAAAAGTCCATATATATATATATATATAAACAGTTATGTCCATACATTTTCAAAGTGGATGAAACTCTCAGGTATATTAGATACCAACCACATTAATACAGGACAGGTTCTATTCCCACCTGCTAGGGGCATAAGAGGACCTGTGCACCTCAGCAACAAAGTGGAGGTGTATTCTAGACGTTCAAGTCCCTGAAATTCCGTTAATTCATCTACTGTTGTAATACTCCGCCATCTTACTCTTAAGATTAAGTCACAGAGAAGCAAGGAGGAAGAAAAGAACCCATGCATCTTTTGTATTAAAGGTGGCATTCTATTCTAATCTGGATGCCTACATGGTTTTTTTTGGACATGTAAGTCCCCAAAACCCTACTTATGCCCATCTGGTATTCTGCTGTATGCACAGCTCTTATGCACTTGGACAGGTAAGTGTGACACTGATTGAGGATGCACAGTAGTGTCCAGGGCCTATGTGCCTGCCTCTTGTGGACACAGAGATGCCCAGAAACAGAGTTCTCCAAATATGTACATCAGGCTTGGATTTAGATTCAGGATAGAAAAAGTTGTATGCATCCCTCTTTTTTTCTCCAGAGCTCAGTGGGTAGTAAATTCACCTGGGATGTTGGAGGACCTTGGTCATGGGCCCTCTTCCACTTCCTAATACAGCATCCTAACACAGATCAACCATTGCACACTACCTCTTCCAAAGCTTGTTTTGAAGCAGAGTCGCTAACATAGTCACTGGAAACAAATAACGGTGGTTAGGAGCAAGGGTCCCAGTCAGAGCCCAGGATCCCTTTCTTTCCAGATCAGCAGCCACTTCACTTAGCCACACACCTTTTAGCTTACTCCCTTCTTCCTGGTCCCACATATTTCCCATAGAGCTTCCTCTTGTGGCTTTCTGGTGGGCCAGCTTCAAAAAGAGCACCAGAGGAAATCCTGTTTAATGTCTGGCTTGTGATGTGGTGGTTAGAGGGCTCTGCTGATAAATGACAAAAACCTGGTTTAATAGCTGTCTGGGTGAAGGAGGCCTAGACATCAGGACCTCCGGTTTTCCATGGGAGTGCTATGGCCACCCAGCTATGTGGGAGGTCCCTATCACTGCTGTCAGTGTGTGTGACTAGTCTTGGCATATATGTAGCCATTCAGGTTTATGTGGCTATATATGCACAATACAGTGCTACCCTATGCATGAGTGGTTTTTTGGTGGACTTACATATCCAAAAAATGCCATATAGCTGACTAAATCTGGATGCCTGGCAGTTCAGAGAAGAATAGAATGCCACCTGAACTGTATTTCAGGGTGGAATAGGCTGGCACTAAGGCACCCAGGTCCACTGAGACACTTAATAAGCAGAATAGATTTGACCCATAATGTCAAGGTATAATTTTAGCACCTTTGCTGATTAGAAAAGTTGTTTGGGATTAAAAAGTCCTCAGAGCCCATCGTCTCTTAATTTAATTTAGTGCTTATACTAACGATCAGTGACTATAAGCATGTTTTACCATCCCAGCCATGCCACTTTTGTTTTCTCATTTGTACCAGTTTTTGTTCAGAGCAACTGCTCACTTCAGTAGAGTCAATCTGGGTTTATTGGTTTAACTGAAATCATAATTTTCTGACTTCCTTGCAGTCTCTAATGGGGTTTTTCCCTCAGTAAGTGATAGGGAGAATGGGTTTACATGATATATTACCACAGCAAAAAGAAAAACATTATATAGGCAATTTTAATTGTACTTTGTCTTGGTTCTTCCCCCCAAAATTTGCAACTGCAAGCCTCCCCTTTCCAGTAATTTTCGTCCTGCTTTGAAAATGATGGAAGATGGTGATTCTGGAGTTGTGCCTTGTTTTTCACTTTTTACGTTATAATCTACCTTTCCCATAACAAGCCTCTTGGGACTTCTGTTGAACTTCAATATGACACTGACACACCTGAATTTTGTTTTGTGGTTACTGAGGCCCAGTGGCAAAAATGTGTGCATAAAATGTGGTGTAAAGGAAGAAGGTGGGGAATGACTGGCTTGGGTGCAGTACTTCAGAGAAGAACCTGGGGTTTACAGTAGACCCTAAGATGAATATGAGTCAATAGTGTGCTCTTGTTGCAAAAAAGCCAACACCATGCTGGGTTGTATTAACAGGCATGTCACTTGCAAATCAAAGGAATAGATTCTTCTGCTCTGTTCAGCACTAGCAAAGCCTCACCTGGGGTACTGTGTCTAGTTTTAGCCCCTGTAGAGAGATTGGAAGGAGTTCAGCACAGAGCAACCAAAGTGATCAGGGGCCTAGGAAGGAAGGCTTATTAGGAAAGTCTGAAAGAACTAGGGTTATATAGTCTGAAGAAGACAAGACTGAGGGGAGATTTGATTGTAGTCTTCAAATATTGGAGCTGGGCTTTTCTCCATAACCACAGGAGACAGAATTAAGAGCAGTGGCATCAAGCTGCAGCAGAAGAAACTTAGGTTGGAGATTAGGAAGAACTTTCTGACTATGAGGGGGTTCAGGCATTGGAACAGGTTACCTAGAGAAATTGTAGAATATCTATCTCTGGGAATTTTCAAGAGCACAGATATTTGGCTCAGATTGTTTAGTCAGGGATGATCCTGCCTTGATCAGGGGGCTGGACTAGATGACTTTGTGAAATCCCTTCCAGCCCTACTTCCCCATGATCCTAAAGTAGTTGTGAAATGTGTTTGGAAAATAAGAGACATTGCTGTTTTGTAACATTCTAATATGTTTATTTTATTTATTTTTAGCAATATGTTTCAGAAATTGTGGCCCAGAAACTGTAGGCCCTTAACTGTTTTGGGTGGAGTTAGTCTTTAGCTTTATTAAATCTAGGGGCGCTCCATGAGCATTGGAAGAAGGTTTGTGCTTGCTTGTAGCTGTAAAACCACTACTCACCAGCAGGAAGGCAGCCTGGAAGTGCTTGATCTTGGGTACTGAGCTTGATTCTCCATTGCTTTGTATTGCCTTCAGCAGTTAGGAGTGGTACAAAGTAGGCATACTGCTGTTCTGATTTGGTAGGGGAATTAGGCCCAAAATCTTATAAAACAGAGAGAGAGTACTTAGCCATTGGCTGAAAGTCTGCTCTGTCTGCTATATGGGGCCATCTCCACTGTGGGATAAGGGGTGAGACTTTCACACACTCTCTAGGTACCCTACCACTAGCAGCAGTGGTAGCACTAACCAGGCCTGGCACTCACTCCAGTGGACGCACTGACCTGTTTTCGTATCTGTGCACAGCTGCAAGCAAAGAGCAGGTTCGCTGCAGCCTTTCTTCTCTCTTGAGCACCTAAGCTAGATCAAGCAAAGTCTGCAGGACTATTTTGTGTTTTCAGTTTTAAAAAAAACCCATATCCAACCATCTTTGATGCAATAAGAGCCTTTACATTGTGGCCTAGACACTAGGGCCACATCCAAACAAGTGTGGACATGCGGTATGTGGCACTGCAGACATTTTTGCAGCACCACATACCATATAAATAGGTATGTCCTGTGCTGCTATCTTGCACTGGGGAGTTGGTTTGACTCTGCAAGAACCCAGGGTCAGAAAAACCCACGACAAAAAAAAAGTGGTGTGGAGCATGTGGTGGTAGTGCACACTGCCCAAAACCAGAGCCTGGCTAGCTGGAGCTATGCTTTGGTGGTGGGCCAGGCTCCAGCTGCAGGAGTGCTGTGGCTGGAACTCCTTAAGGTCCCCAGGACTCCAGGTAAGGCTACTGGATCCAGTACAGTTGCTGGTCCCAGCTCCCCCTACCCCACCTGGGGTAAATTCCTGCACACCAAAGTGTGCATAGCACAGGTGTTCCCCAGTGGACAAGTAGCAGCATAGTAGATCTGAGATTCCTCGAGGTTTAAACATGGAGCTTTTTCACCCTGCACACCACTTCCAAAGTATTCTGTATGGCAGGCCACTAGGAGGTGCTCCTGTGCTTAGCCTTCCACCTCATTGTGCCTGACCACCTACCAAGCTCCAAGTGTCTCCCTGGGGGCACCTCACGTCTGGCCAACTCCCTTCCTGGAGCATACCTGCAAGCCTGATGGTAACGCTGCCATCACTCAGGAGTCATGGTCTGTTAGTGGCTCTGTGCCTCATGAGGTACACAGGCTTTATAGACCTGAAGGGTACTCGACCCACTGCAAGAACGTGGGGTGCTTCCCTCAGTCTGAAGCACAAATAGTAGTCTCCCTTATTCAGCCGAACCAAGGGGACACTGAGGCATAATCTAGACCTTCTCCCAATAAGTCTCCCTTGCTAGGTACAAAGGAGAACTTTATTGATCGCAAGGAGTAGGTTTGGAATAGGGTACAGGGCAGAGCAATATCAAAGAATAACTCTTAGATCAAACAGTGGTATCATAGCTTTTGATCATGCATCTGAGTTACTGAAAGCTATATATCTAGTTAGATTTCAAGTAGCTTACTCACAAGTATCATCCAGAGGCTGATAGAGCTTTCCTCTGGAGGCAAGCAGTTCATAGACTGTCCATGTGTTTCAAGTGAGAGAAAGAGAGAGCTGGTGAGGATCAGCTACCCTCAGCATCTTCATCATGGCTGCTGCTCCTCCTCCTGGGCAATCTTTAACCTATATAGACCTTATGACCTCATTTACCTGATCCAATGAAGGCCAGAAGTTGTTGGCTGCCAGGCAACCAATTTGAAATGCATCACTGATTGCTGGGTACACTGGCAGGGTCTCTAGCCTCCCTCCCAGTCATGATGTGATTCCTTAGAAAACTTGGGAGTTTAAGCTCCACCATCCAGGTGTGTGAGGCCAGTCATGTAGGCAAAGGGTGCAGGTTCCCCCCTCCCTCAGGAATGTATCCAGCTAAAGTTACAACTCAGGGTTACCTGAAGCAGATGGGGGCAGGGGTACCCACCCTCTGCAGTGACCATGGTAACCAAATTTTCAGATAGGTAATAAGTCTGATAGCAGAGTTTGGGCAGAAACTGAGGTGGCATTCTGCCACATTCCGTACTCATGTCATCTTCACTTTAAGGACTCTGCAGTCATCCAGATGTTCTCCAGGCACCCTCCCCTTGCACTCCCTAGGTTCCTTTAGGCATCTCATCCCCTCTGACTATCCCTTCAAAAACCCATCCTTCTAACCTATCTTTCACTCACAACAACACCCATTCAGTCTATCTACTCCAGCCCCTACAGACAGTTGCCTAATCATGTGTTTACCCCATTATGCACTCAACTGCCCAGATTTCCCTAAGCATCCATTCAGTGCTCCCCTTCTCCTGCCTGGTGATTGTGTCCCAAGTAAGTTCCAATTACCCCTCTGCAACCTGCAGAGTTGTTGGAGAGTCTTGAACACAGAACCATAGGAAGAAATGCACAGGGAGGGACAGGAACAGGGGCTGCAAGGCAGCAGTGGTGAAATAATAGCATAGTTAAAGATAAACCCAAGCAGACATAATATACCATTCTACCATATACAGTATTTTCTCACATACAACACACTGTTGAATAAGACATGTGCCTTGTTTTTGGACAAGCATAATGAAAAACAAGAAGATTTTTTCCCCAGAATTATGCCTGCATAGAGCAGGTAGGGAGGCTAATCTTTAGCGAACTTATATTCTGCTTAAGTAAAAGCTGAAACCTCAGCTACTGCTGAAGACTGGTCTCCATGGCAGGATTTATGATTTTGAAAAGAGACAAAGAGCCTCCAGAATCCTGAGACAGGAAAAGCGAGATCAGGAGCAGCTAGCAGACAACAAAATAGCCCTAAGAAATTCACTTAGCTTGCTTACTGGAGCATCAAGACTATTAAAAAGGAGAGTTGATTGTTAATATATATGAGCTGAAGAACAAAAAGACATTAGATTATTTGACTCCCTCAGCTACCTGAATAATGCCACTGTCACTACACTGTGGAGCAGGAATCAATGTGATACTTCTATTCTAGGCAGGAAATCAACTTCCCTGCTTAAGATACACACTGCAGTTTTGGGGGGCTGATTTTTGGGGAAAGGGCGCATGTGGTACATGAGTAAATGCGACACATTATAGTAACACAGATCTAGATGCAAACAATGATCTTGTGGCAGATGTTTCTTTATTATGATATGAATCAGTGCAATGTATCCAGACCTTCCCAGACTTCAGCCAAGGTCTTTTTCAGTAAAGATCTCATTCTGGATCCAAACTTTGTAACACATGCACCTCCAAGCACAATGAAATCACCAAATCTGTAAATAAAATGAAATTCCCTCCCTTAATATTACACAATTTGGCAAGTTAAAATAACTTTTAACTCCCTCAAAGTTGATAATCCTGGCCAATGTTAGAGTACTATAGTGCTGAAACTAAATGGTCCATTGTTCTCTTGGACAGTTTTTATGTTCCTAGAAAACATGATGGAGGAGAGTGTTAATTTTAGTGGAATAAATGGGCCAGGAAATCAAAGGTGTTAACATGGCGCTTTCTCTGTACAACATAAAGCGATTAAACAAGAGTTGGGCTTTCATATACAAGGACCTTAGCCTGCTTGGTTATCATGGCAAATACTGTAGGACATTTCTACTACAGTTTGGAAATGAATTGACTAAAATACACAAAAAGAAAAGAAGAAAACCAAAACGAAAGCCTCTTTTGAAACCAAAATTGAGTTGTTAGGCAGAATGATAATCGAAGTCTCTTTTTAGAGAGAAGATAATCAATTAACATCTCAGTTTCTGTTAAGCATTCCGTTTTATCAGGGAGGAAGCATTTCTGTTCAGTTCTGGGTTGTGAATAATAGTTGCTTTCTCTGACAAGAGAAGCACAGGCAGACACAAAGGGGAAAATGACATAAAATAATAAAGATGGCAGAAGTATGTTCTTGGGATGTTCTCAGGATCCAAAGTGGCTGGTCAGTCATGGATGGATGATCTGGGTTAGCAGGTTGGCCTTGAAAGTTGTCACCCTGGGCTGTAGTTCACTTCTGCCATCTGGGATGTCATGTAGCTGGTTTGGTCAGGTCCTTCACCTTTGTTGGTCTGTCTGAGATTGGGTAGAGCTGGCTGGGCTACCTAATCTCTTTCCTTTGGTACCAGGTAATGCAACTGGATGAGGTGAAAAACTGTGAAAGAAAGAAGAGAGAAGGAAGATAGTGGGAGATAGACAGTGGGAAATGGAAAGGAATGCACTAGGGAAGAGAAGACAGAACAGGGTCAGGCTTATCTTATGCTGGGGTTCTCAGATGTGCAGCTGTGATAGTGAGGCATCCCCCTGGTGCAGTAATTTCTTGCTGTCACAATAATGTGGTGAGCCTTCAGGTGCCCCAGAGGACATGCAGGGTCCCTAGAAAGAAAGGGAGGCCCAGAAGACATCTCCTTTAGAAACCTTTCAGCCATTTGTTCCTCCATCCCCAAAGTTTCCTTCAAAGACCTGCCGAAACACACATGGTGTGGAACAGACCATTTTTCTTCATTCACTGATTAGGCTTAATGTTCAGTATATCAAGTTTGGTCCAATGATCTCTGATCACACACTTCTCTTGTTTACCAGGCATGATCTCAATGTAATCCTTGGATTATATAAGTAGGCCTTTTTGTTTAAATTAATTCTCTCTGTTTCTCTGTCTGTCTTTCTCTCTCTCTCTCCTTTTTGTACCTTTCCTATCAACTTTTAGGGTGAGGAGTGGTTGGAACATATTATAGACTTCCATTCATCTTCCAAATGTAACTAAAGGTCTGTGGAGGTATTTACCTGGTGACCATGTTTGGTATCTGAGCTTATTTATATATTTTCCTCTGCATAGTTTGTTTCGGACATGTCTATTTTTAAGGTTGTTCACTTCATGCACAACAGAGGACCCTATAGGTTATCATCAGTGTTGTTTTCTGATTCTGTTATTATTGTTCAGGGGCTAGGTATTACTGGTCATGTTAGGGTCTCTCAGTTTGGATGGTCTGTGTGGGCCTTCTGCAATGCTATACCCCTAAGAAGCTTGTTATTCCAAGAAAGAGAACATAGGCTTCAGTTCTTAGTAACAGAAGCTCATCCAGGTTTATTGTCCACAGGCAAGCTTAGACACTAGCATCTATAGCCAACTGGTATATAGTGCTACTTGGGTTATTTGAGGAAATGGTACAGGCATGAATGTAAGTCTTAATCAGAACACAAAACATTCAGGGTTCCCAGGTCTCCTTCTACATATTAATCAAAACAACAACATGTTTACAACATATCCATCCTAGTTCTCACTAATTACTAAAGCAGCTTTAGGTGACATTGTCCATATCCTACTTCTCTCCAGTTAGTGCAACCTTCCCACCATATATGGACACCTGTGGCCAAGTCACTTTGATCTTTGTTTTGGTGTTCTGTATTGGTCTCATCAATTCATTCTCTTGCTGTTGGCCTTGAAGGCTCCTCTAAAACGAGCTACTTTATCAGTATTTCTGTGAATGCCATATGTGGTATGCCTAGTTTTGTTCCAGCGAGGCCTACTTCAGTTTATGCTGGTAGCAGGGCCTCTTGTTTGATCTGTATGCACTGATTAGTTGTTGTATTAATTCATGCTCCAGTTAGGCCTACGGACCCAACAAGCAGGGATGTTTTGTAATTATTCTAGATGAGATCTCGTGACAGACCACTACAGGAATATTAAACGTGAACGACTGGAAGGTATAACACCTGAAAAGATATGTGTGACAGGGAATAAAAGTAATTCTAGAGGTTTATGAGGTGGTGTGCCTAGTGCTTAGAGGAGGGGGCTGGCTGTTAGGTCTGGGTTGTTTTTTGATTTCTGCCACTTCATTGATGAGTGACAAGTATTCTCTCTGGGCTCTGTTTCTCCATCTGTAAACTGTGTGATTGTACCGACCCTTGCAAAGTTTTTTTAAGAACACCGAATGAAAGTATCTAAACAAGGGCAAAGTTGTTGGTATTTATTACAGGGGTTAGAGAAGATAGATATTTTGATACTGGCAGGTAAGTCTAGAGGGTCTAATGGTAGAGGAGAAAATAAACATGGTGCCCCTGTGAGTTTCAAGGACTCACTCAGATTTAACCTGAAGCTTTACAGTAATACAAATTGTTGCAGCATCAAGCAGCTGAAATAAACCCCCTATTCCACTGAAACACACCTCTGTTATGTAGGTTAAGAAACTTTTAAGATCCCTCCTCTTAATAAGAAGGCTTAACAGTGTAAAAAAGAATCGGCTGTTCAGTGCTGTGTTTTCAGTGGCATGTCCTGCATTCCATTATTTGTATTGCACATAAGTATATTTAGGTAAATTTATACTATCTACCTACTGCACCCTTTAGACCAGGGGTAGGCAATGTTTTTTGGCTGGAGTGCTGAAAAAACCACAATGTCTACCTTGGAAGGTGCCGGGAGCAGCCCAGGCTCCGTGGCTGGCAGCAGCTGCGTAGACCCCAGACTGGCGGTGTGGAGTGCCGAGTAAAATGGCCTTGTGTGCCATGCTTGGCACACGTGCCAGGGGTTGCTGACCCCTGCTCTAGACCCTCTCACAAATGAGATGAAGTGATTCCTGTGAATAACATTTGAATAAAATAAATAAAATGTAGGCGCAGAATTCTTCCAAGCTCTATAAATCTCCCTTCAGCTGCTTTCCCAATGCATTTCTGCTCCAACTTTTACAGTTTTAATTAACTCAGATGCATAATCTCTCAATAGCAAACACCAATGTTGAGGTTCAGTTCAGCTTTATTAAAGTGATTGCACTTATGAAAATATTGGTACACAAGGAATAAGAAAGCCTTAGACTTAGAGGACAGTAAGAATTACTACAGGAGTGACGCTATTAATTTGCGTAGTTGATGTATGAATATCAGTGGATTAATTCAGAATTACATTAGTGTAGCTAAAAGGATAGTTTGGCCCTTACTGTACATATTCTTCTCATGGAAGGCTGAATGAACTAAGTTGAGGGGAACCTCAGCGATTCTGGGTTTTATCAGAAAGTACATTAGGCATATACACAGTGAGCAATTTGTATACACACTCAGACCAGCTTAATCAATCTATCTAACTAAATGTCTAAATATTGAGAGAGTAAAGTGTCTGTACTTTATGAGCCTGGCATTCAACCTTATTTAAAAAATGTGGTGAAAAGCAGGTTAAACTGTCATGGGTCTCCTGCTCTGGTAGACAGTAGCTATAGTTCAGGAAAAAAAGTGAAAGTTATGGTCCAATCTGCACTAATTAATCCCTTGGGGTTTTCAGGCAGAATACTTCTATCTGCAAATAATTAATTTTGGGGGAATTCCACAAAGGTCAGTGGCAAAACGGTCATATCACACCTGCTATATCAATCATAACATTTTTGTGCACAATTGTTAATCACATTTCCAACCAGAGAAATTATGGAAGGCAATTTTGATTTGGTTCTTCTGTTACACTTATTAAAATGTAGTTGGATTATTACAGCATTTGTAAACAATTCTATAAATAGGTGTCTAAGCGACCACAGCGCTCTTACTTTGTACAATAAAAAAATCCTGAATGCATGCATTTGATGAACTTATTGGCAGTGTGAATAACAGCACTGAGGGAAACTGGCCTCTGCTCATTCCTCAATACATCTTCCCCCCTTTCCTCTTCTCTATAGCTGGTTTTGTGACTGGTGGTGACTGGTAGTTTCTCCTGGCAGATGGTGGGCACTACAAACATTGTTTTGAACTAAGCAAATCTGTGTCAGTTCTGCATGCTGCTTGGACACTTGCTGTTCTCACCTGTCTCAGCCAATGAAGATGTTTATATTTATTTGTGGGACTTTCATTTTGCCACCTTTTTCTGTGATTTATGCCATGAGCTATCCTCTGTCTTGTACTTTTAACTTAATTAATTATTTACAGGTTCAATTTCTATAAGAATCACCCTGCTGTACAAACCCTCTCATTCTATCCCCCATTTAAAATGAACCTTCCTGCCACCTCATGTGCAGTCATCACAGAAGAATGGCTTTGGAAATTCATTCTACATTGCCAAATTTATCTGCAAAGCTTTCAAAACATAGTTAAAAATGAAAATAATGTAATGGAAAGACATTAAACAACTGAAATCACACCAATTTATGGATTTGGGACTTATTACTGCTCTAATAGACATTTGGGGCAAAACTTCTGTTGGCTTTAACAGTACAGGATAAAGTGTCCTTTTCCTATTTTTTTTATAACAACTTCTATAGTAGACTTAGGTAGCAGAAGTTACAAATGCATGTGGATTTAACTACGCTATGGTATCTATGAATTATCCTGTTAGGTCTGAATGAGATAGAAATCTGATTTCTCAGTTAGTTTGATAGCACCCTACCAACTGAAATTCCCCCTGCAGCTGCAGTTCACCAAGCTGTTTTTCACATGGCCAACTTAATGATCTGTTGTTTGGCATAGCTATTTGTTTCACTCCAGAAATGGCTGCATTCAGATGCCACTGAGTTATGTTTCATGTTTATCAGTTTAACCGAGAAGCATTCAAAGGCTTAAAACATGATAAAAAAAATTAAGAAAACACAGGTAGAAAAACTGATTAGTGATGCATTTTTTTCAGCTCTGCCAAATAATTTTATGTTCCTGCAGTGCAAAAATGCAGTATCTACCCACTTGTGAAAAAATTATTTTATTTCTGTTTTGGGCTGTTAAAAGAGCAATACATATTTAAAAACAGATTGAAAGCCCATGGATTCCAAAGATAGTGTCTTCATTATACCCCATGCCAGGTATCACATTACTAAGAGTTTCTGTTATTCTTTTGTCTCATCTCTTGTCTATAAGCCTTTATAGATCGAAAGCTGTGTGTACTTTCTACGGTAAAGCGGCTATGCCTTTTTACTCTTACTTCCATTTCCCCGTACCTCACCCTCTGTGTTTACTATGGGAAATTTACTTTAGGACATGTACCCTCCCTGTATGATTTATGATATCTGACTTAACCAAAAATAGTGCTATGGAGCAGCTTTCTAATAATTGACAAATTACTCTGTGGTGCAGGAAAAAAGTCCTTGTTTTGACTGAACTCATTCACTTTTAATGTGTCTTTCAGTTTGTGCTGTTGGTTCTTACTGAAGGCTCTGACCTGACCTGAATGCATTAATTTCAGTTTTAAGCGAGACATTTTGAGTTCTACCACGTTCATTAACTTGCTTACTTTTTTTTTTAATAACCAGAATGGTTTTTCCCTGTTCTGGCTTTATGTGCCATTAGTTCAGTCTTCAAAAACATTTAAACAGCAGACAGAAAAGAATATCTACAAATAATATTTGCCAATCTTCTGCTGAGCTAGGTCCATTTCTGTGTTCTCAGCTTCCCACTAGTCTATCTACAGTTCTGCACTATGTGATTGCCCTTGTCTTAGTGAGATCAGCTGGCCAGAGGCTCACTCCAGAGAGAAGCCTGAAACACTGAATCCTAGATGGCTTCTAGGTCTTGCCCACACTGCTCTTCAGAAGACCTAAAGCAAAGTAGCTTGCTGGTTTCAGATCCTAATGCATCTTGCCCCAGCACAGGTAGTAGACCACAGTCTGTGCCATAGCTTCATGCCGCTAGGCTAGATTTTAATTGTATGCTTCTGTTTCAAAACTGAGTAAAGATTGTGGGATTTAATACTTGGCTCGAGTAGCTGGACCAGTTCATGATCTTGTCATATCTCATGGACTGAATGATAATTAAAGGAGAGGCCTTGGAGGAAAACCCAAAGGGCAGCCTGGTGATACAGTAGCATTACTTTTTCTGTATATGAAAGCAGTGCCCCTTCATTGGGCTGGAGGGTGCTATGCTGCCATAGGAGACCTTTCCTGTATGGGAAATAAAAGAGAGGGTAGTATTTTCACATATTCTGTCTCCCTTAAAATCATTCTGTGTTTTCATTTGAGTGTTTCACTCAAAGGTGAAACGAGCAAAGTTGGGCAAACCCTGTGGGAGCGTGGGGCATGCACAGGTTCCAGGATCAGTGGGGAGGGGGCATGGTTCCACCAGTGGGAGCCAGGGAGGGGATGCAGCAGTCTTACCGGTGCTGGGGATTTCTAAACAATCCCTGGCTGAAGTGCTTTTGTTGCCACTGTGTGCTGTGTCCACCTCAGCTGTTGCTCTTTAAGCAGCAGCTGAGGAGTGCTTTGAAGTTCCCAGCATGAGTAAGCCATGGGGATGCTTCTGCTGCCAGGGCACAGAGTCCATGGGGTAGGGGGCAGTCCCATTGTCCCTCCTAACTTGGTGTCTGAGGCAGGTGCTCCTCCCATCTACCCCTAGTTACAGTATTGGCTCTACTCTTCATTTTTTCCAATATGAGGTACTAAATAAATGCACATTAGGCTGCCCAAATGCACAGTAGTGAAAGTGCATGCTTTTTTAGTGACACTTAGTGTGTAGTAGCCTATTTTACTGCACATTAGCATATTAGCACTTTTTTTACTCAATGCTTTAATGCACAGTAAAATAGTCTACTGCACATTAAACTACACATGTAGATGCACCCACTGCATGCTGTTACCAAGCTTCTGTGTTCCACCCCTAAATTGGCTGGAGGAGCCTGCTTTAAAGCAGAAGTGGTAAAGGGTCCCATTCTTCCTGTTGCAGAGACTCCCTGCCTGCCCCAGGACTGGGGGGCAAGCTGCTGGCAGGGCGAGCAGCCCCTGAGCTGCTGAAGGGTGGGGCTTGATCCTTTCCTCCACCATGGCAATGCCCCCTGGGGGTGGCTGGTTGGGCTGCCAACAGACTGTGTGCTGCCTGAGCTCCCCAGAAGCTCTCAGGAGGATCTAGGCAGTGCTGCTTGCAGGGGACTGTGTATAAGTCAAGGCTCAATTTAAGAGTTAAAAAATTGGCTTCAAAACATAACTCATGCACTGTCAAATATGGTAATACATGTTGAAAAGTGCACCACTTCTTTATCTGTTTTTGAGAAAGTAAACAGTCAACCAAGTTCTGCCTAGAAGCACGCACAGGTAACTGCTGGTGTGGTATGTATAAATCTGACTAAAAAGTGACCAGGACATGCGCACTCTCTCTCTCTCTCTCTCTCTCTCTCCCTCCCTCTCTCCACGTACAGTCACATCTACCAATGGGGCTCCTCACAGAAGTAAGAGGTGCACAATAAAACCTTCAGATTGCAAAGGCATAGCTCATTTCTATAAATGAGAGGCAAAATATTGAGCTACCCCTCCCCTCTGTGAGGAGACAGTATTCTGGCGGAAGATGCATGCCCAGGGAGCGATGCTGCACTGCTGCAAGGGGGCAGGGGTGTTAGGGCGGCTTCCAAGAAAATATCAGCTTGAGGTAATTGTTCTGTCCTCCCCCACATAGCTATACTCCTTTTATGCTGTTCATGTGCTACACATATTTGAGTAATTATTATATTCACACTATGGGATTACCACAATGATAGACTTTCCCCATAGCTGGGAGTTCACTTTATAGATAGATGTGTTATACTAACTCACTTCCGGTCCACGGGGGCTGAAGCCGAGAAGTAGAAGTATGGCCTTTGATCATTAGCTCACTGGTACAGAGGAAGCTAGAGAAGTAGTTGTCATCTGAAGGCTAATTCGGGGTCAGTTTTGAAATGAGCTAGGGACCTAGCTCAAATTTCATGAAAAGTCCTATAACATTTTTTAGAACATTGTAACATTTCATTGAGTTCTTCTTCATTGTCTCCAGACATTTTAATCTTCTTTAGAATTTTTCATTCCAATATATTAGACTAAAGTATCTCATTCTCTATCATATTCTGTAAGTTGTTAGAGCATTTGTAGTAATAATCATAATTCATTTCTACACATAGTTGCTTTTGTTTCAACCTTAAATCATATTAGATAGTTTCTTCAGAAGGGAATTCCCATTCTGGAGAATCAACTAAACACATATACACACATACACACACACAGATTAACAGGACACACCTGAGACAGGCCAGATTATTCAGCATTGACAGGCTGACGCTGTCATTTGCCTTGCACTCAGTTCATCCCTTATTGCAGCAGGACAATAATAAAAGCAGTTAGACACACATACACACATGCTAACAGAGTATGTCTGAGCAGGGTGGGTCCTATCATAACTTTCATCTGATACCCTCATGCACCTCAAAACTCAGCATGTCACAATATCTTGTCACAATGGTCCTAGTAGTAGCTCCCTTGATGAGCAGACCCCACTGTGGTTTTGGGCATTACAGGGATCTTTGGCTTAGGTAAAAGAAGTGTTGCTGCAGAGCAAATGGGGAAATCAAAGGGAAGGAAGAGTAAGTGAGGTTCAGAGAGAGAGTATAGCAACCAGCTTGACCATAAAAGTTATTTATTGTCAGGGATATGAACTTATGATGATACCAGTAGTAATAGCCATACAAGAGAGAAATAAAACAGTTACAATATTACATAGTTTCAGTTAGGTATTTGGGGAAGTCTAGCTCAAGTGCGATTAGGAAAAGTCAGGTTTAGAAAGCTGCCCTGGAGTAAGAAACCAAAAGTCAGGTTTAGAAAGCTGTGCCTGGAACAAGAGAGCAAAAGTCAGGTTCCTGGAGTCAGAGAGAGAGGCAGAGAGAGAGTTGGGATCTCACCACTCAGTGAAGCTTGAACCAGTTGAGGTTACCAGGTGTTTGTTGGAGCTTGCAGACAGGCAGAGCCCTCTGCATAGTTAGTGGAGGGATTCCAGGCACAAAAGGAGTGGAACTGGTGCAGTTTTGGGATCCAAGGACCAGGACAAAAACTTGAGCTTGGGTAGGGGATTTGTAGAGAACTAACAGTGGCTCAAGGGAAAATACTAGGTTTCTTTATGGTTAAACAATAGCTCATATGCTGATAATAGGAACTGATCACTCCAGGCTATGGGTGGCATTTCTCTAAACAGGCAGATTCAGTGTTTTGGGTACCAGTAAAGGAGTCGTGACTAGAATTGGTCTGATAAATGTGGAGCTGGGTGTGTAGACGTGGGTTGATTAGCATTTGGAGCAGGGCTCTCCCATCATGCAGTGTGCCCCTGCTTTTCTGGTCCCAGAACTGAGTGCAGTCCTTGCCTTGAAATCTCCATGCTCCATCCTGAATGCTAATGAAGGTGCAAGCCTGTCCCACCTCCCATTTAAATGAGTTGTCATCCAGTTACATCTCTGATGTAAATGAGACCAGGGGAGTTGCTTCATTCTTATCACCCTTGTCTGGAGGGCTTTAGATGTGTCTCCATTGTATTTTCATTGTCTTTTGTAAGTCCTTCCCCTAATCAGTTCTTGTTCAGGCAGAGGTGGGGAGGGGGTGAGTCCTTTGTGAGTCAGACAGGTTGTGTACTGTGCCAGGGTTCCCCAAGAACACAGAGCTGAGAGGTAACACTACTGTGTAGCCACTCAGTCCCCAGGCTGTACTGGTACATGGGACTGTTCCATCCTAAGTGCAGGACTTTGCACTTGCCCTTGTTGAACCTCATGAGATTTCTTTTGGCCCAATCCTTTAATTTGCCTATGTCATTCTGAATCCTAGCCCCACCCTTTTAGCATATCTACTGCTCACCCCAGATTGGTATCACCTGCAAACTTGCTGAGGGTATATTCTATGCCACCTTCCAGGTCATTGATGAAGACATTAAACAAAACTGGCCCCAGGATTGACCCCTGGAGCACTCCACTTGATACTGGCTCCCAACTAGACACTGAACCATTGATTACTACTCTCTAAGCCCAGTACTTCAGCCAGTTTTCTATCCACTGTACAGTCCATTCATCCAGTCCATACTTCCTTAGCTTGCCTGTGAGAATGTTGTGGGAGACTGTATCAAAAGTCTTGCTAAAATCAAGGCACACCACATCCACAGGTCTCCCCACATCCACAGAGCCAGTCACCTCATTATGGAAGCCAATCTGGTTGGTCAGGCATGATTTGCCCCTGGTGAATCCATGCTCACTGTTCCTAATTACCTTTTTATCCTCCAAGTGCTTAGAAATGGTTTCCTTCAGGACCTGATCCATGTTGTTTTCAGGGACTGAGGTGAGGCTGACTGATCTGTCATTCCCTGGATCCTCTGTCTTCTCTTTCTTAAAGATGGGCACTGCTTGCCCTTTTGAAATCATCCAGAACCTCTCCTGATCACCCTACATGTGCAGCCCTATTAGGCTTCGGGAGACTAATAAACTCTGCAGCAGTTTAGTACTTGTAAAAGTAATAACCTGCTGTGGAGTTTTTTTATGCATAGCAATACACATGTAGCTGCAGACAGAGCTGGCTGGGGCAGAGGGTGCTTCAGGGTGGGATCTACCTGCCAGCTAGCCCCACACTGGAGCACCCTTGTGCCTCAGCCAGCCCCTCCACACCACATTGAGCTGTGTTGGAGCAGCCCCAGGCTGGCAAACTGAGTGCCCAGGCCCTCTGCCAGTAGTGGCTACTCTGACCTGACTCAACATGCTGTGGTCCTGGGCACACGTGTAAATGCGGTGTCTGGCAGCAATAAACTCTGGCACAGTATATGCCAATGTTTATTGCTGCACATTAATATGCACATGTAGATGCACCCAGCTTATGAGAAGTCTGGAATGCTACTGCTTGTGTTGTATCTGTTTTGGGAACAACCAGAGGACTTTAGGCTTAGCCATGGAGGACTGCTTTGAAAGGCAGAGATGGAATTAAGACTAGCTTCTCAGATTAAGGACAATAAGAAGTCCTTTTTTTAAATACATAGGG